>NC_053024.1:114670172-114988461 GCF_003073215.2 Triticum urartu
AAATAGTCTTGATCGCAAGAGTGTGAGATTGCTGAGTCCTCGTGACTCACAGATACTTCAAAAACTAGTTTGCTGGTCCCGATGTTACCGAGCAGGTGACGCAACCAAGCTCAAGGAGGAGCTCGATAAAGATCTTGTCCTTCGTGTTGTTTCGTTCTCCAGTTGATCAGTAGTGGAGCCCAGTTGGGACGATCGGGGATCTGTGTAGCATTTGGGGTAGTCTTCTTTTATTTTGGCTCCGTAGTCGGGCCTTGATTGTAGCTGCTTGATGTAATGCTTTATTCATGTAATTGTGTGAAGTGGCGATTGTAAGCCAACTATGTCCCAATTTCCGTCATGTATTACATGGGTTGTGTGAACATTACCTCACTTGCGACATTGCTTTCAATGCGGTTATGCCTCTAAGTCGTGCTTCGACACGTGGGAGATATAGCCGCATTGAGGGCGTTACATTATCCAAGTCCAATTACTACCACACATTGGGTTCCGGTCATCCGGCCCCTCTCGGCTTATTAATCCACTTGATCTCTGTCCAGGAGTTGCAACTAGTTTCTGGTGTTTGTAGGTAGTGCTACTTGTCTACTAGGTGGTGTCCGACGGGACGGGCTTGGGACAGACTAGGCACCGTGGCACGGTGTACCAAGTGGCACCCGGATGGTGGGCTTGGGAACCCTGCACACATTGTTTGGGGCCATGAGCGACACCCCGGCTGGATCTCCTTGTGGATGGAACCCGAATAGGCGATAAACCTGGACGAGAGACTTGTGTGGTTAGTCAGGTCGTGGCCGACACCCTCACCAGGCTTCCGCTTGAAGGTTGCCGAGGTACATGATGTGTACAGGGCTATAAGTGGCGAGAGCATGTGTGAAGAAGTACACCCTTGCAGGGTCAATATTAACTATTCGAATAGCCATTTTCCTCGGATATGGAAACTTGGAGAACTTATGTAGTACATAGACAACTTGAAGTGGATACTCTAAAATCCGCAAGATAAGCGCGAGTGCTATGGATGGCCTTCTCGTAGGGAGACGGGAACGGATCCATAGTGGAGTGTTGATATGGTGAATATGTGGACTCGTGTGCGTCTTCTTACCTCAAAGAAGTTTTTGATACTCGTAGTATAGGTTAGCCACTGAGTCAAAGATGGCTTGCTGCTGTTAAAACTCCACCACCCCCCTTTTGTTGATAATGTTGCATATGTAGATAGTTCTGATGTAAGACTTGCTGAGTACCTTTGTACTCACGTTTGCTTATTTATGTTTTGCAGTTGGTTACACTAGTGACTTCGACGAGTAGCTTGTATCCCAGCTACGATCTTGTACCCTTGGGAGGGTCATGTTTAGTCAGGCTTCCTAGTCTTTTCCTTTTGTAGTTGTCTGTACTCAGACATGTAATGCTTCCGTTGCTTGTATGCTATGAATGATGGGTCATGAGGCCCCTATTTGTATTGAATGCTATGTGGCTCTTCTGGGCCTTTATCTATATGAGTTTGAGTAATGTTGTGATGCCATGTTGTACAACACATACTTGCATGTCATGCGTACATGTAACGTGTATTGCTATGTGTGGGATCCTACAACCAAGTTATTTACCTCATGTAGCCTCTCTTATGGGGAAATGTAGTCTTGTGCTTCCATGAGCCGTAGTAGTCCGCTATAGCCCGGTTCACCGGAGTCCTGCTAGCTAGCACTACTGCTCCGGAACACTTGACTGGCCGGCATGTGATTCACTTCGTTCCTGTGTCTGTCCCTTCGGGGAAATGTCACGCGGTGACATCCCGGAGTCCTGTTAGCCCAGTGCTACAGCCCGGATTCATACGCTGTTGAACGACATGCTCGAGGTTGATTCATGTATGCCTGTCCCTGTAAGTTAGTGCTACTTTGGGTTCACGACTAGTCATGTCGGCCTGGGTTCTCTATCATATACGTGATCCAAAAGGCGCAAACGGTCCTGGGCCAGGTAAGGTGGCACCGGTGGGAATACCGTGCGTGAGGCTGCAAAGTGATATGAAGTGTTACATGCTAGATCGGTGTGACTTAGGATCAGGGTCCCGACAGCATTGGTATCAGAGCCTGACTGACTGTAGGATTACCAAGCCAAACTGGTCGAAGTTGAGTCTAGAAATGGTTTAGTTATATAAGGGAATTGATTGTGGAAGGGAACGTATGGCTCTTTTTATTCCTTTACCTCATGTCATTCTTTCTGAGTCAGCCTCTTCTTTTCTACAAGGGTTAAGGCCTAGGCTTCTCCTCTATCTCTCAAGATGACGTGTTACTAAACCGTAAAGTCTTAGGATTGTTGGGTTGTGTCTCCTTATAGTTCTGCTACTTCCGTGTGTCCTTAGTTTGACCTAGGACCTTGATATTATGATGTTGATTGATTATGCTATTCCTTTGATGAATGTCTCAAAAATCCTTTTGAGCATTTACAGCCGTTATGCTGCCGAAATTGTCCTAGGATGTCATGAATTTCCAATGCTTTTGCATTACATTCCACATCCCTATGTCGATGCTAATTCCATCCTTGTTTCCTTGGTTTCTGTGCCAGGATGTCGTCTGCTAACCGAGGTTCAGTTGCTCATAGCAAGAACCACGGAGATGGTAGGGATGAGGATCCTCCTAACCAGCCTTTGATGGCAGAGTTCTTGTTAGCATCCGAGAGGAACAAGCGTGAGACTAACCGCTTGCTGGCACAGATTGAGCGGAACACCGCACATCAGCGTAAGAAGTTGGTTTCCATCACCGACTTCATTGGTCTGAAACCACCCACCTTCCATCATTCCATTGAGCCACTCGATGCAGATGACTGGCTCCGAAGCATCACTCACAAGTTGCTTTCTGCGAACGTGGCTGAAGGTGACAAGGTCACCTATGCTACCTATCACCTGGAAGGTCCTGCTAGTATTTGGTGGAAGAGCTATGAGGCTATGCTTCCAGCTGGTCAGATTCCTACCTGGAGGGATTTCACCGAGGCATTTCGTGAGCACCACATTCGTCAGGCTCTCATTGACCGCAAGAGGGAAGAGTTCGGTAGTTTTACCCAGGGTAAGTTGCCTGTTGATGCTTATAGTAGGAAGTTTGGAAACCTCGCCCGGTATGCTACAGAAGAAGTGTCCACGGACGCCAAGAAGCAGGCTAGGTTCCGGAAGGGTCTCAACCCTAAGTTGCATCGTGATCTCCACCTGCATCATTGTGATACTTTCCAGGCTCTTGTGAACAAGGCCATTAATGCAGAGACAACTCAACTCACCTACGAGGAGTCTCATAAGCACAACCGTGATCTGGGTTCTTCCTCCCGCTCTGGCTCTCAGAAGCGACGAATTTGGATTCCGAACTCCGCTCTTCCACCTGGATATGCACCGAGGCCATCTGATGTGGCGCCTCACCCAACTAAGCAACGTGCTCCACCCAGGCCTTTTAGTGGACCACTTGCCAATGTAGGTCCACGTCCTACCTCAGGAACTTGCTTCACCTGCGGAGAACCAGGACACTACGCACGTGACTGCCCTCAGTCCAGTTATACTCCACCCCAGTCTGAGAGGTCTGTTGGCCGTGAAAAGCCACCAGTCAAGATGATCAGTACCAAGCCAGCCTCCATTGAACGAGCATGTGTGCACCATGTCTCAGCTGTAGAAGTTCAATATGATCCCGACGTCGTACTGGGTACGCTTCTTGTCAATGGTCACCCAGCATCAGTTTTGTTCGATACTGGAGCATCCCACTCCTTCATATCCGAAGGTTATGCTCGGTTGCACGACATGTCAATTTGTGATATGCCAACTCCACTAATAATCCAGACTCCTGGTTCCAAATGGAAAACCTCCAAGGTAAGCCATGGTAATGAAATCCTTGTTGACAGACTGGTATTCCTTGTTACACCAGATCTGTTCAACTTACACATCCATCTGGCAAAATAGTCACTGTCTCCACTAGAGTTGCAAGGCGTTAACTCTATTCTCTTAATGCCAGCCCTCTTCCAGACCTTGAAGATATTCCGGTAGTCCGTGACTTTCCGGATGTATTTCCAGAAGAACTGCCAGGTGTCCCACCTGACAGAGATGTAGAGTTTGTCATAGAACTTATCCCAGGAACTGTTCCAATCTCTAGGAGACCATACAAGATGGCACCTTTGGAGTTAGCCGAGCTTAAGATACAACTTGATGAGTCCTTGCAAAAGGGTTTGATCCGTCCCAGTTCTTCTCCTTGGGCTTTTCCTGTCCTCTTCGTCAAGAAGAAGGATGTTACGGATCGGATGGTTGTAGATTATCATCCCGTTAATTTGGTCACGATAAAGAACAAGTATCCGCTCCCCAGGATCAACGACCTGTATGATCAGCTCGCTGGATCCTCAGTCTTTTCCAAGATGGATTTGAGGTTAGGCTACCACCAAATGAAAATCAGAGATGGGGACATCCCCAAAACGGCCTTTTTCACTCGTTATGGTCAATACAAGTACACCGTAATGTCTTTCGGCCTAACCAATGCTCCAGCTACTTTCTCCCGCTTGATGAACTCGATCTTTATGGAGTACTTAGATAAGTTCATCGTGGTTTATCTCGATGATATTCTTATTTACTCGAAGAACGAGGAAAAGCATGTCGAACATCTTAGTCTTGTGTTAGAAAAACTCAGAGAGCACTGCCTTTATGCCAAGTTCTCCAAGTGTGAATTTTGGTTGCCAGAAGTGACCTATCTAGGCCACGTGATCTCCGGTAAGGGCATTGCTGTCAATCCCGAGAGAGTCAAAGCCGTTCTCGATTGGACTCCACCCGAATCGGTCAAACAAGTTAGGAGTTTCCTTGGTCTAGCCAGTTATTGTCGCCGCTTCGTTGAAAACTTCTCCAAAGTGGCCAAACCCCTCACGGAGCTTCTGAAGAAAGATAAAAGGTTTGAGTGGACCCCACACTATGAGCACAGTTTTCAGGAACTAAAAAGATGCCTGACTTCTGCGCCCATAATCGTGCCATCGGATTTCACTAAAGACTTTGTTATCTATTGCGACGCTTCACGTCAAGGACTAGGTTGCATTCTTATGCAGGATCGTCATGTGATTGCCTATGCATCTCGACAGTTGCAGCCACATGAGGAAATTATCATACACATGATCTAGAGCTTGCAGCCATAGTCTATGCACTTAAGACTTGGCGACATTACCTTCTTGGTAACCGTTGTGAAATTTACACTGACCATCAGAGTCTCAAGTATATCTTCACCCAACCAGATCTGAATCTCAGACAGAGACGTTGGTTGGAGTTGATCTCGGATTACGACTTAGGATTCACCTACACTCCAGGCAAAGCCAATGTTATGGTTGATGCTTTAAGTCGTAAATCCTATTGCAACAACCTCATGTTGCAACAATGTCAGCCACCCCTCCATGAGGAATTCTGTAAGCTTTACCTTCACATAGCTCCTCGTGGTTCCCTTTCTACCTTGGTGGCGACACCTACCCTTACGGATCAGATCATAGAGGCTCAGAAGCATGATACGGGAATCTCCCAGATCAAGAAGAATATTTCAAAGGGAGTTGCTGGCTATTTCTCTATGGATGAGCGAGGTGTTGTTTACTTTGGAAACCGTTTGGTGGTTCCCAAATGTCAACAGATGCAGCAACTGATCCTTAAGGAGGCCCATGAATCCCCTCTCACGATTCATCTCGGTAGTACAAAGATGTATCAGGACCTAAGCCAGAGGTTCTGGTGGACTAGGATGAAAAGAGAAATCGCTCAGTATATTGCCAACTATGACGTTTGTCGTCGCGTTAAGGCAGAGCATCAGAGACCTTCTGGCACCCTTCAACCTTTAGTTATTCCCGAGTGGAAATGGGACAAAGTTGGTATGGACTTCATCACCGGCTTTCCCAGGACCAAGAAAGGAAATAATGCTATCTTCATAGTCATTGACCGTCTTTCCAAAGTGGCTCACTTCCTACCTGTTCGAGAGAGTATCACTGCTAGTCAGCTTGCTGACTTATATATCTCCCGAATAGTGTCACTCCATGGTGTTCCACTAGATATCAATTCAGACCGTGGCAGTCTTTTCACCTCTCATTTCTGGGAAAGTTTCCAGAATGCCATGGGAACCTATCTTTCTTTCAGTACCGCTTTCCATCCTCAGTCAAGTGGTCAGGTGGAAAGGGTCAACCAAATTCTTGAAGACATGCTTAGAGCTTGTGTTATCTCATTTGGTATGGATTGGGAGAAATGTCTTCCCTTTGCCGAGTTTGCTTATAACAATAGCTACCAATCCAGTCTTAAGAAAGCACCCTTCGAGATTCTGTATGGACAAAGATGTCGAACACCTTTGAACTAGTTAGAAACCGGTGAAAGACAATTCTTTGGACCGGATATGATCCAGGAGGCAGAAGAGCAAGTTCGCATCATCCGTGAGAATTTGAAAACAGCCCAAACTCGTCAAAAGAGCCAGTATGACCGCCGTCATAAGGAAGTGGCTTATGAAGTTGGCGATAAGGCTTACCTTCGGGTTACTCCTTTGAAGGGTACCCATCGTTTCGGTATCAAGGGCAAGTTGGATCCTCGTTACATTGGTCCTTTTCGCATTCTCGCTAAATGAGGAGAGGTTGCCTACCAATTGGAACTACCCCCACATCTTTCTCGAGTTCATGATGTCTTCCACGTCTCTCAACTCAGGCGTTGCTTCTCGGATCCCATCCGCGGAGTGGACCACGAAACGCTTGATCTCCAAGATAACCTTACTTACCGAGAGTACCCCGTTCGCATTCTGGATCAAGCAGAGCGTGTCACTCGACGTCATAACATCAAGTTTCTCAAGGTTCAATGGTCTCAGCATTCCGAGAGAGAAGCTACTTGGGAGCGAGAAGATCGTCTTCGACTTGAGTACCCCGCTTTCTTTCCGCCAACTCCTGAATCTCGGGACGAGATTTTTTCGAGTGGGGGCGAGTTGTGACATCCCTAGTTCTGGTACGATCCTAGGCTTGCTTTGTGCATCATGTTTAAATTTCAAATGAATTTGAAATGCGGAAAGTTGCAAACCCTAGCACCAAAGTTTTTTCCAATAGGTTCAACATTAAAATGGATTTTCAATGAACCCAAAATGCTCTCCAAAAATGTTCATGCTCTTTGGATAATGTTGGGAACAACAACCAGAGGTGATGCACATTTTTGCTACACATTTTGGATTTTTGAATCAATGCATAAATATTTGATTTGGAGCTGTTTAAATTATATAAATATTTTAATGGCTCCAAAAATGTTGGGAATTGGTGAGGGCCTCTAGAATATTATATCTAGATGCCACAATTATTTTCAGCATTTATGGAAATGTTTTAACATTTCTTTTAGATACAAAACAAATGTCAGAAATAAAAAAAAGGAAAACAAAAAAGAGAGAAAACACTTACCTGGCGCTTACCTGGTGGACCAACAGGACCGGCCCAGCTAAGCCCAACCCACCACCGCAGCCTCGTTGTCGTCTTCCTCCCCGGACAGAAGGACGAGCGCGTGCTCGCCGCACGCTAGCCACGCGCCTCGCCAGCTCCTGCTCGCCGCTCCCCGTCGACGCCCTGGCCTTCTATGGAGACGCCACGCAAGCCCGACCCCTCTCACTCCCTCTAGCTCCTCCCCATCCTCTATCGTCTCTCTTGCACGCACCAGAGTGCTGTCGTCGCCGCCGACAGACGCCACCACGGCCACTGCCTTCCCCTCGCCTCTCCGATGTGCCCACGAGCTTCACCTCAACGCCCTCGCTCTCTCCACCGAGTCACGCGCCCGCGGAACACCGGAAGCGACACCACCGTCTTCGTTTCCATCGCCGGCCGCCGGAGATCTCCCTCATTGCCTCGCTCGCTCCGGGCCTTCCCCGAGCTCGCTGGCCTGCTCTGCGTGATCCCTGTGAGCTATAATCCGGTTTCCCCTCCTTCCTTGTGCTCTATCCTGCATCCTAGCCACTGCCCCGCGAGCACCCGAAGCCGCCGTCCGCCATGGCCGGCGAGCTTCATGCCCCTGAGCCCCTTCGCTCCTGCTAGTTGCTCCGGCAGGCTCCTGTTGCCCATTAGGTGCCGCCTAGCACCCCCCCCCCGCTCGCTCGCCTCAAGCTACAGCACCCCGCCGGCGCATAGCCAAGCTCCAGTTGCTGCCGCGAGCCCTGCTCCGGCGAGCTCCGCCGTCCCCGCGACTTCCCCTATGCCCAGGTGTATGCGGTCGAGTGCGGGCTATCGATTGGTAGTCCCCGCCCGCTCTTCCGCCGCCTGTAGCGCGTTCCGGCGAAGCACCGCCGCGCGGTTTGGTCGTTGTCGGCCGAACACCGGCGAGGCTGACGTGGTGGCTTAATTAGCGCTAATCCCACAGCCTAATCCCCCCCTGAGACTGACAGTGTGCCCCAGAGCCAAGTCAAACCCTGGTCAGTGCGGGTTTGACTCGGGCTTAACCCCAGTGTCACTAACGTGTGGCCCCACATGTCAGGTTTGACCTGGTCAGCCCTACTGATGCCTCTGTGACGTCACGCTGACGCAGTAATTGTTTTTCTGGATTTTAAATAATTCAGAGAATTTCAGAAAATAGTTAAAACTTCTAAAATTCATAGTAATTCAACCGTAACTCCAAATCAAATAAATTATATATGAAAAATTATCAGAAAAATGCAAGGAATCCATTTATGCCAGTTTCATGCATGAAAAACCAACTTATACTTGTTGTATAAGTGAAAACGTAATAATGGCATGTTATGTATTTAATTTGGGGTTTGCATATGAACCCTTGGTTCATATGGACTTCAACCAAATTGATGCTAGATGCATTAGGGAAAATCATAGCATCTTTGAAATGTCATCTTCATGCATCATATTGTTGCATATGGTTGTTTATTGATTGCCGGCACCATCCCTTCTCGATAGGTTCTACTCCGGAAGGTGTCCCGAGTACCTGTCTTAGGAGCAGTGCTTATTCGTGAATCTATCAGGCAAGTAAACCACCTTGACCATCTCGATAAATCCCACTCTCTCGCTCCTGCTCCTTTTACTGCATTAGGACAACAACGATTCAAACTGCTACTTTCTGCTGCGGTAGCTGAACCCATTCCTCTGCATGACCTGTCATTGCCACAGTAAATAGTTGAAACCCATTAGCATGAGTAGGAGTTGCTTGAGCCTTGATGTGCCCGCTCATCCATGCTAGTTTTCTTTATCCCAGCTATGCTTAGAGTTGTGTCAGGTCTGATTCATCAGGAATGAATCAGAGTGGTGAACATGTCCTACCAGTAAAGGCTAAGTGTGTGAACACGTTTTGGTAAAGGTAGCGATGAGAGGCCATGTAGGAGTACATGGTGGGTTGTCTCATTGGAACCGTCCCTAAGCATTGAGTTCTGTGTATGTTATCCAAGTCCCGTTACTACCACACATTGGGTTCCGGTCATCCGGCCCATCTCGGCTTATTAATCCACTTGATCTCTGTCCAGGAGTTGCAACTAGTTTCTGGCATTTGTAGGTAGTGCTACTTGTCTACCAGGTGGTGTCCGACAGGACAGGCTTGTGACAGATTAGGCACCGTGGCACGGTGTACCAAGTGGCACCCAGATGGTGGGCTTGGGAACCCTGCACACATTGTTTGGGGCCATGAGCGACACCCCGGCCGGATCTCCTTGCGGATGGAACCCGAATAGGTGATAAACCTGGACGAGAGACTTGTGTGGTTAGTCAGGTCGTGGCCGACACCCTCGCCCGGCTTCCGCTTGAAGGTTGCCGAGGTACATGACGTGTACGGGGCTATAAGTGGCGAGAGCGTGTGTGAAGAAGTACATCCCTGTAGGGTCAATATTATCTATTCGAATAGCCGTTTTCCTCGGATATGGAAACTTGCAGAACTTATGTAGTACATAGACAAATTGAAGTGGATACTCTAAAATCCGCAAGATAAGTGTGAGTGCTATGGATGGCCTTCTCGTAGGGAGACGGGAACAGATCCATAGTGGAGTGTTGATATGGTGAATATGTGGACTCGTGTGCGTCTTCTTACCTCAAAGAAGTTTCTGATACTCGTAGTATAGGTTAGCCACTGTGTCAAAGCTGGCTTGCTGCTGTTAAAACTCCACCACCCCCTTTTGTTGATAATGTTGCATATGTAGATAGTTCTGATGTAAGACTTGCTGAGTAACTTTGTACTCACGTTTGCTTATTTATGTTTTGCAGTTGGTTACACTAGGGACTTCGACGAGTAGCTTGTATCCCAGCTACGATCTTGTACCCTTGGGAGGGTCGTGTTTAGTCAGGCTTCCTTGTCTTTTCCTTTTGTAGTTGTCTGTACTCAGACATGTAATGCTTCCGTTGCTTGTATGCTCTGAATGATGGGTCATGAGGCCCCTGTTTGTATTGAATAATATGTGGCTCTTCTGGGCCTTTATCTATATGAGTTTGAGTTATGTTGTGATGCCATGTTGTACAACACATGCTTGCATGCCATGCGTACGTGTAACGTGTATTGCTATGTGTGGGATCCGACAACCTAGTTGTTTACCTCTGGTAGCCTCTCTTATGGGGAAATGTAGTCTTGTGCTTCCATGAGGCATAGTAGTCCGCTACAGCCCGGTTTACCGGAGTCCTGTTAGCCAGCACTACTGCTCCGGAACACTGGACTGGCCGGCATGTGATTCACTTCGTTCCTATGTCTGTTCCTTCGGGGAAATGTCACGCGGTGACATCCCGGAGTCCTGTTAGCCCAGTGCTACAGCCCGGATTCATACGATGTTGATCGACATGCTCGAGGTTGATTCATGTATGCCTGTCCCTGTAAGTTAGTGCTACTTTGGGTTCACGACTAGTCATGTCGGTCCGGGTTCTCTGTCATATGGATGCTAGTGACACTATCATATACGTGAACCAAAAGGCACAAACGGTCCTGGGCCAGGTAAGGTGGCACCCGTGGGAATACCGTGCGTGAGGCCGCAAAGTGATATGAAGTGTTACATGCTAGATTGGTGTGACTTAGGATCGGGGTCCTGACAAAATCACTCCCGCCCACTCATGAAGCTATGTACCTAGGGTAGGGTCATGGACCTGTCCGACATACCCTCCCCACGGACATCTCTGCAAAGAATTAGAAGCAGTCGAAGAGAAACCATCGTCCACTCGACCTTGAAGATGTGCTCACTCTACCACCAGAAGATGAGAAACTCTCCACTCTGCAACGGTCAAGAGTTAAACCATAGCTTTATGGGCATTTATAACACTTTACTGCAGACGTTACCAGTAACGCCCCTCCTTTATGAACATTGAACCCTGTGTAATGGAGGGGAGCTGGGGTCCTGGCGCACTCTATATAAGCCACCCCCCTCCTCTGGGACAAGGGTTCGCACTTTTGTAAACTCACACACACATATAATCCAGTCGACTGCCTCAGGGCACCGAGACGTAGGGCTATTACTTCCTTCGAGAAGGGCCTGAACTCATAAAACTCGCGCGTACAACTCCTCCAAAGCTAGGATCTTGCCTCCTCATATTTACCCCCATTCTACTGTCAGTCTTAGATCCACGACAGTTGGCGCCCACCGTGGGGCAGGTGTCTTAGCGACTTATTGGAGAAGTTGCAATTTTTCCGATCCCCTTCATCATGGTTCCAGGCGGAGGTTTGGCTGAGGGCCGCGAGATCTGTCTCAGCGCACTCGTGTTTGTCGCCGACGACTCCGCTTGGCTCCAGGAGGCACCACTCGACGCCGACGCGCTCCCCGCCCGCGGGGCGGTGCACTTTCGCGCGTGCGTCCTCCTCCGGCAGCCGTCGACCCAGTACCAGTCGACCCAGCGCATCGGTCGGTCAAGGCTTTAGCGGTGGGTGAAGCATGCGGTGGCCCGCCAATGGGCCACCCCTCAAGTCGCGGCGATCGAGCCCGACGAATCTCTCTACGGCTTGCTTGATCTGTCGACTGGCTCCGTAGAGACCGCATCCGAGTGCGGCAGCAGTGACTCGGCGGCGGAAGTCCTGATGGTAAATGGACCACGCAGTCCTCCTGGCTTCAATCGTGAAGACGGAGGTGACGGGAACGGCGATCCGTCGCGCGTTCACGAGGAGTACTGCCCCGAACCTCTCTCCTCGCAGCAGAGGGAAGAACTTTGTCACCGGAACATCGATGCCCTGCACACTCCTATAGTTGGAGAAACCCCCGAGGCCCAGGCCTTGGAGCTGGTGCGCTTGGCCAATCTGGCTGAGTGCACTCGACTGGAGAACCTCCAGCGCGCACTCGACGATCGCGCTCGACAACGTGCTCCTGAATCCAGTCGACGCCAACTTTTTCCACCTCCAACTCAGGTATACCAAACCCTGATCCAGAATCTAGCTGCTACTGCCCGGATAGCGGAGTCGATCCAACCGTCCCAGTCAGAAGCTGGTCGAGGTCTTGTGCAGATCCGAGCCTTGCTTCGGGCGGCGGGAGAGCAGAATACAGTTGTATCTCCATCGTGGGAAAGGATCCACAGCAGATCCGTGATGGCAGAGACAGTTTAGTCGGCCCATAGCCCAAGATCGCCTCCGAGGCATGAGGGACGTGGGGATCGACGAGATCAGTACAGAAACCGAGAGCAGTATGATCGCCGAGTCGAACGTGATGATCGCCATCGAGTGCCCATGCCTCCCCCGAGGAGTGGGTCGTACGTGCCTCGGAAGCATGAAGACAGATGCCCTCACAGTGTTGGGCGAGGTATTCCAATCGACCCCAGGGAGCCAGGCTCTGATGCGAGATCTATTCTCGTGCAGGGCTTGGTCGACAGAAACAGAGCTCACCGGGAGGGCCATGATGGAAGTCCACAAACCAGCAATAGGGTGCATGTCTCTGGTCCAGAGTGCTTCAGCAGAGCTATCAGAGCTGTGGTAATTCCCCCAGCTTCAGGTTGGCGTCTTGAGTTAGTAAGTTCACCAGGGAGTCCAAGCCTGACACTTGGCTTGAAGACTACCGAGTGGCTGTCCAGATTGGTGGCAACAATGATGAAGTGGCCATGAAACACCTTCCTTTGATGTTAGAGGGCTCGGCTAGAGCGTGGTTGAATCAGTTAGCACTTGGCAGCATCTATACTTGGGAAGATCTCGCCCGAGTGTTTGTCAGAACATTCGAGGGCACGTGCAAATGGCCGGCAGGTTTGACAGAGTTGTAGTGTTGTGTTCAGAAACCAAATGAAACTTTGAGGGATTATATCCAGAGATGGATCACCCTGCACCACACAGTAGAAGATGTGTCAGATCATCGTGCAATTTGTGCCTTTAAGGAAGGCGTCAGGTATCGAGAGTTGAATATGAAATTCGGCCAGACAGGGAATATGACTCTGGCTCATATGATGGAAATTGCCACCAAGTATGCCGATGGTGAAGAAGAAGAGCGGCTCCGGAGCGGCAAGCAGAAAGCAGTCGCCCATGAAGCCGGAGGAGGAAACTCCGGTCAGAAACAGAAGCGCAAGGCCGAGAAAGCTGCTCCGGGTGAAGCCTTGGCTGTGGTTCAAGGAAAGTTCAAGGGGAAGCCCAAAGGGCCATGGAACCCCAAGAAAGTAAAAGATCAAGATGGAAATGAGGTGTTGGATCTGCCGTGCCATATCCACACCAAAAAAGATGAAGAAGGTAATTTCATTTACCCGAAGCACACCACTCGGCAGTGTCGGCTCCTAATCCAGCAGTTCTGAGAGAAACAACCCAAGGAAAAATAGAAGGAGACAGACAAGGCTGAAGATGATGAAGAGGATGACGATGGTTATCCCCACGTGAATTCCACTCTGATGATTTTTGCTGATGTTGAGAGCAAAAGTCGATTGAAAGTTATCAACAGCGAAGTGAACATGGTCGCTCCGACGACACCCAGTTACTTGAGGTGGTCATAGACTGCCATTACATTCGACCAATCTGATCATCTAGCACACATCGCCACCCCTGGGAGGCAAGCACTGGTGGTCGACCCGGTAGTTGAAGGCACTCGACTGACAAAGGTCCTGATGGACGGTGGCAGTGGTCTGAACATACTGTATGCAGAAACGTTGAAAGGAATGGGCATTCCAATGTCCAGGCTCAGTGAAAGCCATATGAGTTTCCATGGGGTCATTCCAGGCAAGAAGGCCGCATCCCTCGGTCAGATTGCACTCGAAATGGTTTTCGGCGATGCCAAAAATTACCGCAAAGAAAAGTTGACATTTGACGTTGTAGATTTCCAGAGTGCTTATCATGCAATTCTAGGCAGGCCAGCTTATGCACGATTTATGGCTCGACCATGTTACGTGTACCTCAAACTGAAGATGCTAGGTCCCAGAGGAGTGATTAATATCTCTGGTAATTGGAAGAAGGTAGAAGAGTGCTTCCAGAAGGGCTCAAAGATCGTCGATGCCCAGATGGCCGTGGTAGAATTGCAAGAATACCAGAAAAATGCAGATCCGAGTGACTTGTTGCGAGCCAAGAAGCCAGCCACAGATTCAGCATTCCAGTCGTCTGGTGAAATGAAGTCGATTCATATTCACCCGACGGATCCCAGTGCTGCTCCGACTCACATTTCAACCTCACTCGACTCCAAATAGGAAGAAGCGCTCATCCAGTTCCTCCATGAGAACTGGGACATCTTTGCATGGAAGCCTTCTGACATGCCGGGTGTTCCCAGGGAACTGGCTGAGCATCGTCTACGAGTCGACCCGAAGGTGAAACCAGTCAAAGAACATCTTCGATGGTCCACCGTCCAGAAAATAAAGGCAATCGGGGAACAGGTGGCTCGGCTTTTGGCAGCTGAGTTTATCCGAGATATTTACCACTCCAAGTGGTTAGCCAATGTTGTCATGGTCCCAAAGAAAGACGACTCACTTCTCATGTGCATCGATTTCAAGCATATCAATCGGGCCTGCCCAAAAGATCACTTTCCTCTCCCTCGCATCGACCAGATAGTCGACTCGACTGTAGGGTGCGAGCGTTTGTCCTTTTTGGACGCCTACTCCGGGTACCACCGGATCCGTCTGTATGGACCCAACGAAATAAAGACAGCTTTTATCACCCCGTTTGGGTGCTTCTGTTATGTCACAATGCCATTTGGTTTAAAAAACGTTGGAGCCACATTCATGCGGATGATTCAGAAGTGCCTGCTCACTCAGATCAGTCGGAATGCGGAAGCATACATGGATGACATTATGGTCAAGTCACGTAAAGGTTCTGACCTACTGAATGACCTTGCTAAAACCTTTGCCAACCTCAGAAGGTATGATATCAAGCTCAATCCATCAAAGTGCACGTTTGGAGTTCCAAGCGGAAAGTTACTCGGTTTTCTTGTTTCCGAACGAGGAATCGATGCCAACCCAGAGAAAGTAGGCGTTATACTCCGAATGAAGCGCCCTGTGTGTGTGCATGATGTCTAGAAGCTTACTGGTTGCTTGGCCGCCCTAAGTCGATTCATTTCTAGCCTCGGTGAAAAGGCGCTGCCTCTTTACCGACTGATGAAGAAATCAGACAAGTTCGAGTGGACCCCAGAAGCTGATGCAGCGTTTGCAGAGCTAAAAGCCCTGCTTTCCACCCAGCCGGTGCTTGTTGCTCCAATCAGCAAAGAGCCTCTACTGCTTTATGTAGCAGCCACTGGACAAGTCGTCAGTACAGTACGTACGGTCGAGCGGGAAGAAAAAGGAAAATCTTATAAGGTTCAACGCCCAATTTATTATATTTCTGAAGTCCTGACCCCGTCAAAGCAGAGATATCCTCATTATCAGAAGCTTGTCTATGGGATTTACATGACCAAGAAGAAGGTTGCACACTATTCTCAGATCACTCTGTTACAGTCGTCAGTGACGATCCTTTGTTAGAGATTCTGCACAACAGAGATGCAACTGGTCGAGTGGCCAAATGGGCGATGGAACTCCTTCCCCTGGATATCAAGTTTGAGGCAAACAAAGCTATCAAGTCCCAAGCAATAGAAGATTTCCTCGCCGAGTGGATCGAATAGCAACTGACGACTCAAGTTCACACTGAACACTGGACCATGTTCTTTGGCGGATCCAAGATGCTGAACGGTTCTAGTGCTGGAGTAGTTTTGGTATCCCCCCGAGGAGACAGGCTCAGATATGTCCTCCAGATTCACTTTGATTCCTCCAACAACGAAGCAAAATATGAAGCACTCCTGTATGGGTTGCGCATGGCCATTTCACTCGGCGTCCGTCACCACATGGTCTATGGTGAGTCAGATTTGGTAGTTAATCAAGTGATGAAGGGTGGGACGTCAGAAGCCCAGCCATGACTGGTTACTGCAACGCAGTGAGAAAGCTCGAGAAGAAGTTTGAGGGGTTAGAACTCCACCACATACCCCGACTGAAAACTCAAGCAGCCGATGATTTGGCAAAGATAGGTTCCAAGAGAGAAGCCATTCACAGCAATGTATTTTTGGAGCATATCCACTCGCCGACAGTTCAGGAAGATCCTTTTACTAAAGAGCCCCCGCAACCTAAGAGCGCAACAGATCCGACTGAAGTCGAGGTCCCAGCCGTGGTCGACCTGACCATGGAGGTTATGGCCATTACTCCCGAATGGATGCTGCCCTACATTGCGTACATCCTCAGGAAAGAACTCCCAGAGGATGAAGAAGAGGCTCGACAGATCGTCCATCGATCCAAGGCCTTTCCTATGATAAGAGGGCAGCTGTTCAGGGAAAACGTGACTGGAGTCGGTTAGAAATGCATAACACCAGAAGAAGGTCAAATGATCCTCAATGACATCCACTTGGGGACCTGTGGTCATCATGCGTCCTCCCGGGCCATCGTGGCTAAAGCATACTGAGCTGGATTCTATTGGCCACGAGCAAATGAAATGGCGAAAGATATAGTCGACAGATGTGAAGGCTGCCAGTTTTGCTCCAACATGTCCCACAAGCCAGCGTCTGCTCTGAAGACCATCCCCCTCATCTGGCCCTTTGCTGTTTTGGGACTGGATATGGTTGGACCACTGAGAACTGGCAGGAGCGGCTTCACTCATGTGCTCGTTGCAGTCGACAAGTTTACCAAATGGAATGAAGCTAAACCTGTCAAGAACGTAGATGCTAGCACCGCTGTCAGTTTTATCAGAGAATTGACGTTCAGATATGGAGTCCCACACAACATCATCACAGACAATGGGTCGAACTTCGACTCCGATGAATTCAGAGCTTTCTACACCTCTCAGGGCACTCGAGTCGACTATGCTTCGGTCGCTCACCCGCAGTCAAACGGACAAGCAGAAAGAGCCAATGGCCTAATTCTCAAAGGATTGAAACCCCGACTGATGCTTGATCTCAAACACGCAGCAGGCGCTTGGGTTGATGAACTTCCGTTAGTTCTGTGGGGCTTGAGGACAACTCCTAATCGGTCGACCGGAAGAACTCCTTTCTTTTTGGTTTACGGAGTCGAAGCAGTTTTTCCAAGTGACCTGCTCCACAACGCACCTTGAGTCGAGCTCTTCTCTGAAGAGGAAGCAGAGCAGGCCCGACAAGATTCAGTCGATCTCTTGGAGGAGGAAAGAGAGATGGCCTTGATCCGGTCGACCATCTACCAGCAAGACTTGCGTCGATTCCACACCAGAAATGTGAGGGGTCGAGCCTTTCAAGAAGGAGACCTAGTTCTTCGAGTGGATCAACAGAAACCACACAAGCTTGCCCCGACTTGGGAGGGCCTCTTCATCATCACCAAAGTTCTCCACAACGGAGCATACCATCTTTATAGTATTGAGCATCAGAAAGATGAGCCACGGGCTTGGAACGCGGAGCTGCTCCGCCCCTTTTATACTTAAGCACTCGTTCGAATAAAATGTAATGAGAAACACGTTTTGCAATTCGTTTATCAAAGACAAGAGATTACGGTTCTCTCATTCGATTATGTTGTTCTTATTTACTTCTGAAATCCCCTAGTGGGTGGGCTTAGTCGCGAATCCGTTTCGCCTAATTTCGAAAAAATCCTACCGAGTGGAGAGCAATCCTCCCACTCGGGGGCTTAGCTGCAGTCCAGCACTCGCCTAAGTTCTCTCACTAAGAGACTTACCTGCAGTCCGGTACTAGCTTAAGTTTGACAAAATCCTACCGAGTGGAGAGCAATCCTCCCACTCGGGGGCTTAGCTGCAGTCTAGCACTCGCCTAAGTTCTCTCACAAGGAGGCTTAGCTGCAGTCCGGTACTAGCCTAAGTTTGAAAAATCCTACCGAGTGGAGAGCAATCCTCCCACTCGGGGCTTAGCTGCAGTCCAGCACTCGCCTAAGTTCTCTCACGAGGAGGCTTAGCTGCAGTCCGGTACTAGCCTAAGTTTGAAAATATCCTACCGAGTGGAGAGCAATCCTCCCACTCAGGGGCTTAGCTGCAGTCCAACACTCGCCTAAGTTCTCTCACTAGGAGGCTTAGCTGCAGTCCAGTACTCGCCTAAGTTTGAAAAATCCTACCGACTGGAGAGCAACCCCCCCCACTCGGGGGCTTAGCTGCAGTCCAGCACTCGCCTAAGTTCTCTCACTAGGAGACTTAGCTGCAGTCCAGTACTCTCCTAAGTTCGAAACATATCCCTACCCGCAAGGTTGACGAGGTGCAGGTCGACCGCAACCTTCTCCTTCGGAGCTGCGGCACAAGTACAACGTCCGATCCATCCCTACCCACAAGGACGACGAGGTGCAGGTTGACTGCAACCTTCTCCTTTGGAGCTGTGGCACAAATACAACGTCCGGGCCATCCCAATCCGCATGGACGACGAGGTGTAGGTCGACTGCAACCTTCCTCTTCGGAGCTGTTGCGTCTCCAGCACAAAGACTATTCAAAGCAGTGACTAAAGTCCATTCGAGGACAAACACAGGCACATTCGGAAATAAACCAAATTCAGATAAATCCTAAAGGTTCCGAGCAGCAAATCAAAAGTACTCGGGCATCAAGCCCGAAGGATTTCAACACTTACAGCAATCACTCGGCATTCCGAGGAAAATTTAAAGCGTATTCAGGTTTCATGAGTCTGTTCACTCGACCGGAGGAGGGCTGGCAGGCTCCACGAATGAGTCCAGGTCAATACCATCAGCAATCCGAGTGGCGGCAGCGATGAAAGTCTCCATGAAGGACCGGAAGTCGTGCTTTTTGGTGTTAGCGACTTTGATCGCAGCCAGCTTATCTTCACGAGCCTCCTTGCAATGGACTCGCACCAAGGACAATGCAACGTCAGCACCGCACCGGGCAGAGAATTTCTTCCATTCTTGCACTCGGTCAGGGATCTCATTCAGTCGAGTCATCAAGGATTCCAGGTCATTCTGAAGCGTCTCCCCCGGCCAAAGCGATGAGTCGATTCGAGAGACAACCTCTTTCAGGCGTGCGAGGTAGCTTGTGGCGCTGGCGATATGGGACTCTAGTCGGAGCACGTTCATCGCAGTTTTGTCGCAGACTGGGAAGCGATAGGGTCCAGACCCGTCTCGACCCTTCCAGTTTCTTCATCGAAGTCTTGGCAGAGTTCGGTTGCCAAAAGTTAGTCAATCGACCGAGCAAGATCCGATCGCAAGTAGGCCTAATCGCAAGCATCAACACAGTCGGATTAAAGGAAATACCTTCCAACGTGAGATAAAGCTTCTTGGCGAGAGTCCTCGGATAAGCTTCTGTGTCAATCCTCTTGCGGATTGCAGACTCCAACTTTTCATTCAGGACGACCTTGTCGTTCTTCAGACTGGTCACTTCGCGGTTAGCTTCATTAAGACAAGATTTCAGTTTGTTCACCTCTCCTTCAAGCGTTCCGATTGAAGCAAGCTTCTTGTCTACGAGAGCGGTTTTGTCTTGGGCTGCTTTCTGTGCAGCGGCGACGTCCGAGTCCTTCTTCTCCAGGGCCAACTTCATTTTCTCTGCAAAAGAAGCAATCGAGTCAAAGAAAAGATCAAAGAGATATATTGAGAGTCAGTCGACAATCAGTTACCTTCCATACCAGCAGCCTCATCTTGAGCTTTTTTCAGATTTTGCTGAGCCAATTCCAAGTCTAAGTTGAGTTGCCTCTGCTTCTCCTCGAGTTCAGCAAACTTGGAAATACGATTACAAGACTTCTGAAGAAGGCAAAATACAGATCAATCGATAGGATCAAAGGTGGTTCACTTCCGAGTGAATAAAACCTAAAGAAGTCCATTTAGACCCCGGTTGACTGCACACAGTCGACTGCGGTGTCAGGGGCTACACCCAGTGGGTGCACTTGCGTGCCCCCGCTGACTAAGACTCAACTCGTCCGGTCCGCCCGAACCAGCTTAAAAAAAGAGGGGCAGTAAGCTGTTAAGACCCCAGTCGACTGCCAGCAGTCGGCCGCGGTCTCGGGGACTACAGCTAGTGGGTGCACTTGGCGTGCCCCCACCGGTTCGGATCTTACTCGACCGGCCCGCCGGAGTCGAGTATAAGGATTAGAAAGAATAGAACGAAGAACTCAGACCCCAGTCGACTGCCAGTAGTCGACCGTGGTCTCGGGGACTACACCCAGTGGGTGCACTTAGCGTGCCCCCACCGGTTCTGATCCCACTCGCCCAGACCGAGTGGAAGAGCGAAACTACCAAAAACAACAAAACACCCCGTGTGCTCTAATTCGACGCAAACAACAGGAGATTGTGCAGAAGAAGATTTTTCGAGAACAAAAACAATCGGAAAGTCTACTCACCTGGACATTGGCCTGAAGGGCGGCACTGGCATCATAGGCAGCCTGGCTATTCTCGTGCACCGTCTTCACCCGCTCCATCATCATGTCAGCTTGTCAAATGGCTTCCGCAGCCGCTTCCGACTGGTTGTCCGGGACAGGGTAGCTGGTGAAAAAGTGTGCAGACGACCCAGGTGCGGCAGCTTGGAGCACTGTGGCGTGGAGCTGGACAGTTGAAGGAACCACAGGTGCAGTCAACGGTGAGGGAGGCCCACTCAACAAGGGTGCAGCGAACGTCACAGAGGCCCTGCCCACGTCTTCAGCTTGACGTACAGAGGGTGTTGGAGTTGGTTCTTGCCGAGCCACCCTACCAGTTGCTACCTTCTTGCTCTTCCTGGGCTTAGGAGCCACATCTTCATCGTCATCTGGAAGATCAATGATGTTGGGTGGAGCTGCAAGGCAGATCATTCGACACCAAGTGAACCACACGAACGCAGTCGACCAAAGAATCCAGAACAAGATCACAAGAGTTTATACCTGGGTTGGAGGTTACAACATCTTCCATTTCCTCATCTCGGTACGGGAAAGAAGAGGTTCCTGACGTAGCAGCACTACAAAGAGCCGTATTCAATCGGTTACGTCTGGTTAATCAAGTCGACAAAAAAGACAAGTTAGATGGTTACCCGGAGATAGTAGGAATGGTCACTTTGATCATGGGCAAAGCTTTTGGCAGTTTGGAAGAGGTGGCTTTCGGCGCTTTCGGCGCTGGAGGCGGCGCAACTTTGGACTGCTTTGGAGCCTTTTCAGCCGGCGTTGGGGAAGACGTCCTAGGATGCTTCGAAGACTGACCAGTCGGCGCGGCCACTAAGTCCGGAGCACTCGCCGGGTCGTGGGCTTGTTTGGATATCCTCTCCCTGCGAGGAGGCGAGTTGAATTCTTCATCACCAGTCGATTCGTCGCTCTCCTCATCTTCCTCGTCCTCCGAATGCTCCTCGCCGCTCTCGCCACCGCTCCCTTCTTCCTCAGCCTCTTGGTGCTGCACTCCGTTGGGCATTGAGTACATTTCGATGAGGGCGTGAAAGGACAATGATCAAAGGAAATTCAATCGACCATAAACAAGATGTCACTCGGTGAATCGAAAAGATACTTGATTAGACAGAATTATACCTGCTCCGGCTGGTGCGAGTTGTCGAATGGAATCACCCTCCTAGACCCCCGAGGGTTGTCTTTGTTGCTGGTGATCCCCATCAACCACTTCTCCAAGGTGTCCTCCCTGACGTCCTCCGGGTGGATCCGAGTGGAATCCTCGAGCCCAGAGTACATCCACATCGGATGATCGCGCACCTGAAGAGGTTGGATGCATCGACCGAGAAAGACCTCCAGCAGGTCCATCCCGGTCACCCCGTCACGGACAAGCTAGACGACCTGCTCGACCAGCACCTTGACATGTGCCTTCTCTTCCGGAACTACCTTCAGGGAGGTGGGCTTCTCCACTCAAGCCAAAGAAAAAGGAGGAAGTCCAGTCGACTGGCCTGGGGTCGGCTGATCCTTGCAGTATAACCAAGTTGACTGCCAGCCCCAGACCGAGTCGGGAATAATCATGGCTGGGAAAGTACTCTTGCTCCTCATCTGGATCACTTGTGTCCTCTCGTCACTCGACTTGGCCTTTTTGACCGACTGGGATCAGCAGGTGAAGATGTGTTTGAAAAGGCCCCAGTGCGGTCGACAACCCAAGAAGTTTTTGCACATCGACACAAAAGCGGTAAGATATACTATAGTGTTTGGGGTGAAATGGTGGAGTTGAGCCCCAAAGAATTTCAAAAAACCCCGGAAGAAAGGATGGGAGCAGTGAGAATCCGCGATCTACTTGAGTGGCGAGAACACACTCACCCTCCCTCGGCTGCAGTTCGGTCTCATCCCCCGGGAGCCGTGCTGACTTGTGGGGGATCAGTCCCCCCTCCACCAGGTTATCGAGGTCGTCCTGGGTGATTGTCGAGCAGATCCAGTCGCCCTGGATCCAGCCCGCCGGCAGGCCAGATCTCGACGAGGATCCGCCCCGGCTGGTCCGCTTGCCCTTCGCCTTCGCTGTCGCCTTCTTCACGCGTTCCAGCGCCACCGTCCTCTCCTTCCCCATGGCGGTGGGTCGAGCTCGAGTAAAGGTCTGGCGATGAGGGCGGAAGCGAGCGTGGTGGAGAGATTGAGAGGAGAAGAAGAGAGAATGGGAGCGCACGGGGCAGAGGCCTGGTCCGAGGCCTTTTATAAGGCCGTCATCCGAGTGACTGACGAGTGGACCCAGGCGATCTAAACAAATCCTGCAACAGTCGTGCGCGCAATACGTGGCGAAAAAGGTGGCGCGAGGATCGAGGAGACTTTCCTAATCCATCCCGATAACCTCGTTTCCGTCCGTCTGGCGCGCTTCCCAAAATTCGAATCCCGCGAGATCCGCGGAGAGTAGAACAACCTGTCAGACTGAAGACAAACATCCTTTGCATCATCATTCGGAATTCTACCATGAAAATTCACTCGACAAAAACAAAGAATGGACCACGGCGACTGAGAAAGGAGTCGACGTCGTCACCTCAACTCATTGTTCCAGAACAGGATATACTCGTAACAAAAAGAATGGGTCAAAAGTGTTCCCAACTCCTTCCCCACTCAAACCCTGAGCCATTCGGGGGCTAATGATGAAGCTATGTACCTAGGGTAGGGTCATGAATCTGTCCGACATACCCTCCCCAAGGACATCTCTGCAAAGAATCACAAGCAGTCGAAGAGAAACCAGCGTCCACTCGACCTTGAAGATGTGCTCACTCGACCACCTTGAAGACACTCGACCACTAGAAGATGAGAAACTCTCCACTCTGCAACGGTCAAGACTTAAACCATAGCTTTATGGGCATTTATGACACTTTACTACAGACGTTACCAGTAACACCCCTCCTTTATGAACATTGAACCCTGTGTAACGGAGGGGAGCTGGGGTCCTGGCCCACTCTATATAAGCCACCCCCCTCCTCTGGGATAAGGGTTCGCACTTTTGTAAACTCACACACACAAATAATCTAGTCGACTGCCTCAGGGCACCGAGATATAGGGCTATTACTTCCTCCGAGAAGGGCCTAAACTCGTAAAACTCGTGCGTACAACTCCTCCATACCTAGGATCTTGCCTCCTCATACTTACCCCCCATTCTACTGTCAGTCTTAGATCCACGACACCCACTATTTGGGACACTTGGGATTACCATCCTACCCCCGACCCACAGTAGGTCCGAAATTTAAGAGGGGGGAAAACTTTGTACTTTCCCCAAATTTCAAACAAGCGCGTCCCATCTTGTGTTCAAAAATCCAAAAACAAGCGCGTCCCAGACCGAAACATGGTTCCCCCCCACCCGTCTGATTCCCCATTCATACTCCGTGGGCGCCAAAACTACCTCTGCACTAGCCGTGAAACCCCGGCGTCCTCCGTCCGCCACCCCATCCCACCCATCAACCGCCACCCTCCTCCATCACGCCGGAGCCGATACCCCGATGTCGTCGTCCACCGCAACCTCAACCGCAATGCCCTCCACGTGTAACGCCCACGATGCGGCTATATCTCCCACGTGTCGAAGCACGACTTAGAGGCATAACCGCATTGTAAGCAATGTCGCAAGAGTGGTAATCTTCACACAACCCATGTAATACATAAGGGAAAGAGATACATAGTTGGCTTACAATCGCCACTTCACACAATTACATGAATAAAGCATTACATCATCCAGATACAAACAAGGTCCGGCTACAGAACCAAAATAGAAGAAGACTACCCCAAATGCTACACAGATCCCCCGATCGTCCCGACTGGGCTCCACTACTGATCAACTAGAACGAAACAACACAAAGGACAAGATCTTCATCGAGCTCCTCCTTGAGCTTGGTTGCGTCACCTGCTCGGTAACATCGACACCTGCAAGCTGGTTTTGGGAGTATCTGTGAGTCACGGGGACTCAGCAATCTTACACCCTCGCGATCAAGACTATTTAAGCTTATTGGTAAGGTAAAGGTATGAGGTGGAGCTGCAGCAAGCGTCTAGCATATTTGGTGGCTAACATACGCAAATGAGAGCAAGAAGAGAAGGCAAAAGCTCGGTCGAACAACTATGATCAAGAAGTGATTCTAGAACAACCTACGTCAAGCATTACTCCAACACCGAGTTCACTTCCTGGACTCCACCGAGAAGAGAGCATCATGGTTACACACGCGGTTGATGTATTTTAATTAAGATCAACTTCAGGTTTTCTCCAACCGAACATTAACAAATTCCCATCTGCCCATAAGCGCGGGCACAGCTTTCAAAAGTTCAAATCCCTGCAGGGGTGTCCCAACTTAGCCTGTCACAAGCTCTCACGGTCAATGAAGGATATTCCTTCTCCCAAGACAGTCCGATCAGACTCGGCATCCCGGTTACAATACATCCTCGACAATGGTAAAACAAGTCCAGCAAAGCCACCCGAATGTGCCGACAAATCCCGATAGGAGCTGCACATATCTCGTTCTCAGGGCACACTCAGATTGTCCAAACTTCCGGTAGGCCAGCCCAGAGTTGCCCCTGGTGGCCACCGGCAGCTGATAGGTTGGACCAACACTCAGAGGAGCACTGGCCCAGGGGGATAAAATAATGATGACCCTTGAGTCTGCAGAACCCAAGGGAAAGAAAAGGCTAGGTGGCGAATGGTAAAACCAATGTTGGGCATTGCTGGAGGAGTTTTATTCAAGGCGAACTGTCAAGGGGTTCCCATTATAACCCAACCGCATAAGGAACGCAACATCCGGGAACATAACACCGATATGACGGAAACTAGGGCGGCAAGAGTGGAACAAAACACCAGGCATAAGGCCAAGCCTTCCCACCCTTTACCAAGTACATAGATGAATTAAGTAAATAAGATATATTGTGATATCCCAACAAATATCCATGTTCCAACAAGGAACAAGCTCCAATCTTCACCTGCAACTAACAACGCTATAAGAGGGGCTGAGCAACAGGGTAACCTAGCCAAACAACGGTTTGCTAGGATAAGGTGGGTAAGAGGCTTGGCTTAACAAGATGGGAGGCATGATAAGCAAGTGATAGGTATCGTAGCATAGTCATAGCAAAAGAGCGAGCAACTAGCAAGCAAAGGTAGAAGTGATTTCGAGGGTATGGTCATCTTGCCTGAAATCCCGCAAGGAAGAAGAACGTGTCCATGAAGAAGACAAATGGACATAGTCGAACGGGTCCTCAAAAACGCGACGTTAACGGAACCAACCCGAAGAAGCAACACCGGAAAGAAGCACACAACATAGTAAACAACCAACACATAAGCATGGCACGATGCGCAAACATGTATGATGCATGTCCGGTTTAATGAGGCATGGCATGGCAAAGTGCACAAACAACCTAACAAATTAAGAGGAGCTCAATCTGCAACGAGTTGCATATTGATGGAACACCACGTGACTTATTTAGTTATCTCTCATTTATGTACCCAACAATATTAAATGTTTTTAGCATGGCAAGAGGTGAAGCATAATGAAACTATCTATCTAGGCAAGTTTAAAAGGGGCCGGAAGCACCGAACAACAATTCCAGTAAATCCCCATATGCAAATATTAGGTTTGGTACTGTTCTGCCCTAAACACAATTTTAGAGTTGTTAAACATGCAAAGTAAAGCCATCATGATAATCTAGGCATTTTTCTAAACCATTTACATATAAAAATTATTTAAAACCAAGCTATGGTTATTTAGTTATGAAATAAATCATTTTAACATGGCATAGGGGCAAATTTAACCAAACAACATTTTAAAAATTTCAAACTGGATGAAAGTTGCATATTATTAAACTAGACAAAATTATAAGCAACTTTCATATATAATTTCTTTAGATCTGATGCACGGTTGTGAAGTTATTAAATGCATGAAGAACAGGGGCTTTTATGTGAAACAGTAATTCACTGGATAAATAGATAAAACGCCAGGCAGAAGAAAAAAACATGTCTGGGCTGAACTGAAGTGAATTGGGCTGGGAGAGCTGCTCACGTTCGGCCTGAGGTGGCGTGGCTGGGCCGACAAGGAAACGGGCCGGCTCACTGGCGCTGGGCCTTGGCAAGAGGCATTGGATCCAGTCCACGAGCGAGGCAGAGGGGAGCACTGATGATGCTCGCGCGGTCAACGAAGCAGAGGAAACACGCGGGGCTTGGCACCGGGTTCGTCTTCCTCGCATGCTTACACACAGAAGAAGGAGGAGGCCGGGGATGGACTTGGCGGCGCTGGGATGATGCGAGACGGGAAGGAGAGGGCACACGGCGGCTCCGGTCGCCGGCGGGTGGGCGCGGAACTTGATGAAGCGGAGGCAGCGGCGAGGAGAAGGATTCCGGCGAGGGTGATGTTCCTCCTGTGGACGCATCAGAGAGAGAGAGGGAGACGTGTGAGAGATAGAAAGTGAAGGGAAAGGAAGAAACAGGGGCACGGGCGTGGCTTGGCTCACCGGAGCTTCGCCATAGATGTGCAGGCATGGCGGCGCTGCTTGAGGATGTGCAGGCGACGGGGATGGTTCGTGGCGATGGCAGGACGCAAAGGAGGGCGGCAACTTGGCGCCATAGATGACGATGGGGAGGCACGAAGGAGGAGGTCATGGGGTCGAGGACGACGGATCCGTCCGTCCCCATGGTGGATCCGCGCGCGAAACAGGAGCTGCTGGTGCCCGAAGCCTCCTGGACACCATGGCGGCCTACTTGGGAAGTCTCTGCGAGGTCCAAAACGACATGAGGAGCGAAGAGGAAGAGAAAAATGGAAAGGGCACGGGGCGGCGCTGTCCCTGGAGGTGGTTGCCGGCAGCGGCGCTGGTCGTCGGGCGAGGAACGAGGCCGCGGAGGAGCTTCGGGGGCCGGTGGTGCATGGGTTGTTAGGGCCTCGGGCGCTCGGGGCTGCAGGAGGTGGACGAGGGAATCAGGGGAGGCGCAGGATGGAGGGGGAGATCGACAAGATTTTTGAATCGGGGACGCACAAACTGATTGGATGGGGATCGATCTTTAGGTGGGAGATGCAGTGTAGCGGCGGCGGCAGGGACAAACCCCCTAGATTTTAGGGTTTGTCCAGATTTAGACTAGGAGTCTTTTATATATGGAAAGACGGGGGAAGTTTAGGGTAGATTCGGACCCTTCGATCGAAATCGGGCGGTTGAGAAAAATAGACTGGTTGAGTGCAAAACTAAACCGAAGGTAATTGGGGAACTAGGTATAGCGCGATTTGGTCCCTCCGATCAAAATCGGATGGGCCGAGATAACTAGGTTGGGAAGTCCAATAAACAAAACGGAGATGTTTTGTAGACGTTTGGGGATGATCCGGATCCAACGGTGACGAAAGTCCGGTTCGGTTCCGGGGCAGCTTTCGGACGCGTGCGAGGTGAACCGCGGGCTGACAAGAGAGGTTAGGTTGGACCTGACGGTAGGTAGTGGGCTGTGTAGACGGTCTAGAGAGGAAAGAGAGGGAAAGGCCGGCAACAGTTTTCGGAGACTGAAAACGTCCGACGTTAGATCGGCTATACTGCCGCTATAGTTATCCCTTGGGGTGTCAAACGGACTCCGAACGCGATGAAACTTGGCAGGCGGCCTACCTACAACATAAAAACACTGCATGCCAACTTTCATCCCATTCCGAGAACATTTTCCAGCCACTTATAAAATAATATTTCAGACGTGCCGCGGGCGCGTGCAAGTGTGGCTGGGCTCAGAACGGACAATAGAAGGAACTGGGGGAACCCGGACGGACGCAGGTTTTGAAAACATGATGATGTAATGCACATGATGACATGATGAAATTCAACACGCAAGCAAATGACATGGCAACGTCAATGAATAACTGGAAGACACATGGCACATCGATCTCGGGGCGTCACAACAATCCACCACTATGAGAGGATCTCGTCCCGAGATCTAGGATGGCACCGGAGGGAAAAAGAAGAGGAGGAGAAGAGGTAAAACAAATTGCTTCTTTGACAATTGAGTGAAACCAAAGAACCTTGCGAGGTTGAACAAATTCGAGAAAAGAATACAACGAAGGTGAACAAAGTTGAAACCTCCGTTAGAGAAGAGGAACAAGGAACCATACTAGACCCTTGTAGGTTTAAAGACATAATAAAAGTGTTACAATGGACAATAGGTACATGCAAGCACTCCGATTGAAACGAGATGTACAAGAAACGATAAAGATGAATTACGAAAACACTCCGGTTGGACATGGAAGGTAAAGAATATGAGCTTGGCAAAATGAAACCACTTGGATGAGGCTCCGGTTAGAAGAGGAATGATAGACATAACACTCCGGTTAAAACAAGATAGAGAAGGGAAAAGAATGATATAATTTGGACAATACTCCGACTGTAAATGGAAGGAATTGAACATGAATTTGAGGAGATGGGATGATACTTGACGAAAACAATAACACAATGCCTCCGGAACTATTGCAAAAAATGGCACAAGGGGTAAGAAAGATTTCAGACATTACTCCGGTTGAGAATGGAGGTAAAACTTGATCAGATGATTGAACTGGAATGAAAACACGACACTCCGGTTGAATGGATAAGAAAAGGAAAGAACATGATCTTTTACAAAACGAGATGATGGGTGAAAAGAACAACACCACATTGCCTCCGGAAGAAATGAGAGAAAGGAATGGAATGAACGAAGTAGAAAACAAGATCTTGGCAGCGCACGCTTCCAACAAAGGCTAGAATGGAGTTGTTGGATTATCAACAACGAAAAGGATTAGCTTGATATGGACTTATAGAGGACATCTCAAAATTATGAGGTGACAACTTGCCACTCACGAAAAAGATTTGATTGGATTGATATTGGAAGGAGACGAGAAGCTATTTCACCGGGAAGATAATGAAGAACTTGGGTCATTTATGAGCACCATAGATAGCAACAAACCTTAGGGAAGGCTTTAGGTGAAATATAACCCAAGATAACTCCAATGAAGAGGTTGATGGATTTAAAATACCTCATTCTTAACAACATGTGCATCATGAAATATGATCTCAAATTATCAAGAATGACATAATACCACCTCCAATGATACGGTAGAAAGAATTGCACTCCGGATTGCAAGAAGAAGAAAACTTGAAGTATATCTTGGCGGATCATCGCTTCGAGAGATATCTTGAAAAACAATTGAAGAATGAAAAGAATCCTTGACGAACCATCATGAGGAACTCCGGTAATAAAAGAATGATCAAACGAAAGGAGAGAGAAATTGGAAACTCAAGGTGAATCCTTGCAATGATTGGAAGAAACTTTGCAACGAGATAAAGTGGAAACTTGGGGCTCCGAAAGGAAAGATAAACATCTCGAACCGAGAATGTGATATGATGAACCACTCCGGAAAGCAGAAATTTACTTGATGAAACAAGAATAAGAATTGCATTATGCTTATCCTTCACCAATTAGATTGATGACGAGCAAACGGATTTGGCAAACTACTTATTCTCGTAGAAAGGATTAAGATAGATATAGCGTCACTTGGGAAGGTCTTCAACAAACCACCGGTAGGATTGGAACAACGAATGAATTGATAAGATAAGGAAGGAAGAGAAATATTGAAAGAACCACCATAAGAATAGAAAAAGAACGAAGTAAGGGAAGAATCACCGGGTACGAATTGTGAAATGAACGAAGTTACCTGAGACAATCTAGATACATGAGAACGAAGGGATCACGAACTGATTAGAGATCACTTGAATGATGCACCGGTAAGATTTGGATAACGATTGCTGAAAGCTGGAATGAATAATTCTGAGATGATGGGCTCCGAATAATCAAACTGAAAAGACTCCTGAATTGTACCAGATGGGTGAAAAGCATTCTCACAATTCGAAAACAATTATGAGAGGATGACATAAAGCTAGAATCATGAATCTTGAAGAGAATGGAGCAGGATTGAGAGAAAATCTTCTTCGGTCTTCAAATTTTTGAATTACGATGAGAAATACCACCATGAATTGTTTAGACACTCTGGAAGAATCAAAAGCGAAGAGGTTGAGCCAACGATGAAAAGAATTTAACCGATCTTGGAGAAAGACATTTGACTGATGATAAATCATTCTTACGTCAAACTTTAGAAAAGAATTTGAGAATAACTCCGAAAAGATTAGAAGAGTTAGGTAAGATCCTGGGAAAAGACCTGTGGGTTAGGGCCCACTCAAAAGTAACACCGTAGAACGATTCAAAAGAGAGAATGCACCGGTTGATTTAAATGGCTAGAATGAGATAACAATCTCAAAATAGGTTGAACGGAAGCAGAGTGGAAACACGAATCTTCAAGATATCTTGAGCACTCCAGAACAATTGAATAGCGAGAAATGACCGAATATGAGGTGCACCGGCATGAGAAAGCATTGAAATGAGGAAAAGGGTACGATCAACAAAGCTTGAATTGGTTCCACCGGAGAAGTAAAGGATGAATAAAGGTGAACTAGAAGCTCCGTTAGGATCATCATGAGAATCGTCGGATAAGAACATTGAAGGAAAAGAATGGAGAGACTTCACATCAGTAAGATGGATACTCGATTAAGAAATCTGAGTCCTTGAAGAAAAAGGGTGGGTGGGCGGGAAAAACAAAGGCAACTTGGAACGGATGAAGCAAACATCGTTGATGAAAAGCTGAGATTGGATCTTGCAAATGTTGAAATGAACGGATCCACTTGATGAGAAACTCACCGGTTGAAAAAAAAGGATTTACATGACATTCTCGATAAACAAGAAAGATTAGCGTCTACATAGATATATGAGAACACTGCTTGGGAAAGGTATGAAATCAACATTTGACTTCGAAGCAACTCGAATACCACAACTCAAACCAACACAAAGGATTGGCTTGCAAAATAGGCCGGAACAAACATATGATAGAGATTTCGTCCGAAGTTTTCATGGTGGGGTCTACACGGACTCGATCGTACAACACCATCATGTACAAGGCAGTGCACATGACATACGAAGCGTCCTCGAGTCGGCATAGCCAAGGACTCTTTAATTCACACCGAGACCACTATAAACCAACCGTGGATAGGCGGACCAATAGACGTCGAACCCCAATTTCATATCGTACATCTGTCGGAAAGATATCCTAAGAGCTACTTGAATTCCCACTTATAAACTCCTGAAACTTTCCAGTTATGCAATCAGGTGTTGGGGATACAGGGGAAGCGTAATATCTCATCCAAAACTAGCAAATCCTACATCCAGCTGTATCCATCCTTCAACACATAACCAAGAAACCTTCGGAAATCATTTACCTCAACCTTCGAAAAGCATCCGTTATACGAGTTATGGCAATACTCCCGAACTACCGCCCCAGTACTGGGTGGCGTCGAGGTTATCTCACCAACAACTGCATAAAAGAGATTTTCGATGTCGGCAAAACTCAGGTATTCTAGAATCTCAATGATAAAATTGTGACGACAACACCTCGGAGCTCAACTCCCCGAGACACTGCCACAACCCCTAAATGTCAGGAGGCACCAAGAACAATGTTCTCGTCAGAAAACCATCGAAACGATTCCAAGATACCCGCGTGATCCTAAAAAAATTTAGTGAAATTTAAGAAGAGAAGAGTCAAAACTCTACGTCAGGATGCCTCACCAGAGCGACGAATGGACTGAGGAGTAAAAAGAATCCTACTCTTCGATATATATATATAATCCCAGATGACTCAAAACATTATTCTAGACTCAACAACGCCAGCGATTCGATCAAGCAGGGGGCTCCCAAAGTCGGGGAAGGCTCTGATACCAACTTGTAACACCCACGATGCGGCTATATCTCCCACGTGTCGAAGCACGACTTAGAGGCATAACCGCATTGTAAGCAATGTCGCAAGAGAGGTAATCTTCACACAACCCATGTAATACATAAGGGAAAGAGATACATAGTTGGCTTACAATCGCCACTTCACACAATTACATGAATAAAGCATTACATCATCCAGATACAAACAAAGTCCAGCTATGGAACCAAAATAGAAGAAGACTACCCCAAATGCTACACAGATCCCCCGATCGTCCCGACTGGGCTCCACTACTAATCAACTAGAACGAAACAACACAAAGGACAAGATCTTCATCGACCTCCTCCTTGAGCTTGGTTGCGTCACCTACTCGATAACATCGGCACATGCAAGCTGGTTTTGGAAGTATCTGTGAGTCATGGGGACTCAGCAATCTTACACCCTCGCAATCAAGACTATTTAAGCTTATGGGTAAGGTAAAGGTATGAGGTGGAGCTGCAGCAAGCGTCTAGCATATTTGGTGGCTAACATATGCAAATGAGCGCGAGAAGAGAAGGCAAAAGCATGGTCAAACAAATATGATCAAGAAGTGATTCTAGAACAACCTACATCAAGCATTACTCCAACACCATGTTACACACGCGGTTGATGTATTTTAATTAAGATCAACTTCAGGTTTTCGACAACCGGACATTAACAAATTCCCATCTGCCAATAACCGTGGGCACGACTTTCGAAAGTTCAAATCCCTGCAGGGGTGTCCCAACTTAGCCCGCCACAAGCTCTCACGGTCAACGAAGGATATTCCTTCTCCCAAGACAGTCCGGTCAGACTCGGCATCCCGGTTACAAGACATCCTCGACAATGGTAAAACAAGTCCAGCAAAGCCACCCGAATATGCCAACAAATCCCGATAGGAGCTGCACATATCTCGTTCTCAGGGCACACTCAGATTGTCCAAACTTCCGGTAGGCCAGCCCGGAGTTGCCCCTGGTGGTCACTGGCGGCTGACAGGTTGGACCAACACTCAAAGGAGCACTGGCCCGGGGGGTTAAAATAATGATGACCCTTGAGTCTGCATAACCCAAGGGAAAGAAAAGGCTAGGTGGCGAATGGTAAAACCAATGTTGGGCATTGCTGGAGGAGTTTTATTCAAGGCGAACTATCAAGGGGTTCCCATTATAACCCAACCGCGTAAGGAACGCAACATCCGGGAACATAACACCGATATGACGGAAACTAGGGCGGCAAGAGTGGAACAAAACACCAGGCATAAGGCCGAGCCTTCCACCCTTTACCAAGTATATAGATGCATTAAGTAAATAAGATATATTGGGATATCCCAACAAATATCCATGTTCCAACAAGGAACAAGCTCCAATCTTCACCTGCAACTAACAACGCTATAAGAGGGGCTGAGCAACGCGGTAACATAGCCAAACAACTGTTTGCTAGGATAAGGTGGGTTAGAGGCTTGGCTTAGGAGGCATGATAAGCAAGTGATAAGTATCATAGCATAGGCATAGAAAAAGAGCGAGCAACTAGCAAGCAAAGATAGAAATGATTTCGAGGGTATGGTCATCTTGCCTGAAATCCCGTAAGGAAGAAGAACGAGTCCATGAAGAAGACAAATGGACGCAGTCGAATGGGTCCACACAAACGCGACGTTAATGGAACCAACCCGAAGAAGCAACACCGGAAAAAAGCACACAACATAGTAAACAACCAACACATAAGCATGGCACGATGCGCTAACAAGTATGATGCATGTCCGGTTTAATGAGGCATGGCATGGCAAAGTGCACAAACAACCCTACAAATTAAGTGGAGCTCAATATGCAATGAGTTGCATATTGATGGAACACTACGTGACTTATTTAGTTCACTCTTGTTTATGTACCCAACAAGATTAAATGTTGTTAGCGCGGCAAGAGGTGAAGCATAATGAAACTATCTATCTAGGCAAGTTTAAAAGAGGCCGGAAGCAACGAACAACAATTCCAGTAAATCCCCATATGCAAATATTAGGTTTGGTATTGTTCTGCCCTAAAAACAATTTTAGAGTTGTTAAACATGCAAAGTAAAATCCATCATGATAATCTAGGCATTTTTCTACCCCATTTACATATAAATCATTTTAACATGGCATAGGGGCAAATTTAACCAAACAGCATTTTAAACATTTCAAACATGGACGAAAGTTGCATATTATTAAACTAGACAAAATTCTAAGCAACTTTCATATATAATTTATTTAGATCCGATGCACGGTTCTGAAGTTATTAACTGCATGAAGAACAGGGGCTTTTCTGTAAAACAGTAATTCGTTGGATAAATAGATAAAACGCCAGGCAGAAGAAAAAAAACATGTCTGGGATGAACTGAAGTGAACTGGGCTGGGAGAGCTGCTCACGTCCGGCCTGAGGAGGCGTGGCTGGGCCGACAAGGACACGGGCCGGCTCACTAGCGCTGAGCCTTGGCAAGAGGCATTGGATCCAGTCCACGAGCGAGGCAGAGGGGAGCGCTGACGATGCTCGCGCGGTCAACCAAGCAGAGGAAACACGCGGGGCTTGGCACTGGGTTCGTCTTCCTCGCATGCTCGCACGTAGAAGCAGGAGGAGGCCGGGGATGGACTTGGCGGCGCTGGGACGATGCGAGACGGGAAGGAGAGGGCGCACGGCGGCTCCGGTCGCCGGCGGGCGGGGCGCGGAACTAGGTGAAGCGGAGGCAGCAGCGAGGAGAAGGATTCCGGCGAGGGTGATACTCCTCCTGTGGATGCATCAGAGAGAGAGGGAGACGTGTGAGAGATAGAAAGTGAAGGGGAAGGAAGAAACAGGGGCGCGGGCACGGCTTGGCTCACCGGAGCTTCGCCATAGACATGCAGGCACGGCGGCGCTACTTGAGGAGGTACAGGAGACGGGGATGGTTCGTGGCGATGGCAGGACGCGAAGGAGGGCGGCAACTTGGCGCCATAGATGATGATGGGGAGGCACGAAGGAGGAGGTCATGGGGTCGAGGACGACGGATCCGTCCGTCCCCATGGTGGATCTGGCGCGAAACAGGAGCTGCTGGTGCCCGAAGCCTCCTGGACGCCATGGTGGCCTCCCTAGGAGGTCTCTGCGAGGTCCAAAACGACATGAGGAGCGAAGGGAAAAGAAAAAAATGGAAAGGGCACGGGGCGGCGCTGTCCCTGGTGGTGGTTGCCGGCAGCAGCGCTGGTCGTCGGGCGAGGAAGGAGGCCGCGAAGGAGCTTCGGTGGCCGGCTGGTGCACGGGATGTTGGGGCCTCGGGCGCTCGGGGCTGCAGGAGGTGGACGAGGGAATCAGGGGAGGCGCTGGTTGGAGGGGGGAGATCGACATGATTTTTGGATCAGGGACGCACAAACTGATTGGATGGGGATTGATCCCAAGGTGGGAGATGCAGTGTGGCGGCAGCGGCAGGGACAAACCCCCTAGATTTTAGGTTTTGTCCAGATTTAGACTAGGAGTCTTTTATATATGGAAAGAGGGGGGAAGTTTAGGGTAGATTCGGACCCTTCGATCGAAATCGGGCGGTTGAGAAAAATAGACTCATTGAGTGCAAAACTAAACCGAAGGTAATTGGTGAACTAGGTGTAGCGCGATTTGGTCCCTGCAATCAAAATCGGACGGGCCGAGATAACTAGGTTGGGATGTCCAATAAACAAAACGGAGATGTTTTGTAGACGTTTGGGGATGATCCGGATCCAACAGTGACGAAAGTCCGGTTCGGTTCCGGGGCAGCATTCGGACACGCGCGAGGAGAACCGCGGGCTGACAAGAGAGGTTACGTTGGACCTGACGGTAGGTAGTGGGCTGTGTAGACGGTCTAGACAGGAAAGAGAGGGAAAGCCCGACAACAGTTTTCGGAGACCGAAAACGTCTGACGTTAGACCGGCTATACTGCCGCTATAGTTATCCGTTGGGGCGTCAAACGGACTCCGAACGCGATGAAACTTGGCAGGCGGCCCACCTACAACATAAAAACACCGCATGCCAAATTTCATTCCATTCCGAGAACATTTTCCGTCCACTTATAAAAAATATTTCGGACGTGCCGCGGGCGCGTGCAAGTGTGGCTGGGCTCAGAATGGACAACAAAAGGAACTGGGGGAACCTGGACAGACGCAGGTTTTGAAAACATGATGATGCAATGCACATGATGACATGATGAAATGCAACACGCAAGCAAATGACATGGCAACGTCAATGAATAACTGGAAGACACCTGGCACATCGGTCTCGGGGCATCACAACACGGCTAGTAGTTGAAGCCGAGGCCGAGCCGTCCGTACCCAAGCCAGTTCAACCACGCTGTCCTGCGCCTCACCGCTGCCGCTCCAGCTTCGCCACCCTCCTCCGCACCGGAGTTGTTCCTGCTACGCCATCCTTCGCCGCCTCGGATCTGCTTCCCCTCCGCCGACATACGACCATGGCAACACAGTAAACAATTTGGCCATGGGTTCGTCCAAGCCTGCACCCTCCAGAACATCGGTTTCCCCGGTAAAAAGAAGAAAATCGGCGCGACTTGTGGAGGTGACCACACTAGCAACCGAAAAAGGTACTCCTCTTCCCTTATTCGTGCAAATCTTACGTCTCTGCTTGCACGGTATTCATCCCACAGAAGACACTAGTTGTCCGCTTCTTCTTGATACTAGATGTTCCTAGTAACTCACGATGCACAAGGTTTCTCCTATATACTATTTCACCTTAGCTAGAGGTCCGTCGCCCCCCTGAATTTCAATTTCTGGCCACTAGATTCCAAATTAGCGGAAGCATTCCCCGGCGTAACAGGCGCTAGTACGCCTATTACACTAGGGAAGCAGCGCCTTGGTGTTTATCTTAGGGGCGTGTGCAGCCTAGAGCTACTGGCGCCCGATCTGGAGGTCGGCCAGGATTAAAGGGATGGCCTGGGGGCGCTGCCAAGCACGGCGGTGGTGTGAGGTCGATGGGAGGGCGGGGCGGCGGAGGCAAGGGTCTGGGCCGGTGGTCTCTGGCGGTTCAAGAAAGATCCTCAACAGTGACTGGCGGGAGGTAGACGAAGGCCATCTGCCCATTCCTTATAGATCGGATAGTTCATTAAAAAAATCGACTGACCTATTTATTTTCAGTCGACTGTTATCTTAGATATGACCACATGTGGTGGTTTGCTGGAGGAGTACCTGCATTTCTTATGCTCATATATTACAAAATCATACAGAGTAGAATCTAATTTTGTTTGCCATGCAATGTTGCAGAGCTATCATATGTTTCCTATCATTTATTTTTCACCCACCTGCTATCTGCTACATTTATAGTGCACTAGTTCTACACACACTTCACCCTTACTCTCACTGTTGTGTTTTTATGCAAGGGTATTTCAGACTTTGCTGCCATGAGAGAAGCCAAAAAGAAAAGAGAGAAGTCGCTCCAGTTTGGTGTGCGGCTAGGCAAGACATGTTTCAACGCTTTAAAGGGTGTAGTGCCAGCAGATGGAGACGGGGAACGTAGCTCTGGAGTTGATGACCTCGCTCGCAATGAACCACCATCCCAGGTGCTTGCTTTAACTTCGCGGTGTCATATGTGGTTGCATGTTCCATATGTTGTCTAGCTTGTATTCGAAAGGCCGAAGTCGGTAAGATAAGGAAAGATAATTTTTTTACATGAACCACCATCCCGTGAGCACCAGAAGACAAATAGCTAGTCAGGGCACTGGCCGAGCCAGTGACAAGCCCAGCAAAGATAGGCATCACCTGGAAGCCAACTAAAAAGCTGCGATGGTGGCGAAGCAGCCCGCCTCCCACCAGGCTCTCAGGTCCTAGATGATCATGCTCACAACTCCAGCCGGATGTCTAGCTTGTATTGCTTCCAATTTGGTTAAATTGCATCTGCTTAGCTTACACATTATACCTTTGAATATGACATGCCTTTCTGTTTTTGGTACATACTAGTACATTTGTGTATTAACCATGTTCTTACATCAAACTAATGTTCTTGTGTATCCCTCATCAATCACTTATGACGAGGCAGGCAGGCAGGCAAGGGGACTACTCCTCATTTAAAGAATGCAGCGTCAGCCTCCCGACATGATTATCAAGAAACAGAAATGCTAGATGAAGATAGTGAACGTAGCCCTATAGTTGATTACAGCATTTCCCCTACACTAGCATCGTAAGTGCTTGCTGTAACTTGGCAGTGTGGTATGTGGTTGCATGTTGCATATGGTGTCTAGATTGTAATTCTTCCAATCTGGTTAAACTGCATGTGCTAGTCTACTTAGCTTATACATTATACCTATTAATGTGACATGCCTTCCTGTATTTAGTACATTGTGCATCTGTCTATTAAGCATGTCCTTACATAAAACTATTGTTTTTTGTATCCCGCATCAATCAACATGACGAGACACCTTTAGTATATGCAGTGCGATATTAGTTGCATCTTTCATATGATTTATAGCATGAGCTACTTCTAATTTGTTGAAATTCCATTTATGATGGGACGCTTTTAACTTGGCAGAGTCATATTGGTTGCATCTTTCATGTGGTGTCTAGCTTGCATTGCTTCTTATTTGCTGAAATGGTTTCTGCTTAGTTTACACAAATAGTTGTGAACATGCCATGCCGTCCTGTTTTTCGTACATATTCCATCCTGTTATCATGTGTTTGCCTTACATCAAAGTAGTGATTGTCAGTATCATGCATGAATGAGTTCTGAAGAGAGAATTTTATTGCTTTTTCTTGTCGGTTTTACTTGACAATTCAAAATCAATAAAGCGGAAGGAAGTTAGCAAGGCAGCGGATAAAGGTGCTCCTTCCGAACGGAGGACCTCTATAGTTTCTACTGCTCCACACCCCCAAGATGATTTCCAAGACAAAACATGCATAGACACTCAACAAAGCTGTGTTTATGATGACCACGTCTCCCCTAGTGCAGCATCACCGGTGCTCCCTCTAACTTGGCACTATTATATGTGGTTGCATGTTATGTGTGATATCTAGCTTGTATTGCTTCTAATTTTGCTGAATTCCATCTGCTTACTTTACACATTATACTTGAATAAGACACGTGTTCCTGTTTCTAGAACATACAATATCTGTCTATCACACCCTGTTCTTACATCAAATTACTACTGTTGTGTAACCTGCAACAATCACTTATCATAAGACACGTTTGACTTCGGAGTGTGATATAGGTTACATCTCACATTCTTTTCTAGCTTGTATTACTAATTTGTTGAAATGGCACTTATGACGAGACAGTTTTAACTTGGTAGAGTGATATTCGTTGCATCTTTCATATGGTGTCTAGCTTTCATTGCTTCTAATTTGTTGAAATGCCTTCTCCTTAGTTTACACATCATAAGCTTTGAATATGCAATGCTATGAATATGCAATGGCACTAATGACGAGAGACCTCTAACATGGTAGTGTGATGTTGTTTGCATCTTGCATGTGATTTATTTCTTGTACTGCTACACATTTGTTTAAACGCCATTTATGATGACACACTGTTAACTTGGTAGAGCGATATTTGTAGCATCTTTCATATGGTGTCTACCTTCCATTGCATTGCTTCTAATTTGGTGAAATGTCTTCTTCTTAGTTCACACATCATAGTTCTGTTATCTCTTCCATCCTGTTTTTCATACATATTACATCCTCCTATCATGTGGTTGTCTAACATCAAAGTTCAGTTCGTCTGCATCACGAATCAATTTGTTCTGAAGAACTAAATTGTTATTCGTTTTTCTTGTCGGCTTGACTTAACATGGCACAGAGAAAGAGGAAGAAACACAGAATGGCAGGGAATGAGAAGCGGATGAATCCTGCAGATTGTGCTAGTACTGATGGTGCAATAGAAGGTCAAACTCCAGCAAAAAATTCTACAAACACGGCATCCCATGCTCGATTTGCAAAAAAAGACAAACAAAAACAAATAGCTACCACCAAACAAGTAGAGACAACCCTAGTTCTTGCAACACCTACCACAGTACTACCAGCTGCACAACGTACTCGTGCGTCAACTGAGATAGCAGCACGTTCCCAAGCTCCCTTGCCACCTGACACTACTTCCCAAGCACTCTTGACACAAGACGAGTTGGCAATATCAGATGAACCTTGTGAGCTTCAACAGCAAGAAGGTAGTTGCTGGAGTCAAGTTACAGTTGCATGCTTCTTTATATGTAGTCTCATATGTTTGATATACACTAACACTTCCTATGCTTGTTGTTGGACTAGCAACTAGGCGAAAGAGGAAACAAACATCAGGGATAATGCTCGATAGGTTAACTAAATCTAGAGGAGGAAGAATGGAGATTCGTTTTGAGGCAGGTTTAAAAAGGCCACGTGATGCTACAGAGTCAACCAAGTTAGTATCAGAGGCAGCTGTTGCTGTTAGGTGTCATGTACGTATCCTCCCAACATGGATTCAGTACAGGAATGACAAACACGAAACCCAGTTTAACATCTTCCTCGATCATTTATATGTAAGTATGGTTATGTATGGAAACTAGTAATATCGTCTTGCTCTGTCCAATACTTTCTAGGTTGCTGATAATGAGACTCCCATAATTTTGAACAGATGATGTTCAAGTTGGATAGCCAAGATGATGCAACCAGACAAGCTTGCACCCATGTTTTCAAGTCTGCTCTCCGACAGTATCGGTGTAACTTGAGGAAAACTCACTTTGAAGGCAAGGCTAATAGTGAACTTGCCCAAACATCTCTAGTGGAAAATATATCTGATGAAGACTGGAGAGGCCTCGTTAAACACTGGTCCGATCTGAAGTATCAGGTATATTATATATATGTCATCAGATCACATGTTGAAGTCCTATTTACGCATGTTCCACACAAATCTATATTCTTGTAGGTGAACTGTTCAAAGAACAAGGCCAACTGTACGAAAGTGAAATTCCAACAAACGACGGGATCTTGTAGCTATATCGCACACTGCGAGGCTCTTGTAATTAGCTGCTGTTTCACTCTTTTCGTTGTACCATATTATCAGATCTATATTGACTTGTTCCAAATGTAGAGGAAATCCCGCAAGGACAAAAAGTACCTGAACCAAATGTTGTGGAAATCTTCAAGGACTGTCACACCAGCAAGAAGAAGGGCATGACTACACCAGTCAAAGCCGCTGTTCTAAGTCCTTAATCCTCATGCCTTTTAACTACTACTTACTCTGACTTGTGCCTTGAACTGCATGGTTTGTAGCCAATGTCTATTACTCTTTTCAATTTTATACACAATTGTCTTAGTGTATCATTGCACCTTACAAGGTTTAAAAGAGAAGAGTGATGTTCCTTTGATCTTGACAAGTAATCTAGTTCCGTGCTGGACTTGCCCACACAACATTACAATTGCATGTTTGTCTGTTCTCAGTTGTTTTGTGATATGAATGACGTCATACTATGCTTACCGTATTATAAACTTCATCTCTTTATCCTTAGCCCTCAATACAATGTGAAGAAATAGACAATACATTAGCGATGGTACATGGTCATATGTTTGGAACCTGGTTTTATTATGTACTTTGCAATAAAATACAACTAATAGTTTACATGGGTTCACCAGAATAAGTTCTGTATATAGACCAAACCTATTTTGTTTGGTTTTGCTGCCTCCTTAATATCTTCTATTCTGGTACTACTAATGTAAAACGTCAACTTTTCAGCCAGCTATGGAAAAAATTGTGGAACCTCCACCTTCTGAAGGTGGCGAGGCAACTATAACCACAATGTCAGCTCTTGCTGCACTGGATCAGTACCTGTCCACTAACAGTGCCAAAAGCACGTTCCTGCGTAATACTAGGTTGGTTGTTAAGGCAATATCGTCCAAACTTCCTCATGATCAAGATATGCAAGCTCAAAGCAATGTTGTATCTGCGCTCCAGACACAACTCCATTCCCTAACAGAGACCCTTTGTGAAACAAGGAGAAACATTGCTCAATGTCGTCAAGATATGTATGGTTCTGAAACCATACTATCAGACATTTGCTATGTTGTTCAGGATCCTAGGGGAAATGGAGGCGAGGGTTATGGTGCTCCATCGGACAATACAACATGAAAACGTAACAGTCAGGTCAAATGAACTGAGCTTCTGAACTTCTGGTGGTGCATTTATCTGCTAGACTGTTAAGTTTTATGCCAACCTTCCTTTTGTTATATAGTTGTAATTTGTTTTGGTGCGATACAAAATTTATTCTTAACGTGCAACCACCGCCTGAAGAAAACAGCAAGCCATTTTTGTATAGTGTAGGGTGTTCCCTATATTTGCACTGGTGGCGATCTGTGAGGACGAGTGGATGTAATATGTGCAATCGCCTTAATAGCCTACCGTTAGTTTCGACCTTATTTATTTCCTAGTCTTCTTTTTCCCTGGTTTGCTAGTGGCCGCAACTACCATGGGCCATATACGGGCTGTAGGATCCATGGGTCTCCTACGGGCCGTCAATAAATGGGCCTGTAATCGGTGGGCCTCGGTCCGTCGGATAAATGGGTCTACATGGGCCATAATCGGGTGTAATTGGTATCAGCCCAGCACGGTAACAGGCCATTAAAAGGCCGTAGGACAGCAAAGGCTTAATTCTGTCACAGGCATAACGGGTCGTTAATGGGCCAGAATATAGGACGGGCTGGAAACGGCGCAATGGGTTAACAGGCCAAAAATGAGCCGACTCTTGCCATGGGCCGAATTTGGCCCATTAGGTTAACAGGCCAGTAACGGGCCGACTCTTTCCATGGGCCGAATTTGGCCCATTAGTGGAACAGGCCAGTAACGGGCCGACTCTTGCCATGGGCCGAATTTGGCCCATTAGGGGAACAGGCCAGTAACGGGCCAGAAGTAATTGAGGGCCGAAAAGGAGCCCAAGAACGTATGGGCCATCAATAGGCCGAAAGCTAACACGGGCTGGAAACGACCCATGTAAATCACGGGCCGTTAACGGGTATAAAGAAAATTACTATTCATTATGGGCTAGAGTCACCGTGGGCCTTTACCTGGGCCGGCATATTATGGCACACGAAAATCTTGTGGGCCCTTACCTGGGCCGGCCCATTATGGCCCACGAAATCTTGTGGGCCTTTAGCTGGGCCAGCCCATTATGGTCCGCAAAATCTCGTGGGCCTTTAGCTGGGCCAGCCCATTATGGTCCGCAAAATCTTGTGGGCCTTTAGTTGGGCCGGCCCATTTAAACTTATTTGGTCGTGCCACGTGTCCACGTATCATAGGCGCCTTCTGTCCAGTGAGTGGATGACATTTGTCACGACGATGCGCCGACACGTGTTTCCTCTAGCCAATGATGATTTTACACGTGGAAAATCCCCATTGGTCGGGGCTGTTAACGGGTTATCGGATCAAAAACTCGACCCGATAGCTTAACGGCGTTCCGTTATGGTGGATGCCATGTATCAGTCACCCTTGACGAAAGCACTTTTGTGACGCGCGATTTATCGTCATGGAAGTGGACACTTCCGTGATGATAATTTTGGTAATGTCATGGAACACTTCTACGACAGCACAGGTATGACTATCTTGATTCGGTCATAAATTTGTCATGGATGTACATGCATGACAAAAAACGCGACCTACTGTGACAAACATGTATCATCACGGAAGTGTATTTTTTTTGTAGTGCAGCTCAAACCCAAGTTCTTGCTCATCTTGCTGCCATTTTCGATCTCCTTGTTCAAAGCTCCTCTCACAAAACTGCTTTCGGGGATTGTTCTTTGGTATGTGACTCCTCCAATGGTCCAGTTAGTTTTTGTTCTAGTGCTTTATTCATTGCAATTTTTTGCTGCTTAGGTGACCTTGTTCTTGAGCTTGCATGTCAAATTTATGTGGTCAAAAGTAGTTTTAATGCATGATATAGCCTCTAGGCACTTGTAGGAGTAGTTGCTTGTGGGGACCCCGACTCATAAGTCGTGATCACCGAATGCATGTGTCCAGTGATCCCAGAGATCAATGCTCACTAAACACACAGAAGCTGAATAATAAGAGTCTTACATCCATACATACCGTCTTACATAAATTATGACTGTTATGGTCGAGTCTTGAGCATAACTTTGCAGCGGAAATCTTCGTCTATAACTTGGACCCATGCTATCTGCCTTAACCCTACATGCATTCTGACTGGGCTGCGTCCTAGATCGCATGTTCGTCACCGAAGTATTCTTCATCATATCATGTTCTTTCATGCCTGGCCAATAAAATAACCAGTGGCGAGCCAATGAGTACTTTGAATGTACTCGCAAGCAACCCAAGGGTGATAACATAATAATTATGCAAGGCTCTACTCCTAATTTGGAATTTTTGCGAAAAGCTAGTTTTTCTCATGCAAGTATGAACATCATTTATCAAGGACATGAATGTGTCTACAACAAGTATCAGGGGGTTACAGACATCAACATCGAGACAGAGTTATGAACAACTCATGCTCAAGCTCACCGTGACTTTCTCATGAATCACGTTAACAGATTTACCAAACCGTGTTGTTTGTCAGAAACATAAGGACGTAGTCTAAGCAGCACCGCCCAACTTTCCTTGACCGTGGACACGGCTATTCGAATAGTTTTACACTCTGTAGAGCTTGCACACTTTACCCACAAGATCCGGGGAACTTTTGTGTCTTCCACGACCCGCGGTACATCAAGTACCCGAGTTAAGCACTCGATCACTATCTTTCCCTAGACGACAGTAACATAGAGTCCACTCGATTGGTAGTAACCCCCGTGCCCAACATTTCACATCTTAAAATTGTGGAGCCTCGCTCCCATATTTATCACATACCACAAGCACGGGATACCAACGGTGTGTCCGGTGCCTTGTAAAAATAGTCATGGCGGCCCTACCTGGCACGACCCCGTCCCGAGAGAGAGCACAAACTCTCCCCCGTCACTAGTAATGCGGGCTCCAAGCTAGTATTGGCCTAGGTAATCAATAATGCCCTTTCCCATACAAGGGTAGAGTGGTTGCGCATGTAAGGTTGGGACAGTCGACAAATCTTAAATCTAATCCGTCTCTGTAAACAACACTTTCATCGAGCATTGGTATACTACTTCTCCACAAAGTATTGACCTAGTTCATCATCATCTCCCAGGGGCATTAGTGGCACCCACTGGGCTTTTTGCAAGTATGTCAAACCACACTTGTTTATTTCCATGCATAACCCTGACCCACTTTGCGTAGCCATTTACTATAGCATATTTCTACAACCCACCAACACAACTCTAAGCAAGGGTAGAGTCATGAACAATGCAAGTATTAATGGAGTATGCAACGGAGGCAAGCCTAGCAAGGTTGCCATTCAAGGTATATCATGCACTCAGTGATGCAACGAAAATGCTATTATGATGTAAAATGGTTCATCATGGTCAAAGGGTTGCTTGCCTGTTTTAACAAAGTCTTCAGGGTCTTCAAATATCTCTGGTCCAACTCTGAGCATTTCTTCTACTTCGTCAACTATCGTCGAAAGCAACCATAATAAGCAACACAACAAGTCAGAAAATAAAAGTGATCTAAAAATATTAATTTGACTTTTCTAGGACATCTCAGGTTATATGAAAAATAACCAGACTGGTTTCATTGGAATTGGGTCAGTGGATATTTCTAAACATTTTGATATGATGGAATCAAGGGGTTTATGGATTTGCATGAAGTGTATAGAAATATATTTTTGAAAAATGAGCAAAGGCACCCATTTAACAAACCATGATTTTAGAAGAATCTAGGAGTTGGTTTCACTAGATATGGAGTTCAAATGATTTTCCTATGAATTTGCAAAGTTGACAAATATGAAGAAATGGCCCATTATTTTGTGTGGTACAGAAAGTATTAAGAAAAATGTTCATAAACTAAGTTATGAATTTAAAGTATCTAGGAATTTGAATCATGGCATTTGGATCAATTTTGTGCTCTCTGTGATTTTCTAAAGTTCATCACAGAAATGGAAAATGGGGTTTTGATAAATATTTCTGAAGAGAAAGTTTCTGAACAAATGTGCAAATATCACCATGTGATAGATCATGATTTGTGGACCCCCTACAAATTTGAATCATCAAATTTGGAGTTGATTTGATTTATTTAAGTGCTTTTGAAGTCTATTGGGAAAAAAATAAAAAGGAAAAGGAGGCTTTACCCTTACCATGCGCGCAAGGCGAGAGATAGGCAGCGGGCCGACCCAGCGGCTCGGCCGCGCGCGGCTGTTGATGCAGGAGGCGTACTCGAGGGAGTACGCCTTCCCCGAGCGAAGGCGGTGGCAGGCAGAGCCCGTCTCCACTTAACGGGGTGGGGCGAGGCCCACTAGTAAGCGGCTCAGCCTTGCTGGCTGACCGACAGGCGGGGCCCGGCTGTCGGGTTCGTCTTCCTCCCTCTGCTAGAACAAATCAACTGCATGAGAGACTTGCCGTCGCTCGCGCCGGCGACCCAGGCAACCTCCGACGACGTTCCACCCACCTTCATGGTCAGAGCGAAGGGGCGCATCCATCCATGGGTCACACGCATGTCGGAGAGGACCATGTCAAGGAGAACGCCGACCATGGCGAACGTGGCCCACGGTGATGGTGGCCTCGGCACCTTGGCCTCCGGAGGAGTAACCGGAGCGCGGGAGAGCTCCAATGGGTAGTGGTGGTGCAAAGACACCCATATATGGATAGGAGGGGGCTCGGGCGTCGATGATTTAGGCGATGGCCAGCAGTTCGGCTACGGCCATGGGCGAGGCTGGAGGGCGTGGGAGGAGGAATCGGCTGGCCTGGATGGTGTACGGGAGATAGAGGGAGCAAATGGAGCAGCAGATGGAGTAGTGTGGAACGGCCATAAGTAGTGAGGCCAGGTGCGCCGTAGGCGAAGCTCACGGCCATGGCCTAGGGCATCGCCAGAGGCCACACGGGAACTTTGGGGCGTGTCTGGGGAGCTTGTGGTCGTGGTCCAGGCCGAGGGAAAAGGAGAGGGGCAGTGGAGCGAGCTCCTGGCGGGACCCGAGCTCGCGCGCCCACTGGCCGAGCCGGGCGGCGTCGAGCACGGGCAGCAGGGGGGTGAGAGAGAGGGAGAGAGGAGGGGGCCAGCAGGGCTGTCGTGGTGCGGACGTTGAGGGCCTCGACTGGCGCGCTGGGGCGGCCCGGGGTGGTGGGGTAGCGCGGCGTCAACGGTCGGGTGCTCTGCCAAGCGCTCCAGAGCGCACAAGTGGCCGGCATCCATGGCTTTTCCGCGCGCACTCACGCATTCACTTCTGTCTAGTGGCTGCAGGGGGGAGTAAACAATGTGGCAAGGGCATTGGATGCCTTGGTGAGCCAGTAGAGAAGAGGAGGGGCGGAGGGAGAGTGAAATGCTGCTGCCCAGAGAAGAAAAATGGGTTTCTACCCCCCTTAATCATGGCTCCTCGGGCAGGGAAAGATGCAGGGGGTAGAGGAGGACCAGATGAGGCTGTGGGAAAAAGTTGAGCTCATGGAGATTAGTGGGAATGGACAAAACATGCATTTTCAATTCCTGCCAAAAGGTGTTTGATGTAGGTTTGGGCAAGCAAATGGACTTCACTTGTCATGAGGCTTGACAGGGTCAAATGGCCTGAGAAAATAAGAGGTTCCACCAAGATTGAGCTCATTTGGGAAAAGTAGCCAATGTAACTTCGGTAAACCCTAGAAATCAGCAGAAATGGCTTTACCAAGATTTAGTCATGCAAATCTGTTCTCCTTGATGCACCACTTAGTTTAGTGTCATCTTGAGGTTCTGAACATGTCCACAAAAGTTGAGATCAAAAGGAGAAAGTTGCCAATGTAAAGTTGTTCAAATTTTGTTCTGGATAGAGAGGGTTTTGCACTTTGATCAAGATAACATTCTCTCAAACTTGTCCCATTTGGTCTAGATGCATTATTACACCATTTTAGCATGTGCACCAAGTTTGAGAGCATTTGCACATGTTTGACAGTGCAGAGTTGTTCAAACTTGAAACAGGACAGAAGTGGTTTTGAGAGGGTTTCATGGGGTTATGCTGTTCTCCATGACATGATACTAGGCAAGATAATCAAACATGTCATATGTGACATTCTAGAATTTTCTTGGAATTTTTGGGAAATATTTCCTTTGTAAATATTTCAAAAGCTTGAAATATCTAGAAAGGGTTTTTGAGGGATTTGACCAATATTTTGAACATGACCATGTGTTGATACTCTTATATATGGACAATATATGTCCACTGAGTTTCCCTAGGTGTTTCCCAAATATTTTAAGAGCATAAAAATAATTTTAACCTGTTAAAGACCATTTCTGGACTTAAGAAAAAGCCTTTAAATAAAATAGGAAAATAAATTTTAAAATTATATGTTTGTGGTTTCTGGGTGTCCTATATCTAATAGGAGTCAAATATATTTTTGGAAAGATTTTTACTGCCCTTAATTAAGTACTTGCAGTGCAAATCTCAATTCAGGGGTTTTTGGAAAGCTAATTTTTGCAAATACTATTTGGCCAAATTATTTTTGTAAGAAATTATTTTTGTAAGAAATTATTTTTATGTCCTATACACATGGCATGATCATTGGGAAAGGTTTTTTGGATCAAGTAAAAGTAGCATAAGAGTTGGAGAATTTATTTGATTTTTAGAGCACTTGCAAACAGCAGTCAAACATTCAATCAAAGAAAAGACAAAACACTCAAAAATTTTTGTCAAACCACATTTTATCATGATTTATTAGCAAGATGGGAAAATAAAAGTGCTGGTTTTATGATATCTCTGGTTATATGAAAAATAACCAAACTGGTTTCATTGGAATTGGGTCATTGGATATTTCTAAACATTTTGATATGATGGAATCAAGGGGTTTATGGATTTGCATGAAGTGTACAGAAATATATTTTTGAAAAATGAGCAAATGCACCCATTTAACAAACCATGGTTTTAGAAGCATCTAGGAGTTGGTTTCACTAGATTTGGAGTTCAAATGATTTTCCTATGAATTTGCAAAGTTGACAAATATGAAGAAATGGCCCATTATTTTGTGTGGTACAGGAAGTATTAAGAAAAATGTTCATAAACTAAGATATGAACTTAGAAGCATCTAGGAATTTGAATCATGGCATTTGGATCAATTTTGAGCTCTCTGTGACTTTCTAAAGTTCATCACAGAAATGGAAAATGGGGTTTTCATAAATATTTCTGAAGAGAAATTTTCATGAAAAATGTGCAAGATTTGTGGATCCCCTAGAAATTTGAATCATCAAATTTGGAGTTGATTTGATTTATTTAAGTGCTTTTGAAGTCTATTGGGAAAAAAGCAGAAGGAAAAGGGGGCTTTACCCTTATCATGCGCGCAAGGCGAGAGATAGGCAGCGGGTCGGCCCAGCTGCTCGGCCGCGCGCGGGCTGTCGACGCAGGAGGCGTACTCGAGGGAGTAAGCCTTCCCTGAGCGAAGGCGGTGGCAGGCAGAGCCTGTCTACACTTAACGGGGCGGGGCAAGGCCCACTAGTCAGCGGCTCAGCCTTGCTGGCTAACCGACAGGCGGGGCCCAGCTGTCGGGTTCGTCTCCCTCCCTGCACTTGAACAGATCAACGGCAGGAGAGACTTGCCGTCGCTCGCGCCGGCGACCCAGGCAACCTCCGGCGACGTTCCCCCCACTTGCGTGGTCAGAGCGAAGGGGTGCATCCATCCATGGGTCAGACGCATGCCGGAGAGGACCAGGTCAAGGAGAACGCCGACCATGGCGGACGTGGCCGACGGTGATGGTGGGCTCGGCAACTTGGCCTCCGAGAGGAGTAACCGGAGCGCGGGGGAGCTCCAATGGGTAGTGGGGGTGCAAAGACACCCATATATGGACAGGATGGGGCTCGAGCGTCGAGGATTTAGGCGATGGCCAGCATTTCGGCTGCGGCCATGGGCGAGGCTAGAGGGCGCGTGAGGAGGAACGGGCTGGCCTGGGTGGTGTACGGGAGATAGAGGGAGCAAATGGAGCAGCGAGGAGGGCCTCGAACGGCCTTAAGTCGTGAGGCCAGGTGCGCCGTAGGCGAAGCTCATGTCCATGGCCTGGGGCGTCGCCAGAGGCCATACAGGAACTTTGGGCGAGTCTGGGGAGCTTGTGGTCGTGGTCCAGGCCGAGGGAAAAGGAGAGGAGGAGCGGGGCGAGCTCCTGGCGAGACTCGAGCTCGCGCGCCCAGTGGCCGAGCCGGGCGGCGTCGTGCACGGGCAGCAGGGGGTGAGAGAGAGGAAGAGAGGAGGGGGCCAGCAGGGCTGTCATGGTGCGGACGTCGAGGGTCTCAACTGTTGCGCTGGGGCAGCCCGGGGTGGTGGGGGAGCGCGGCGTCAACGGTCGGGTGCTCTGCCAGGCGCTCGAGAGCGCGCAAGTGGCCGGCATCCGCGGCTTTTCCATGTGCACTCGCGCGTCCACTTGTGTCTAGTGGATGCCTTGGTGAGCCAGTAGAGAAGAGGAGGGGTGGAGGGAGAGTGAAAATGCTGCTTCCCAGCGAAGAAAAATGGGGTTCTACCCCCCTTAATCATGGCTCCTCGGGCAGGGAAAGATGCAGGAGGTAGAGGAGGACCAAATGAGGCTGTGGGAAAAGGTTGAGCTCATGGAGATTAGTGGAAATGGACAAAACATGCATTTTCAATTTCTGCCAAAAGGTGTTTGATGTAGGTTTGGGCAAGCACATGGACTTCCCTTGTCATGAGGCTTGACAGGGTCAAATGGCCTGAGAAAATAAGAGGCTCCACCAAGATTGAGCTCATTTGGGAAAAGTAGCCAATGTAGCTTTGGTAAACCCTAGAAATCAGCAGAAATGGCTATACCAAGATTTAGTCATGCAAATCTATTCTCCTTGATGAACCACTTAGTTTAGTGTTATCTTGAGGTTCTGAACATGTCCACAAAAGTTGAGATCAAAAGGAGAAAGTTTCCAATGTAAAGTTGTACAAATTTGGTTCTGGACAGAGAGGGTTTTGGGGCACTTTGATCAAGATAACATTCTCTCAAACTTGTGCCATTTGGTCTAGATGCATTATTACACCATTTTAGCATGTGCACCAAATTTGAGAGCATTTGGACACGTTTGACAGTGCAAAGTTGTTCAAACTTGAAAAAGGACATAAGTGGTTTTGAGAGGGTTTCATGGGGTTATGCTGTTCTCCATGACATGATACTTGGCAAGATAATCAAACATGTCATATGTGACATGCTAGAACTTTCTTGGAATTTTTTGGAAATATTTCCTTTGTAAATGTTTCAAAAGCTTGAAATATCCTGAAAGGGTTTTTGAGGGATTTGACCAATATTTCGAACATGACCATGTGTTGAAACTCTTATATATGGACAATATATGTCCACTGAGTTTCCCTAGGTTTTTCCCAAATATTTTTAAAGCGTAAAAATAATTTTAACCTATTAAAGTCCATTTTTCTGGACATAAGAAAAATCCTTTAAATAAAATAGGAAAATAACTTTTAAAATTATATTTTTGTGGTTTCTGGGTGTCCTATATCTAATAGGAGTCAAATATATTTTTGGAAAGATTTTTACTGCCCTTAATTAAGTACTTGCAGTGCAAATCTCAATTCAAGTTTTTTTGGAAAGCTAATTTTTGAAAATACTATTTGGCCAAATTATTTTTATGTCCTATACACATGGCATGATCATTGGGAAAGGTTTTTTGGATCAAGTAGAAGGAGTATAAGAGTTGGAGAATTAATTTGATTTTTAGAGCACTTGCAAACAACAGTCAAACATTCAATCAAAGCAAAGACAAAACACTCAAAAGTTTTTGTCAAACCACATTTTATCATGATTTATTAGCTTAAGTGTTGTGGCATGAAAATCAGGGTGTGACATTGCTATCAATTAAGTTGAGTTTGGTTCACTTTTATTTTAAGTTACTAAAAATTTCAGAAATTTTTCAGAGGAAGAAATATGTTTAGGAAAATGTACCAAGGTGGTTACTTGAGGAAGCAAGGACCTAGGCCCGCAATACGCGAGCCGGACAATGAACTACCAAGGGATGCTCGGCCTTATGAATGGCCGTCAGAGGACTCCGTGGTTCGAGCAGGATTCAAGGAGGAATTTGACGCATATGTGCGTAATGCTGATCTTGAGAGCTTCGAGGCAGATAAGTGCCGTCAGTACTACTACCTCACTGATTCCTTTGTGAGAAGGTTTGAATTTACATCATCACGCAATTCTGAAACTGTCATGTTTGATATTTATGATAAATCTTATACCATGGACTTTGAAGATTTTGATACAGCTTGTAAACTCCCACAATGGGGTAACGTTAGTGAACCTCGTAAATCTGAATATAAAGATTTTCTTGCTAGTATCACTGCGGGGGAATCTAGGGAAATCACGCAAGCTACCATAGGGAGCATTCATTTTCCTGCTATACATTATTTTTCTCTCTTTATAGGTAGATGCCTAAATGGTAAGGATGAGGCATGTCACATGTGTGTTCTAGATCTTAGTGTTCTCAAGAGTGTTGTATTAGGAGATTGACAATATAACTTGGGGGCCATTGTTGCACATAGGTTGCATAATAACAAAATTAATGGAGATTTCTTTGGTGGAATTTATGAAACCCATTTAGCTGATTTTCTTGAGATACCCATTCGTGGATATGATATTGATTTGCCTTCTGCTTATTTAGATTATGATGCTATGGTTCGTCGTCAGTTCGTTGAGAGGAACAATATGTCCCTCCAGTACCGACTAATCTTTGACAGACGACACACCTATCACGTCGCTCTCCCTGCTCCTACTTTCTTTGACTTTCAGGCAAAAGGAATATATGTTAGAACCAGGGAGGAGGCGGACGAGTACGAGAGTATTGCGGAGGCAGCTCGCCTCCAAGCTGCAGCTCATCAGGCTATTGCCACTGCATCTCATCAGGCTATTGCCGCTGCATCTTAGTACGACCCTAGCTACAACTTTGATCCATGGGCATAGACCAACTTAGGCCAAAAGCCTAAGCTTCGGGGAGTACGTATCTCTCACCGACATTACATTCATGTTCACACACTCATGCCAGTTGTCCGTGCTCATACTTTCTCCTTATATCATCCATGCTAGTTTATTTTCTTTTTTTAGCTTTCTTCTTGTGTGTTTGAAAAACCTTAAGAAAAAACCTTAAGAAAAAACCAAAAAAATTTACATTTAGCTTTTAGCTAGTTTACTTTCCATGCCTGTAGTAGTAGTAATTAAAAAGAAAACCCAAAAATATTTCTCGTTCTTCTTTTGCTTGTTGGGAGCTTTCCTGTGTAAATAGTTTTGCTTCCTTTCTTTCCTTTGGGGGTCGAGAGGAGAAGACTATGGTGAAAATGTTGAGTGGATCTCATATGCATTACTGTTGATCTAACAAAGAGCCCATGTTACCTTGTCTTCTCTCTTGAATTGAATGCTTGCAGATTCCAGCTTAGTCTAATGCACATGGACTATTATTATTATCCACACTATTCGGTCGTGCAAGTGAAAGGCAATAATGATGATATATGATGAACTGATTGATATGAGAAAAGCTGGTATGAACTCAACCGCTCTTGCTTTTGTAAATATGATTAGTTCATCGTTCCTAATTCAGCCTATTATGAAAGAAACATGTTTACAATCACAATTAGAGATTATAGTTGCTTATGCCATGCTTAATTAGCTAGGAGTTTATAATGGTTTATCTTGCATGCCAACATGCTATTAAAATGGTTGTGATGTGGTATGATGGGGTGGTATCCTCTTTTGAACGATTCGAGTGGCTTGACTTGGCACATGTTCACGCATGTAGTTGAAACTAAATCAACATAGCCTCTACGATATTTATGTTCATGGTGCATTATATCCTACTCATGCTTGCATTCGGTGTTGATTAATTTTAATGCATGTCCATGATTGTTGTCGCTCTCTAGCTGGTCGCTTCCCAGTCTTCTTCTAGCCTTCACTTGTACTAAGCGGGAATACTGGTTGTGCATCAAATTCCATAAACCCCAAAGTTATTCCATATGAGTCCACCATACCTTCCTATATATGGTATCTACCTGCCATCCCAAGTAAATTTGTATGTGCCAAACTCTAAACCTTCAAATAAACATTCTGTTTTGTATGCTCGAATAGCTCATGTATCAACTAGGGCTGTCTGTATCCTCCATGCTAAGCGGGTTATTCTCAAGAGGAGTGGACTCCGCTCCTCATTCACGAGAAAATGGCTGGTCACCGAGATGCCCAGTCCCATGCTCAAATCAAATCAAAATAATTGCAAACAAAACTCCTCTAGGACTATTGTTAGTTGGAGGCACCCATTGTTTCTGGCAAGCCATGGATTGCTGCTTGTTGGTGGTGGGGGAGTACAAACTTTACCATTCTTCTTGGGAACCGCCTATAATGTGTGTAGCATGGAAGATATCGAGATCTCTCGGTTGTTATGTTGACAATGAAAGTATATCGCTCAAAATATTATTCATATCTAAAAACCGAGCTATGGCACCTCTACAAATCCCTGCTACCCTCTGCGAAGGGCCTATCCATTTACTTTTATGTTGAGTCATCATCCTCTTATTAGAAAGCACCAGTTGGAGAGTACCACTGTCATTTGCATCCATTACTGTTAGTTTACATTGAGTATGACTGTGACTGGATCTCTTTTACCATGAATTACAATGTCTAGTCGGTCCTTGACCTTTAAAGGTGCTCTGCATTTATGTTTTGCAGTCCCAGAAAGGGGTAGCGAGATACCATCTTGTTTTATCATATCATGATTGTTTTAAGAAAGTGTTGTCATCCAAGATTTGTTATTATTGCTCGCTAGTTGATTATGACATTGATATGACTAAACATGAGACCTAAGTGTTATTGTGAATATGGTTAGTTCATAATCTTTGTTGAAAACTTGAATGCTGGTTTTACATATTTACAACAACAAGAGCAAACACAGTTTGTAAAAGTTTTTATTTATCACTTTGAGTTTATCAACTGAATTGCTTGAGGACAAGCAAAGGTTTAAGCTTGGAGGAGTTGATACGTCTCCACCGTATCTACTTTTCCAAACAATTTTGCCCTTGTTTTGGACTCTAACTTGCATGATTTGAATGGAACTAACTTGGAATGACGCTGTTCTCAGCAGAATTGCCATGGTGTTATTTTTGTGCAGAAATAAAAGTTCTCGGAATGACCTGAAAATCAACGGAGATGATTTTTGGAATATATAAAAAATACTGGAAGAATAGTTCATGTCAGGGGTCCCACACCCTGTCCACGAGGGTGGGGGCGCGCCCCCTGCCTCGTGGGCCCCCTGACGCTCCACCGACCTCAACTCCAACTCCATATATTCGTATTCGGGGAGAAAAAACTCAGAGAGAAGGATTCATCGCGTTTTACGATACGAAGCTGCCACCAAGCCCTAAATTATCTCGGGAGGGCTGATCTGGAGTCCGTTCGGGGCTTCGGAGAGGGGAATCTGTCTCCATCGTCATCGTCAACCTTCCTCCATCACCAATTTCATGATGCTCACCGCCGTGCGTGAGTAATTCCATCATAGGCTTGCTGGACGGTGATGGGTTGGATGAGATTTATCATGTAATCGAGTTAGTTTTGTTAGGGTTTGATCCCTCGTATCCAGAATGTTCTGAGATTGATGTTGCTATGACTTTGCTATGCTTAATGCTTGTCACTAGGGCCCGAGTGCCATGATTTCATATCTGAACCTATTATGTTTTCATGAATATATGTGAGTTCTTGATCCTATCTTGCAAGTCTATAGTCACCTATTATGTGTTATGATCTGTTAATCCCAAAGTGACAACAATCAGGACCATTACCGGTCATGACCGTAGTTTGAGGAGTTCATGTATTCACTATGTGTTAATGCTTTGGTCCAGTACTCTATTAAAAGGAGGCCTTAATATCCCTTAGTTTCCAATAGCACCCCGCTGCCATGGGAGGGTAGGACAAAAGATGTCATGCAAGTTCTTTTCCAGAAGCACATATGACTATATTCGGAATACATGCCTACATTACATTGATGAACTGGAGCTAGTTCAGTGTCACCCTATGTTATAGTTGTTGCATGATCGATCGCATCCAACATAATTCTCCATCATTGATCCAATGCCTACGAGCTTTTCATATATTGTTCTTCGCTTATTTACTTTTCCGTTGCTACTGTTGCAATGACTATAAAACCCAAAAATATTACGTTTGCTACTGTTACCATTATTATCATATTACTTTGCTACTAAATACTTGCTGCATATATTAAGTTTCCAGGTGTGGTTGAATTGACAACTCAGCTGCTAATACTTGAGAAATTCTTTGGCTCCCCTTGAGTCGAATCAATAAATTTGGGTTTAATACTCTACCCTCGAAAACTGTTGCGATCCCCTATACTTGTGGGTTATCGGTCGGGAAAAGCGAAAACAAAAAAATCGACTAGGAAGTTTCCACGTTTTGAAGAATGAATAATTGGGTAAAATGAAGTAATTTTTCACAAGCATTGAAGTAGGCCTAGTTGTTACTTTGTTTCCCTCCTATGGAAGAGGTCTTGAGTTCAAATCCAGCGCTCGCACACTTTTTGGAATTAACAGAAAAAGGGTCGATGGGTCGGCCCATGCAGGATTGATAGAAAGGAAGGCGGACTGTGTGCCCATCTACGCCTATAGGAAATGCATAGGAAGTCGTCATTGGGAAACCTTCCCCACCATGAACCACATGCTAGTCCAGGCCTCTTCTACCGTTTTGGCAAGGGTTTTTTGAAATGCCTGAATATTTCATGAACTAACTTTTGTAATTCCTGAACTATTTTTAAAATTTTAGGCCATTTTTAAAATGCACAAAAAAATGAATTAGAAAACAATTTATTTAATTTCATTAATATTTTTTACATTGATTTTTTAAATCATGGACTTTTTTGATTTTACGAACATTTTTCGCAAAATTGCAAACATTTTTTGAAAATGCGAACATTTTTAGAAAAATCCCGAGCATTTTTTGGATTGACAAACATTTTATGTTTTCTCGAACATTTTATTTAAAAATTCTCATTTTCTTAAATTACAAAAGTTTTGTGAAGTTCCAAATCAAAATTATTTAAAAGATAAAAATCAAAACTGAAAAATAAAAATAAAAATCTGAAATAAAAAAATAGGTGCCGCACATGGGCCGGCCCATACGGGCGCGCTGTGCGTTCTTCAGAGTGCAGTATAGTAGGTCCCTACGCTTGGGCCGACCCAGGCAGGATTCCCTGCAAGACGTTTTTTGTCATTTATATGTGGCATTGGTGGGTAATATTTTACAATTTTGGAGGCAATTTCGGTGACATTCCGTCAGAAGCAATAGTCCCTTTATTATTGGGTAAAGATATATTTTTGAGTGTGAAGAGTCCGTTCTATGTTCTACTTGACTCCTTAGCACACTCAGAAATGTTCGAAAAAATTAGAAAAAAGTTAGTGCATTGACACAATATCAATGTAAGCTGTCACAAAAATTCAAAACAAAATTTGAAATATTCCTCAAGATACAAAAACGACAAATTTGGCAGCAATGTGCTAATGGGCCAAAACTAAAACCCAACTTGTGTTATATACTATTCAGTGCCAAATTTGTCATTTTTGTATCTTGAGTAAGGTTTCCAATTTTGGTTTGAACTTTTGTGACAACATACATTGATATTGTGTCATTTCACTAAAAAAATTATGATTTTTTTCGAATGTGTAATGGGGACCGGTGCACTGGTAGCACCAATTTGTCCCGGTGCACCACATACATTCCTAGTTACCTCGCATGCACTACTGCATGATACTGCTAACGCGACACTACAATCAGAGACCCTTTGGCAAAACTGTGTGTGCTGCAATAATCACAAACGATGGTGTAAAAACCATCAAAAAATGTGCAAAACATTTGCGATGGCGGAGCCATAAAACACGGTGCAGATTTTAGTTGCGTGTGCGATGTAGGGCACATGGTTAATCCATTCGAACTGTTTGCGATGAGGTGGAACAACAGAAACGGGCAGCCATATCAATGTGTGTGCGATACAGGACACACGGTTAATCCATTCGAACTATTTGCGATGAGTTAGAACAACAGAAACGTGCAGCCATATCAATGTGTGTTTGATATACGGCATACGGTTCACTCGGATGAACTGTTTTCGATTAGGAAACACAACAGAAACGGTTCAACTTAACAAGATGTGTGTGATATGCGGCATACAGTTTACATGGATGAACTGTTTGCGATGAGCAAAAAGAACACAAATGAGTTGTGTAAACAAGATGTGTGTGATACTTGGCAAACAGCCGACTCAGATGAACTGTTTGCAATGAGACATTACAGCACAGATGGTCAATACAGTTACTTCATGTGTGATTCTGTGTGTACAAAAAACTTGGAAAAATGCAAACTACTTGCTTGCGGTGGCTAGGAGTATCGCACATGATGCGTATGCGCGTACTCGTGTGTGATGATTAGAATGTTACACATACGTTTCCTTATGTTAACATGTGTGTGAATTTACAATATGGACAGTTAATATGCAAATGCCTTCTAGACATCGGGCACACGCTTATACTCAATAAACTATGTACATTACTAATACTTTCCATGAAAATTTATGAACTTGGGTAACAACATTTGAGTAACATATATATAGTTGTTACACTATTCGACAAAAGGAGGATCTTCGTAACATGGTTTTGACAACCATATGGTCCATATCTACATACTTAACATAGTAACAACTATAACATTTTAAGAGGTTAAGGGCCAAGAACCATATGGTCCATATCTACATACTTAACATATATAGTAACAGCTAGCACATTTTAAGAGGCTGAGGGCCAACAACCACAACTATGCACTGGAAGCAGCTTGATCACGGTGACTCGGCATCTCGTCAATGAAAAGGAAGAGCCCTCATGTGCTTTGGTAGAGCATGAGTAAAACAGTGTCTCCAATTTTCCAATATGGATGCATTGCCACGAGAAGTGAGAACTTGTTAATTTGAATGGTTTCATTTCTGTGACAAATGCAGTTCCTTGCAATCACTTTGTCATTATTAACAGGCACAAGTGTAATTTGACCACGCCGGGAAATCGATCCAGGAACTGCTACAGGGGGCAATTTCTGTTAACATGTAGAATAAAAAACAATTGTAACATATCGTTGAAGATATATATAGTTTATGAGCATCAACATTAAAATAAGACTTTTTACCAGCGTTTTGTGCATACAATTGGTCTTGTTCAGTATCTGCACCATAGGACTAATTAATCCCATCCAAAATCCACTGTTCATACGATGTGCTATCTTTGTCAGATTATCAACAAAGTTTATGACATGCTTCAAGTCCTTCTAGTGAAATTTGGTACGCTTACTAACATACAGATCGTTCATTATGCATCCAACATATCCTGCTTAAAAGGTGGAAAGGTATTATTTATTTAGAACATGGTAGAAGAATATATAGTGCGCATAAATTGGTAAATAGAATTTGTTACTGCCTAGGAATGAAGTTAGAATATGATATCACAATTGGTAGCTTAAATAGTGATAAATTAGCAGAACAAATACCCTAAGTTTTCTAAGTAATATGACAGCATGGAGAAAGTTGAAAGGACACTAACCTCGATCCGACTTTCATCAGCTAATGACGCTGGGGAAGTAAACATTCATGTTAATTAGACTAGGTTGTGGTGCACGGACTAGAATTTTATTGCAGCTTTCCGTTCTTAACACTTAGACATTTTTCTCCAAAGGTCCGCATTAAAATAGGAGTGACCATCTTTATCAAGTTTTACGTTAACCGTCATTGTAAGTCCATGTTGCGTTGTCAATATGACATCCTGGGAGTAATCAACAAAGTAAAGGCCAAGATTTCCTTCAACTCCTGTTCTTGCAAATCAAGGGATGTACTGCTTGAAATGAAAATTAAGATCGTAAATTAGATATATTGAAATAACAGAGCAAGATGTAAATATGGGAGTAACTGATAGAACAAATCAATATACAGATGAAAGCAAAGTACAAAAATATAGAATTAAAAATAGATAATGTAACAAAGATTTGGTGCAAATATATAAATAATATAGCAACAGACGGTATATGTTCACAAATTTAGGCCATGCCGACCATGGTAGGTTGAGATTGAACATACCGAGCGCTCCCTGAAGTCATCCGGAATGGTGAGATAGAACTTCGTTTCTGACTGGCCACGACCACATTTGCCCGATTTGTGCTTGCACTGTGGGCACATGAATGAACACCCACGAATCAGCTAGAACAAAAATGATTCCACAGTGATTTCCGTCGGTTGATTAACAGCAATGGACGGACTGCGATAAGAGATGAGTGAATATTTTGCTAAGTTGATTACCTTCTCCATGAGAAAAATCCCCGGCCCAATCCCGCAGAAAACCCTTGTCGACTAGAGTCTAGAATGTCGGTGCAGATAGCCGGCGGAAAGTGGTAGGGGCGAAATCCCATGCCGTTTGGAGCACGACCTATGCCCGCCGCCAACAATCGTCGAGCTTATGGTAAAGAGTTGCAGAGGAGTCCGCGGCGACTGAGTGGGGACAAAGTGGGCGAGGGTTTTATTTTCCTTTTTCATGTGTGAGTGAACACACACGGTTCGCAGAGGCGACGGAGATGAATCGTGTGCGATAGTAAATCACCGAGATTGAATGGGAATCCAAATTTCCTTTGTACTTCATCCATGAGTTTTTATCTACGATGAACATAAACCCTCCTAATCACCATGTTCAAATTTGACACTTTTCTTTGGTTCATTTACAATATTTAGGGGATCATGTGCATTCCATAGGCATTAATGCACACAATTCAAATTCAAAAAATTGGTGCTTGAATAGGTGCACAAGAATGGTCTAGAAAAACCATACTCGTGGTATTTAGTAATTTCTCAAGCCTTTTACAATGAATTGGCAGATATTTCAATGGTATGCGTGGCAATAGACAATCACAAACACGTCATTTACAGAGTTATCAACTATAGAACAATGAAATGTGTGCTTGAAAAACATGACACCTGGCTTAGTGCCATGGTATGGCCTCACCATGCCCTGGTTAAAAGCTGAGAAGGTTTGATTTATGTCGTCATGCACGGCCTTCATAAATCGAACCATCACCGAGGAAGTTCATTGCTTTCGAGAGGGAAATCACCAAGATTGAATGCGAATCCAAATTTCCGTCCTAGTTTGCCATTCAGTTTTTTCCAACGATCAACATACCACCTCAAATGCAACATGTTCAAACTTGACATGTTTTCGAACTCATTTGCCATATTTAGGGGATTATGTGCATTTTCTAGGCATTAATTATGCACATAATTCAAATTCGAATAATCGGTGCATGAAAAGGTGCACAAGAACGGTCTACAAAACCATGCTCGTGCTATTAGTACATTCTCATGCCTTTTACAAGGAATGGGCAGATATTTCAAGGAAATGTGTGGCAATAGTCAACCATAAACGCGTTGTTTACTGGGTTAACAACTATACAAAAATGAAATAGATGCTTGGAAAACATGACGCCTGGTGGGGTGCCATGGTATGGCCTCACCGTGCCCTCGTAAAAATGTCGTGATGCACGCCTTTCATAAATCGAACCATCATCGAGGAAGTTTCATGGTTTCGAGGGGGAAATCACCAAGATTGAAGGGGTCCAAATTTCCTTTGTCCTTTGTCCATGAGTTTTTTATATGATGAACATACAACCTGCAAATCACTGTGTTCAAATTAGGCACTTTTCCGGGTTCATTTGCCATATTTAGGGGATTATGTGCATTTCCTAGGCATTAATGCACATAATTCAAGTTCAAACAATAGGTGCATGAAAGGCCTGGAAAACCAGGCTCGTGCCATTTAGTAAATTCTCATGCCTTTTACAAGGAATGGAAAGATATTTCGATGAAATGTGTGGCAATAGTGAACCACAAATGTTTGTTTGTTCGGTTTTCAACTATAGAAAAAATGAAATAAATGCTTGAAAAAGATGACGCCTGGCATGTTGCCATGGTATGACCTCACCATGCCCTGATAAAAATTTGAGAAGGTTTGGCTTATGTCTTCATGCACGCCCTTCATAAATCGAACCATCACCGAGGAAGTTCCTTGCTTTCAAGAGGGAAATCCCCAAGATTGAAGGGGAATCCAAATTTTTGTCCTAGTTTGTCATTCAGTTTTTTTTCAACAATCAACATACCGCCTCAGATGCAACGTGTTTAAATTTGACATTTTTTCAGACTCATTATCATATTTATGGGATTCTGTGCATTTTCTAGGCATTAATGGACATAATCAAATTCGAACAATCGGTGCATGAAAAGGTGCACAAGAACGGTCTGGAAAACCATGCTCGTGTTATTTAGTACATTCTCATGCCTTTTACAAGGACTGGGCAAATATTTCAAGGAAATGTGTGGCAATAGTCAACCATAAATGCGTAGTTTACTGGGTTAACAACTATACAAAAAATGAAACATATGGTTGGAAAACATGATGCCTGGCGTGGTGCCATGGTATGGCCTCACCATGCCCTGGCAAAAATTAGGGAATGTTTTCCTTATGTCGTGATGCACGCCTTTCGTAAATTGAACCATCACCGAGGAAGTTTTATGATTTCGAGGGGGAAATCACCAAGATCGAAGGGGGTCCAAATTTCCTTTGTCCTTTGTCCACGAGTTTTTTTCAACAATGAATATACAACCTGCAAATCACCGTGTTCTAATTTGGCACTTTTCCGGGTTCATTTTCCATATTTAGGGGATTATGTGCATTTCCTAGGCATTAATGCACATAATTCAAGTTCAAACAATCGGTGCATGAAAGGGTGCACAAGAACGGCCTGGAAAACTATGCTCGTGCCATTTAGTAAATTCTCATGCCTTTTACAAGGAAGGGACATATATTTTGATGAAATGTGTGGCAATAGTCAACCACAAACTTTGTTTATTGGGCTTTCAACTATAGAAAAAAATGAAATAAATGCTTGAAAACCATGACGCCTGGCATGGGTGCCATGGTATGACCTCACCATGCCCTGGTAAAAATTTGAGAAGGTTTGGCTTATGTCGTCATGCACGCCCTTCATAAATCGAACCATCACCGACGAAATTCCATGCTTTCGAGAGGGAAATCACCAAGATTGAAGGGGAATCCAGATTTTCTTCGTTCTTTGCCCTGGAGTTTTTTCTACGACGAACATACACCCTGCAAATCACCGTATTCAAATTTGGCATTTTTCCGGGCTCATTTACCATATTTATTTGATTATGTGCATTTTCTAGTCATTTAGCGCATATGAATCCAATCCAGCTATAGGTGCATGGGTGTGATGTGAGGGACGTGGATTGCCGTTCAATCGCGGCGCATCCTATGGTGCACACGCGTGATCCGCGTGGCTGGGGTTCCGGCCAATCATAATGCATCACACAATAGGCTCGGCGCACACTGTTTCCGGAAGCGACGGAGATGAACCGTGTGCGATAATGAACGAGCAAAATTCTAAGGGAACCCAAATTTCTGTTGTCATTTGTCGTTGAGCTCTTGAATACCACCGCACTGTACGGCTGCCAGGCCCCTCCATCCCAGAGCTCTCTCCAGGCGTTGTCCATGGAACTGCGGCGCACAATAACTGGTAAGGAAGCGATGGCATCCCACCGCGCCTCATTCCTCGCTGCTCGCGACCACATGCTTGGTAAGGAAGCGATGGGATCTCATCGTGCCGAGTTCATCGGCGCCAGTGGCCGGATAGTTACATGGGCGGACTTTGAGGCTTCCATGGCCAAATGGGTGGTGGATCTAGAGGCGGCCAAAAGCCGCACAGAAGGAGCGGAAAAGATAGAAAGTAGTCAAGAAAAGAGAGTCCCGCCGCCGCGAGAAAAAGAGGTTGCACGCCGTGGTGAGGAGGGCTTGGTGGAGATCGAAGCACGGTGGGTTGCCGCCTATAAGGCCGGGAAGGAGAACGCCGACGTCTGGCCAGCATGCCCCGATGGCGGCATGTGATAAGTCATTTAAGTTTGTAGTATTGGAGCAAATTATCAGTAGTGTTGCGGATATTACTACTGGAGGTAAACCGGCCTTATGTAGCCGGGTTGACTCCTTGAAGATTAGAAGACCATAAAGATGCAAAGATGATGGTGCTTCATGGAGGCCCAAGGCCCAAGGGCGGGTTAAAGCCTGTAAATGTAAACCGGCTTAGTCATGTAACTTGTATTATAAGATAGGAAGGATAGAGACCGAACTGGATACTTTTATGATCCGGGTTCGGGACTCTGTAAACCGGCAGGCATCAACCTATGTATATAAAGGGACGACCCGGCAGCAGTTTAGGGACAGACAACAACTCGTGAGCCAGATAAAGCGGATTCGCTCCCTGGCCTTCGAAACCCTAGCAATACCAATCACAACTAGACGTAGGCTTTTACCTTCCTTAAAGGGGCCTAACTAGTATACAATTCCCCATGTCCCCTTGTCCGGTTTAACCCCTTAAGCTAACCCGTAGCGATGGCTCCACGACTAAGTCCTTTTACAAGGACATCTGCCGTGACAAACCCACGATAGTTAGTGCCCACTGTGGGGCTATCGCACGATGGTTTTGAGTTCTTGAAGGGCAACTTCGATGGACTTAAGGGATACGCTATGGGCCAGATGACGAAGAGTCATCGCGGCAAGCTCTACATCGACAACACAGGATGGGGTCCCAAGGCCGATTCAATCGAATACGGGTACCGGGTCCCCTTTGGTGGGATTCACGTCTTCATCGGCAAGATCGGCGAACCGGCCCCTGAGCCGGACACCTACACCGACATCATCGAAACGGCTCGGTGTGCAAGTTCTTCACCGGTTCAGCCCGACGCAAGGCATGTTTTCGTGGGTGTCATCCATGGATCGAGTTACGAGGACGGATCGGTGTCCAATGGTGAGACTGTGGTCTGTTCTAATGACGAGTCTTATGGAGAGACCGAATCACTTTACCAGTTGCAGGACGGCCGGATTGAGAGAGGATCCGAGGGCAACAGTATTCCGGATTCCTCCGATCTACCAAACCGGGCCGCCATCTTCATGGCCGGCACACAATCGGCTCTCCGGTTCAACAACGGCCACACTAGCAGGGGCAGGGAGCTTGGCGCCGCCTCCGGCCCAAGTCTTGTCTGATTTGTTCGACGCTTTGGCAATGTTGATGGCCACGGAGGTGGATGCAGCAGCCAGGGATCAGCACAATGCGGAGATTGCAAAGGTAAAAGATCAGATCCCAGGCTAAAGCGGACCTCGCAATAGAGAATGCTAGGATGGCTACAGAGCGGGCTGAATTGGAAGCACAGGCCTACCAGATTAGACTGGATAAGAATGCTTCAGAGGAAGTCATGCGAAGAAGGTATCGATCACGTCTCCCGTCGATTTATGAGCCGCAAAATCTCTTCAACACACCAGGAGCAGGAGCTGGTAGCCAACCCACACTAAATCGGGCGGGGGCGCCAGGAACAGGAGCGCTGGTTCAATCGCGCACGACGGACCCGCCTCGCCAGAACAACGTTGCGCCACAGTATGTACCAACACCGCCCGGGCATTATTCCAACCCGTTGGACAACATTGCGGCCCTCCCAACCGACGGCGAGTCACCAGTTGTAGTGGAAGCACGTCGGGCCAGGGATCTCCTTCAAACACCACTAAATCAAGAGCAGGTGTATTCACACGGTCGTGAGAGGATTCATTCCACTCACTGTCCAAGCCGGAGTTATAGCAGACACGTGCAGGACGAACCGGCTGTGTCCAGTAGTGCACGTCGCCAAAATTCACCACAAGGGAACAACCCGGCCGGGGGAGGCACTAATGCGCAACATGTTGTGGACCATGGCCGCGCACGTCGGGAGGCTGAGTTGGCGGCTCGACATGGAGCACGACAGCATACTCCGGTTCACCCCACGGCCTCTGTGGAGCTAGGAGTGATGTTCAGTTCCTTAGGGGTGTCGTGTCTAACCCCCGCTTTGCATAATGTGAGACTGCCCAAGGATTTCAAGGGACCTCGTAAGGTACCAAATTACACCGCCTATTTGCAACCAGAGGCGTGGGTGGAGAGCTATGAGATGGCAATGGAGATGTTAGATGTGGATGAGGCAGTGTGTGCTAAGTATTTCACCATGATGTTGGAAGGAACAGCTCGCACTTGGTTGAAGAGCTTGCCGACCAACTCTGTTGGATCATGGGCCGAACTGAAGCACCGGTTTATCCAGAACTTCAAGGATACGTGTAAGCAGCCGATGTCAATCGTGGATCTGGCCGCTTGTGTCCAAGAGGAAGGGGAGTCCATGACCCATTTGGTCAAACGGGTCTCAGCAATTTTGCATTCATCAGATTGTATCAATGCAGACACGGCAGTGTTAACATTAGAGGGCAATTATCGTTTCAAACCATTAAAACAGAAGTTGGGAAGGCTCAAACGTCACTGCAATGATATGTCAACACTCATGGCCGCTTTGGTTAAATAGGCCGATCTAGATAATACCAAGGATCCGGATTCAGAGGAGGACAAACTGGAGAAAGGTAAGAAGAACGGCAATGCCAAGGGTCAACAGCATAATCCGGGAGGCCATGGAAACAGTGGTAAGCGCAAGGCCGACAGTAGCTTGGACTTTGTTGCAAATACCAACGCATAGGAGAATGGCCAGCGCCGTAAGGGCAAGCAACCCAGAGGGGTGGAGGTTCAGGCCCCAATTTGGAGCGCTTGTTAAATCAGCCCTGTCCAAAGCATGGATCAAAGGAGAAACGGGCATCACATCTTTGGAAGGATTGTTATATCATGCGGGATTTCAGGAATTCCAATATGTTTCAATATGACAACGGCCCGCCCGGCGGTTCAGGAGGAGGTTTCCACGGGCCGGGTTACAGAGGTGGTGGTTTCGGTTTAGGGTTTCAAGGCAACCAAACTGGACACCACAATCAAGGGCACCAAGGCAACCAGGGAGGTTACAACCATCAGGGGAATCAGCAACAGCAGCAGTCGTGTTATCAGAGCAATCCCAAACAGCTGAACAGCGGGCAATATCATGTCTTCACTACTAGTTTGTGCAAACGTGATCAAAAGTTTAACAAAAGGGCACTAAACTCTGTTGAGCCAGCAGTACCTCAGTATTTACGCTGGTTTGAGCAACCTATTTTGTGGAGTAGAGATGATCACCCACCCCGGGTTGATAATCCAGGTCACTTGGCCCTGGTGGTGGCCCCTCAAGTTGGGGGATACAAGTTCACTAAAGTACTCATGGATGGGGGAGGTAGTATCAATATTTTTTATTATGATACATTCCGCCGTATGGGGTTGACAGATAAGGATCTTAAACCGTGAAATATGGTCTTTCATGGTGTGGTGCCTGGTACGTATGCATATCCTGTTGGCAAGATAGCTTTGGAGGTAGCTTTTGGAGATGACTATGATTCAAGGTCAGAAACATTGACATTTGAGGTGGTAAAGATCAAAAGTCCGTACCACGCCTTGTTTGGGCGGCCGGCTTATGCTATGTTTATGGCAAGGCCATGTTTTGTTTATCTACAGCTTAAAATGCCAGGTCATAAAGGGACTATCAAAATACATGGAAGTAGAAAGATTGCTTTGGAGTGTGAAGAAGTTGATGCGGCTTATGCTGAGTTGGTTTGTGCCATGGAGGAGCTGAAATTCTATAAGGAGCAAGTTGATCCGGCAGACATGACCTCTTTGAAAAAGCCAACTACAGAACATGATCCAGCATTGATGTTCAAATCGGCTACAGACACTAAGATGATTGACTTTGTTCCTAGCGATTCATCCAAACAGTTCAGCATCAGTGCTAACCTGGATCCCAAATAGGAAAGCGCGCTCATCGAGTTCATCCGTGAGAATCGGGACATCTTTGCATGGAAACTTCTGACATGCCAGGTGTACCGAGGGAACTCGCTGAGCACACACTCAACATTGATCCTAAGTTTAAATCGGTTCGGCAGTTCCTCCGCCATTTCAATGAAGAGAGACGTAAGGCTATAGGTGAAGAGGTAGCCCGTCTGTTGGCCGCAGGGTTTATTGTCGAAGTTTTTCATCCAGAGTGGTTAGCTAATCTGGTGTTGGTTCTTAAGAAAAATGGCACTTGGCGCATGTGTGTGGACTAAACAGATTTAAACAAGGCTTGCCCTGCAGACCCCTTTTCTCTCCCTCGCATTGATCAGATAATTGATGCTACGGCGGGTTGTGACCTTTTGTGTTTTATGGATGCTTACTCTGGTAATCATCAGATCAAAATGGCGGTTAAGGACCAGGAGAAGACATCTTTCATAACTCCCTTTGGAGCGTTCTGCTATGTTTCCATGCCTTTTGGACTCAAGAGTGCACATGCAACTTACCAGGGATGTGTTTAGAATTGCCTTCATAAACAAATTGGGCGCAATGTTCATGCATATGTGGATGATATTGTGGTCAAGTCCAGAAAGGAGGAGACATCGATAGATGATCTATGAGAAACCTTTGACAATCTCTGGGTTTACAAGATGATGCTCAATCCGGAGAAGTGTGTCTTCAGTGTCCCGGCAGGTAAGCTCTTAGGCTTTCTGGTATCAAACAGGGGCATTGAGGCTAATCCCGAAAAGATTGCAGCAATTACATCCTTGTCTAAACCGGCATGTATTAACGATGTTCAACATCTGGCCGGCCAGATTACAGCCTTGAGCCGGTTTATCAGTTGCCTTGGAGAGAAGGCCATCCCTTTATATCAGATGCTCAAGAAAAACAGATAACTTTGTCCGGAGCGAGACAACTGATAAAGCGTTCGAGGATCTGAAGAGGCAGCTAGCTGAACCGCCCGTGCTTGCAGCAACGATCGATAAAGAGCCATTATTATTATATGTGGCCGCTAATGCTCGGACTATTAGCGTAGCCATTGTGGTAGAGCGCAAGGATCTTGGCAAGGAATATCCGGTTCAACGGCCGGTTTATTATATCAGCGAGGTGCTCATTGAGTCAAAGCAGAGGTATCCGCATTGGTAGAAGCTGGTGTATGGGGTGTTTATGGCGAGCCGGAAGCTTAAACATTATTTTCAGGTCCATCCCATCACAGTGGTCAGTTCAGATCCTCTGGGCGACATCATTCAAAACAGAGAAGCAACTGGCTGGATTGCCAAGTGGGCTATTGAACTTGGACCTCACGGGCTCAATTATATACCCCGCACAGCGATAAAATCCCAAGCACTCGTGGACTTCATTAATGATTGGACGGAGTTGCAGGCACCGGAGGAGAAGCCAGATAATACATATTGGACTATTCATTTTGATGGGTCCAGACAGTTGGAGGGCTCGGGGGCTGGAGTCATACTAACTTCCCCACGAGGTGACAAGTTTTTTTATGTCCTCCGTTTAATGTTCCCTTGTACTAACAATGCAGCTGAATATGAGGCTTTGCTCCATGGTCTTCGAATGGCTAAGGAGATGAATTTGAGCCGGGTTAAGTGCTTCGGCGATTCAAATCTAGTGGCTCAGCAGGTGTCTGGCACTTGGGATTCTAAGGACCCGCTCATGGCTGCATATCGATGAGAGGTGGACGCAGTGGCTGGTCACTGTAAGGGTTATCTGGTGGACCATATAGACTGGCGGAAGAATGAAGTGGTGGACGCTTTAAGTCGTCTTGGTTCCCAGCGTAAACCGGTCCTGTCCAATGTCTTTCTTGATGTGTTGCATAATCCGTCGGTCAAAGTGCCAACCGAAGAAGATTTGGCTATTCCTGATCCGGAGGCTTAGTTGGTGTCAGCTCTGCATGCCATACCGGATTGGACGATCCCATATCTAGCTTACATGAACCGGGGTGAGTTACCAGACGATGAAACATTGGCTCGACAGATAATCCGGCGTTCCAAGTCAATGACCATACTCAACGGGGAGTTATATTGTTACAGTGTTTCAGGAGCAATTCAGCGCTGTGTTTCTCCTCAAGAAAGTTGTGAGATTTTGTGAGAAATACATGAAGGGGATTGCGGTCACCACGCCGGTTCAAAGTCGTTGGTTGCCAACGCTTTTCGCCACGTTTTTTATTGGTTGATGGCGCATGCTGATGCAGAGGATTTAGTCAAGAGATGTGATGGATGTCAAAAATTTGCCCGCCATCTGCATGTTCCGGCTCAAGAGTTGCGGATGATTCCAATTACGTGGTTGTTTGCAACTTGGGGGCTTGATATGGTTGGACCCTTCAAGCGTTCTAAGGACAAAAAGACCCACCTGTTAGTAGCAGTTGATAAATTCACTAAATGGGTGGAGGCAGAGCCGATTAGCAAGTGTGATGCAGCCACGGCGATTCAGTTCATCAAAAAGGTGATATTCCAGTTTGGCTTTCCATGTAGCATTATAACAGATGATGGTACTAATCTGTCAAAAGGGGAGATGGAAGAATTCTGTCAACGTGAGCACATCCGGCTTGATCTAGCGTCGGTGGCTCACCCCCAATCTAATGGTCAAGTAGAAAGGGAAAATCAAGAAATTCTACGGGGTATCAAACCAAGGCTTATGGTTCCCTTAAAGCGGACACCGGGTTGTTGGGTTGAGGAGCTACCTTTTGTGTTATGGAGCATCAACACCACACCCAATAGGTCTACGGGTTACATACCTTTCTTCATGGTCTATGCAGCGGAGGCGGTTCTTCCTAGTGACATCCATCACGATTCGCCCCGTGTGGCAGCTTATGTTGAAGCTGATAATGAGAAGGCACGTCAGGATTCTCTGGGCCTGTTGGATGAAGAGCGTGATCTTGCAGTAGCACGATCGGTGATTTATCAACAAGATCTTCGACGTTTTCACAGCCACCGGGTTAAAACCAGAACCTTTCAAGAAGGTGATTTGGTGCTCCGGCTCATTCATGATCAGACTGATATGCACAAGTTATCCCCACCTTGGGAAGGACCCTTTGTGGTCAGCAAAAATCTACACAACGGATCTTACTACCTCATTGATGTTCGAGAGCATGAAGACTCACGTCAATCGGAGGAGGAGACCAAGCGGCCATGGAACATAGCTCTCCTTCGGCCTTATTATACTTGAAGCCTTAGGCTCTTCATCTGTACATATTTATGACAGTGTATATATCATATAATAAACCGGAGCCTCCATTATAAGAGGGGTATCTGTTCTTTTTATATCATGTGTGCGCTTTTACAAGTTAACTGACAAAGCGGAGTTTTTGTTGATCTGGCTTTAGCAGCTGCATAGATATGAAGAAAATCACTAGGGGGCTTGGTCATATTTGAACTACAGCTACACCTCTTGACCGGTTTTTAAACCACGAAGGGATATCACTAGGGGGATTGGTTGTCCTCACACCATAGCTACACCTCTTGATAGGCATTTAAGCCACAAAGGGATAAAAAATTGTGGAGCCAAACAGAGTTTTGTACACAGTAGAGACTCAAACATGGGCACACACTAAGCATCGCTCACAAAGTTACTTGGGGGCTCTTTTTGCAAAGCAACAAAGAGTTTGAAAGGACCCTCGTAATTGGCTATCAAGCCATGGCTTGGAAGCCTGGTGTATTCACCTAAAAACCCGGGTTAACCTGCCTTCATCAAGTAAGCCAATCCTGTCCAGGTAATCCTCGTATGACCCATCAAACGTTTAACAAGTAAATCTTTTACAGACCCTGAACTTGTCACAGTTAAAATGATGATTGGTTAATTGGAGGCCCATCTTAAAAGGCTTTGTTAAATGGTTTAACTCAGAGGCCTGGCAGCCCATGAAAAGCCTCGATTTGGAGCCTGGCAGCTCATAAAAAGCCTTGCATATTTTCCTGTTTGAATTTTGTTTGTTGAAAATCATAAGTATTTTTTAGCATACCAGCGTCCTTGACCCGGCGTGCTTTCCAACTACAAGTTGTTGGTACATGATCAATTATAAACCGGTGTTTATTGACTCGGTCTGGTTTGACTAAATCACCAGTGTTATAAAGAAAATCCGGTAGTTATTCCGGCCCGGTTTAATATATAGACCGGTATTATGAAGATGGAATTATCAACGTTCTGGATTGGTATTAACACCTTTGCCGTATACATGTTTGGTCAACCAATGAGGTATGTTCTCTACATTACTTTTTGTACAAACACTTGATTATTCATCTAAGTACTATATACTTCTTGGACATCATGACACGTCTAGCGGTAAACCGCTAGATACTTTTAAGTTGTTGTACCCAGGAACGCAATTCATCATGGGTTATGCATAAATATATCCCAAAGGGAGGCACAGATTGTCACAAAGTATTACGAAACATGCTCGATGGCATGGCAGATACCAGAGTTTAAGCTATCCTATTACATGAAGCTTCAAAGCGGCTCAAATAGTATCATCGTTTTTCACAGTCCATATAAACCAGCGACCAGATCAGGAAACTTCATCGCGACGGTTTGACGGTTGAGGCTCAGTTGGTGTAGGCACTTATTCATCCCTCCCTAGACGCTGGAAATCAGCCGTTAACCAATCGATTCCAGTTAACGCTTGGAACACTGCTTCCTCATGGATAAGATTGGAAGGGTTAATATCAGGGGCGTAAGTGTGCTTATGAATCAGAGGCACAAGTTATTCGACTTCATGGATGTCGGCCATCTGTCTTTTCCCTTCTACATCATAAAACGGTTGAAAATGGGACAAATCGGTATCATCAGCCAACTTGCTGGCTGCTAGCTGCATGTGTTTGGTCAGCCGTCGAAGATCATCATTGTTGAAGTTTGAACCGTCTTCTTTAACGCTTGGGTATCCTTTAATGATATCCTCCGCTTCAAGGTCTGGAATCCAGGCTTTGGCTCGAATAAGGGCGGTTAAAGCTCCTGCTCTGGCAGCTGCTCTCTTCAACTCGGCAATACGGGCTGGTAACATGCCCAGCTTCTCAAGGGTCTCCTTAATCAAAGTTGGAGCCGGTTTGTTATAAGCTGTCGTGCTAATAACCCGCTGAGACCCAGAGTATAGCTGTTCAACCAATGTATATGCTGCTTTGAGCTTCATCCGCATATATGTACCAAGATGAGCGATCCGAGTGCCTGCCAAAGATTTTATCAACATTTTGGTCTGTTATAAGATTCATCGACTAGCGCAACACACATAAGCAGACACTTACCAAAGATAGCAGAGGTCATAGCATTGATTTGGCATTTCAAAGCGGCTAGTTCTTCAACCACTAGTTTCAAGGCTGCCTCGGCTTCTACAGCTCTTTTGGTTAAACCGAATTTCTCGGTTTCCCATTCAGCATGCTCTTGGTTGAAGGATTCTTTTAGCTTTTCCATTCTGGCCAGGGCCTGGGTCAGCTCCTCTTTGGCTTTTGCAGCCTTGGCTTGTTGAGACTTCACATTTTCTTGCAAGTCAGAATTTTGGGCATCTTTGCTTCTCAGTTCAGCCTGCAACATTGAAGGTATATTCAACAAACAACATATATATGTGCTAAGTATAAAGCATATAACAAGTTATACACTTCATACATGGGGGCTAATGCCTATTTGTTCTAAAAGTGCTACAATTTGTACAAGCATCCAGAAGAATGCAAGCATTATCCTTGACACTTGGGGGCTAATGTGCGTCGATTCTAAAGCGGAGGTGCAGATTAAAACCCGGATTAACCTTCCGAGTTAAACCGGCCTTTGGGGGCTATGCTGCAGAACGTTATCTAATTATTTCAAGATGAGTTTTATCTCTTATTAGAGACCTGCCATTGCAAGGATCAATGATGAGAAGTGTAAAGTGTCACAAAGACCCGGTTTATGATTAATAATCATATAAACGGCCCCTGGGGGCTACTTGGGATAGTAATTCAGTTGTAAATCAATCAACAAAGGGAGAGGAATTTACCTCATATCGTTCTTTCATCAAGTTCACCAAGCCGGCTTCAAAATTCCGGTTTGAGTGTAGACGATTCAAGAAGCCAGAATGAAGCTCATCAATGTTAAGATGAGCATAGCTTGATAAGTCGCTGCTCCATTTACCTTTATCACGGGCAGCTTGCTCTTCTTTGGCACTATGCTGAGCCAAAATGACGGGATGCCCAGGAGAGCTGTGTCCCATTCCAGTAATAATAACGTCATCACCTTGGCCTTCAGGATTTTTGGTTGATGATACTGGAATTTCAGTGTCTTTCACCGGACTAGCCCGGTTTGGTTCTGCCGGTTCAGTATCGGGTGCGGCAGGCTCAGCATCTGTTGGTTCATCAGTATGTTGGCCTTCAAGGGGTGGACCATCAAAAGTAGCTTCAGGATGAGAGCCTTCCGGTTCACCAGTCTGTTCCGGTTCACCTCTTGGTTCTTCTTCTTCGGCGACAGGGTCTTCTGGCGGATTGGTGAGCCGAGCTTTCTTGCTGGGTCTGGCTTTGGCCCTGCAAACAGAATAAAAGAGGATTAACATCCTATTCAAAGGATTTATTGCGCATTGAAAGGAAAGGTTTTTACAACTCACCCGGCCACAGTTTTCAAAGGAGGGTGTTGAGTTGCGGTCGATTCACCAGAAGATGAAGGAGGTGTCACCTGATAATTTGAATCGAACAGATTAAGAGGCTGTCTAAAATAACCTGCCTTGGGGTAAGAATGGTCAGAAGTAGGAGAGACCTCAGACCGGCGCTTCCGAACCAGAGTATCAAGTAAACCGGTTGAAGTGACCTATTGGCCACTGTGCCAGGTTGTCCGGCGAGCTTCATGCTGCTGAGTCTTCAAAATAAATGTTGGATCCAAGTGAGCAAGAGCATGAGAAAAGCTTACTTTCCGGACTGCTTGGCGAGTTTTTTGTGTTGGCATAGAGTCTGAACCAGAGGAAAGGGTAATTACCTCTATGTCATTAGCTTGACTAGCTTCTGCGTCCTCCTGAGGATGATCATTGTTAATGAGGTGCATGAAAAGAGAGCCAAGTGAGTAAAGTTCTACCTCAACTTCTGGATCATTAGTATCATCATCAAGCTCCATATTAATCCGGTCAGCCGTTTTCCATTTTGACGTCCGTTTTACGGCTTTGGTCTTTGGGCGGGATGGCTTGACCGCTTTGTCTCCAGTCGGTTTTGCCGCTTTCTCTATGGTTTTCCGTTTCCAGAAAGGGTCATCACCCTACATATAAAGAAGAAGGGATACAGGTTGCATAAGTTAAAGATATTAGAGATGAAGAGGGAGTATAATGCTTACAGCAGGCGGTTTGTTCTTGGCATAGAAGGGACTCAGACCAGTTTGACTACAGATCAGTTCCGACTCATTCAGAATCTTCTTTACACCTTCAGTGACTTCTTCCTTAGATAATTGGATGTTGCAATGGCGTTGAGGGTCGTCAACCTCACCGATATATTCACACATTAAACCGGGACGCTGGCTTAGTGGCAAGATACTCCAGGATATCCAACAGCACACAAAGTCCATGCCCGTTAAACCGTTTGCCATAAAGGCCCGGAGTTTGGCGAGTTGAGGAGCGTATTTCGCCCTTTCTGAAGAGCTCAGACGTTGTGGCATTGGGTGAGTATTTGATAGTCTGTGATCACGAAATCCGGGGAGGGGATTTTCATCCTCAGGCGAAGTGTCTCTGCAATAAAACCATGTTTGGTTCCATTCCTTTGGGTGGCTATGATGTTTGGTATGAGGAAATTCAACTTATTTCCTCTTTTGAATCGAGACACCACCAAGTTCTATGTTCGGGCCATTTACAAACTCTGTGCGCCGGTTTTAAGTGAAAGAAATCCCGGAACAGTTCTGCAGTTGGTTCTTCTTGTAAATATACTTCACAGAAGACCTGGAAGTTGCATAAGCTGGAAACCGAGTTGGGACCAATATCTTGCGGATGAAGTTGGAAGCTGGGAAGCACATGTCGATAAAACTTTGACGCTAGCGGTTTGAAGCCATGGCCTATATGGTCAACAAAGACCACCACCTCGCCCTGCCTTGGGGTTGGAGGATTTTCTGTTCCTGGAACTTGCCATTTGATTTCAGTTTTCTTAGGCAGGGAGCCGATGCTAACCATCTCATTCAACTGAGTCTCAGTAACCCGGGAACGATACCAGTTGCAGGCAGTGAATTTTTTGGCCATTGCGAAGCAAACAAGCTGAAAATGAAAGGCCGGTTTATAAATTACGCATGATTATATGCAAGAGACAAGGGAGTAAGAAACATACTGATATGTGAAATAGTATAAACCGGAGACTAATGCAATAAGGGAAAAAGGTAATACTAGCACAGGATTACTCAGACACTGTTAAACTGGAGCATAATTATGAAGGTAAAATGGTCCTCCGGTTTATCAAAGGGCTAATTAGACTGCTTATACAAGGTTAAACCGCCTATGTTGGTGTAAGGAGAAACAGATCTCACAGTGACATATAAAATTTTCGGATCTAAGGTAAGACAGAACAGTAAAAATAATTGGATCTAGAAGGGGTGGAGAACCGAAGCAACTTATGAAGGACTAGATCAGTTCTTTGCGCATAAGGGTTTGTGGTGACGATGGAAGGTTAGCTACGGCAAGGAGTACGTCATATACTAAGTATTCACCTAAAGGCCATGAAAGAGCAACATTGAAAGCTCTGACGAACCTCAAGAATAGTGAAGAACAAGGAAACCCTAATGGATCTAAGAAAGAAAGGGGAAAAGACTTACTGCGACAGCGGAAGCAGCGGAAGGGCGCTGTGGAACTCTGGTGCGAACAGGTTGATGCAGCGGCAACGGCGAAGCAGAGGCGGAGTTCGAAGATGACGGCGACGCTCGGGTGTGAGGTCGTCGAGAGGAAGAAGAAGAGATGAATGGGTAGCGGAAAGAAAAGAAAAGGGGTCCGCTATCCCTATTTATAAGGCGAAGAGATGAAACGGCAAGTGCGGGAATCGAGGAGCCCAAAAATGGATAAGTTAATAAGGGTGTCGCCTCGATGGCTGAAGACATATTAAATGAAGGTAATCTTTGACATCAATGGATGGATGACGTCAGGACGGTTTATCACAAGATCGAGGTGAAGATATGAGGGAAGAATTTTTCTAATTATAGAAGATTGATATGAACGAGTTCAAACCAATCTAGGCCTATTGTTGGGGATATTGCTACTGGAGGTAAACCGGCCTTATGTAGCCAGGTTGACTCCTTGAAGATTAGAAGCCCATAAAGATGCAAAGATGATGGCGCTTCATGGAGGCCCAAGGCCCAAGGGCGGGTTAAAGCCTGTAAATGTAAACCAGCTTAGTCATGTAACTTGTATTATAAGATAAGAAGGATAGAGACCGAACTGGATATGTTTATGATCCGGCTTCAGGACTCTGTAAACCGGCGGGCGTCAACCTATGTATATAAAGGGACGACCCGGCAGCAGTTTAGGGACAGACAACAACTCGACAGCCAGACAAAGCGGATTCGGTCCCTGGCCTTCGAAACCCTAGCAATTCCAATCACAACTAGACGTAGGCTTTTACCTTCCTTGAAGGGGCCGAACTAGTATAAAATTCCCCGTGTCCCCTTGTCCGGTTTAACCCCTTATGCTAACCCGTAGCGATGGCTCCACGACTAAGTCGTTTTACAAGGACATCTGCCGTGACAAACCCACGACAAGTAGTACTTTAAGTTTGTAGTATTAACGTACAATGTCGGTAAGAGCATACTTTGAGGGCTTTGAGCATTGATTAGCGTGTGTGCCCGTGTGCTTTTTTTGTGTTAATCATTAGAAGATCACAAAACACATAGTTTCTATGCGAACCCGTCTGCGTTTTTTTGCGTTAATGATCCATAAGTCAGTTACCTGTGCGATGTTTCCTAATAAACCAGGCGTACCATTGACCGAAAAAATCAACTACACGTGTACATTTTTTTGGAGACGCGATCTGCCAACTTTCTTTTTTCTTGCACATGAGCATTTTACGCACTTCGTCTGTGTTGTGTGTTTCCCCCGCCCAAGTTTCAAGTTTCATAGTGAAATTTTAATTAGGCACGCGATTTTAGGATTTATTCCTCCAACCACATCCCCACCCTTAGTATCCCCCCTCGCGCCTCCCCCTACCGGCATCTCAAACCGCTGCCGCCGCAACCACAGCTTCAACCACATCTACGTTCTGCTCAGATCCAGTCACGTAACCCACGATCTCTATCATGGCCCCGGCCTGATTGCTTAAATGGCGCCTGCAAAACATCCTCATGCCTCAAAATCCCCACCGCCAGGAGCTGAAGGCGGTCCATGGCGCGATGGCCGCTGTGCGTCTTGACCCAGAGGAACACCTCGCCTTCGCCGCCACCGACATGGTGCAGGCTCTGGCCCAGATGAAGTGCCCTAGTGACTACCCCCCAGGACTTAACAAGTAAGATCTGACCAGCTAAATCTTACCAATACCACTAGCAACGACTATGATTTGTATGGTTGATGTATTAAGTATGTTCGTGACATGTTTATTTCAGTAGTGCACACTATGTGATGTTCAAATATTACCGTGTGCAGCTCAATTTCACCAATACCAGCAACAAACTTACAATACATGACTCAGGATATCACTAGAGATGCTACCCATTTGCTACTTTTAGTGTATGCTAACCCTGTTGTACTTAACATGCATGTCCATGAACTTACGCAGGGTCATAACGGCCGATGCTGTTGTTTGCCATCGAGGTTGGCTGCATCCCATGTCTTACAGTATTTCACATCATTTGTGCAATTGCGGTTTAACTTATACCATTTACTGGTTACCTGTAGGTACACATGTCAGTCACACTGATCCACACTTCGACCCAGAGGAACAGCTCGCCTCCGCCGTTGCTGACTTTGGGCGGGCTTTGGCCAAGATGAAGTGCCCCAGCAACTACCTCTCAGGAATTACCAAGTATGTACTCACTAGTTCAACCTTACCAATACTAGATGCAATTAATGGCTATGTTCTGTATGGTCAATGTATTAAGCATGTTGTAGTCAACATGCCTAACACGTTTTGCTACTTTCCCTACCTTTTTATAGACATCTAGGCCATTCTCTGCTCTGGAAGCACCTTCCTTGTGATGTTTAACTATGCCAATTGCATTTTTATCAGTACCGGTTTCAAGGTCTAGTAAGCCTGTTGCAATTAATAGTTGAATCCATTTTAAACAGTTGTATTTCAATGGCTACAAACTTACAAAACATGACATAGGATGCTGTTAAGCCTATTCAATTAATAGTTGTATCCATTTTTTAATCTGTCCATTTGCTACCATGCTACTCTCCGCATTGAAGATATATTAGAGATGTTGCCCATTTGCTATTTTTGGTGGATGCTAACCCTGTTGTACTTAACATGCTTGTCCATGTACTTACGCAGGGTCATAATGGCCGATGTTGTTGTTTGCCGTCGAGGTTAGCTGCATCCCATGTCTTACAGTATTTCACATCATTTATGCAATTGCAGTTTAACTTCTACCATTTACTAGTTGTTTGTAGGCACTAATCCATGTTTTGACCGAGAGGAACAGCTCACCTCCGCCGCTGCTGAATTTGGGCGGGCTCTGGCCAAGATGAAGTGCCCCAACAACTACCTCTCAGGACTTACCAAATATGTACTCACTAGTTCAATCTTACCAATACCAGTTGCAATTAATGGCTATGTTTTGTACGGTCGATGTATTAAGCATGTTGTAGTAAACATGTCTAACACGTTTGAGCTATTTTCCTTACCTTTTATAGACAACTAGGCCATTATCTGCTCTGGCAGCACCTGTCCTGTGATGTTTAACTCTGTCAACTGCATTTTTATCAGTACCGGTTTCAATGGCCATTAAGCCTATTGCAATTAATAGTTGTATCCATTTTTAAAGAGTTGTATTTCAATGGTTACAAACTTACAAAACATGAATTAGGATGTTGTTAAGCATATTGCAATTAACTGTTGTATGCATTTTTAATCCATCCCTTTGCTAACGTGCTACTCTTTCGCAATGAAGATATCACTACATATGCTGCCATTTTATTACCATTTGCTATTTTTGGTGGATGTCAATCCTATTGTAGTTAACATTGGCTTTCCATGTACTTACACAGGGCTACAATGGGCGATGTTGTTTTTTGCCGTCGAGGTTAGCTGCATCCCATGTCTTGTACACCATCTATTCCTAAATATAAGTATTTTTGGAGATTCCAATATAGACTGCATAATGAGCAAAATGAGTGAATCTAGATTCTGATCTAAAGTATATCTATAATTCTATATACATCTGTATGTAGTTCATATTGTAATATCAAAAATATACTTGTACTTAGGAACATAGGTAGTTGTATTTTACATCATTTGTGCAATCTCAGTGTAGCTTCTAACATTTACTGGTTGCTTGTAGGTACATATATGAGCGGTACTGATCCACGCTTTGATCCATTTTGCGTATGGGTTAATGATATATTCATGAACTAGCATCAAGTGAGGAAACTAAGAAAGATTGTTAGGCGAAAGAAACGGGTGATTGGAGTTAAGCTCTTTATTTACACTTTGTCCAAGACAACAATGAACTTTAGGATGGTAAGTAATGTGTTGCCTTTTCCCCTTGCCCACAACAAGTTACTCTATTAGACCTTAGTATCTGATATTTTTCTCTTTTCAGTGGTTTCCGAAGTTATTTACTAATGATTACCTTGCAAACTACATGACCGGTGTGGAGGCAACTAAGGTTAAAGTATATAATTCATGCTACCATGATAATGCTCTAGAAGTCTTCCTGAAGGCGGTGAAGGATGGGCGGGTGATCGTCACAAGGGGTTGGACAAAAGTGGTTCGTGCCTATGGCATGTAGGAAGGCACATTATGTGCATTCCGCTTCTTCAACACCGTCCGCAGTCAAAATGATTTACATTTGTCTCTTCACCTTTACTGCCTTTGAATATTGTGGTTCATCATAGTTTATTGCTGCCTAATCCTGTAATTACTGCACATATTGTACTGGAAATTTTATTTATGGATTCGTTGTTGAACCATTGTGCTGAGAATTTGAATTGCACGTTTCATATTTCAAAATTTCCAATTTGAATAATAAATTACAGGAAAAAATAAAAATATACAGGAGCTATTAAAATAATGTGCACACGGTTAGAAAGAAAACAACGTGTTCAATGTAAAAAGAGAACAAACAGCCATCAAATCGTGTGATGGATAGCCCAATGCCACACAGTTTTCTACATCAAATCGTGTGTGATGTAGTTCATAAAAGCAAACAGTTAACCAAGGCAGAGCATGTGTGATAGTTACACCTTTCACACACGAGCCTACACATAAAACTGTGTGGGATGTACATACGAACGAAAACGTTTTCCCTGGATTGACTGTGTGCGATATACATACCTACGGAAATGTTTTTATGAGATTCACCGCGTGGGATGTACATACCTATGGAAATGATTGGGTTTTGATGCCTCGCCCGATCGTACACGGCCCTAGCCTGTGTCCCAGGAGGGCCTATCCCCGACGATTTATGGGTCGTGTGGGAAGGACCCCCCCTATCGCCCACACTCACTTGCCGACAGTTCCAAATGTCGTCGCAGAAAGGGGTTAAAACCATTTGTATAGCACCGACGCGCACCAGTGATGTCTCATATGCTATCATATGATAGTATATATACAATTTATCATTGTAAGTGTGTTGATATACTATATATAAGATACTTTTAAAGTGAGTTATGATACGTGTTCAATGTATCAATAATTTTTGCTTGTTCCATGCTATTACATCATCAATCTTGGATGTTTTATAATCATTTTATAACAACTTTATATCATTTTTGGGACTAACCTATTAACATAATTCCCAATGCGAGTTGCTGTTTTTTGCTTGTTTTTTACTTCCTAGAATATCCCTATCAAACGGAGTCCAAACGCAGCAAAACTTTTTGGATATATTTTTTGCATCAAAAGACACCTTGGGGGCCAAGAAAGCACCTAGAAGGAGGCCCATGGGGACCACATGACACTAGGGCGTGCCTGGAGGCCCAGGCACGCCCTGGTGGGCTGTGGGGCCCATAGGGGTCTCCTGCACCGCCTCTTCGCCCTATAAATTCCCAAATATTCCAAAAACCCTAGGGGAGTCGATGAAACACAATCCCAGCTGCCGCAAGTTCCAGAACCACGAGATCCAATCTAACACTATCACGGAGGGGATCATCATCCTCATTGGTGCCTCTCTGATGATGCGTGAGTAGTCCACCATAGACCTAAGGGTCTGTAGGCAGTAGCTAGATGGCTTCTTCTGTCTTTTTGATTCTCAATACAATGGTCTCTTGGAGATCTATTTGATGTAAACCTTTTTGCGATGTGTTTGTTGGGATCCGATGAACTTTGAGTTTATGATTAGATCTATTCCATGAATATTATTTGAGTCTTCTTTGATCTCTTATCACTAGTAGAAAAAGGGTCAAACGTGAAGCACATTAGTGCCGGTTTGAATTTGAGCCGGCACTCATGTGTACATTAGTGCCGGTTCCAATGGCGCTAGCCGGGCCGCTCTCATTAGTACCGGTTCATGGTGAACCTTTAGCACCGGTTCGTACCACGAACCGGTACTAAAGTGAGTGGTGGCAGGATGTTGTCAGTCCGGGGCCCCTCCAGCACCTTTAGTACTGGGTCGTATCACGAACCGGTACTAAAGGTCGTCCTACATAGACCCTTCGTCCACCCGAGCTCGCTCTGTTCTTCCCCTTTCCCCTCTCCTCTCTGTTCTTTTCCCTCTTCCTCTCAAGCTCATCACACATTTTGCCCAAGATTTGAAGGCCCCCATCCATTCAAATGATCACAAAGGTTAGAAACTCTTTCCTTTCATCTCTCATTGCTAGATTAGCTCGTGCAATGCTTTATATAGTGATTGATTTTTGAGTTTAGTAATTTGGGAGGAATTATATATATGTGCTAGTATTTGATTTATATGCAATTTGAGGTCAAAAATAACACTTAGTTTTGCATATGTAGGTGTGGTTTACTTAGTACCTTCTAAATCTCCGTCGTAACCATCGTCGATCGCTCGCAACGTCCCGTCGCCGGCACCACCTTGTGGTGAGCCTCTTGTTCATGAAGTTTTATATAAAAAAATGATGTTTGTGTGATTTGGATATATAGTTACTCGTATAATTATCTTACCCATACGTTGTTTGTTATGCATAGTGCCATGGTTTTGATATCCATCCCCGTCGGCCCTCGTCCGGGTTATGATTCGGATGTGGTATATTCTCTTTTAAAACTATTCATTGCATTTCGTGTTTATGACAAATTATGCCCATCAAGTTGACATAGATATTTGTATGTAGGAGGTAGTTGAACCCGAAATTCCAACCGACCCTATTATCGAGAGGTTAAATTTAGTTGAAAGAGAAAACGAGGATTCGAAGGAAAAATTGAAAAGAATTGAGGGGGAGAAGATGGAATTGGAGTTGCATGTTGCCGATGTCGTCGATGATCACAGGATTAAGATGGAGAAAATGCGCTTGAAGATTAGAAAGATTAGAAAATATGCCATTCATAGAAAATATGCTGTTGGATCAATTGTTACCTTAGTTGCGATCTTGATTGCATTTGTTGTTGCATTTAAATTCTTTAGCTAGAGAGTTATTTGTTTGTTGCATTGAAGTGTTGTATGCTCTTTATGTATGAACTTTATGTATGAACTTTATGTATTGTATTAATTTGATGTTTTCGGTGCTGTGTATTGAAGATGAGCCAGCAATGGATGTACGATGACCGATGCTCTCCCGAGTTCATTAATGGCGTGCGTACTTTTCTGCTTGCGGCTGAGGCAAACAAGCGAGCGGATGGTTTTATGCATTGTCCATGTGCTGGCTGTAAGAATGGTCGCAATTACTCTACGTCAAGAACCATTCACATCCACCTGTTTGAGTCCGGATTCATGCCCCACTATAATGTTTGGACCAAGCATGGAGAAAGAGGGGTTATGATGGAAGACAATGAAGAAGATGTACCAAGCTATGTGCATTTCTCAATGCAATCTCTCAGAAGGTAATCGATCCAGAAATCATACCAAGGTTAGAGAATGATTTGGTGCAATGTCTTGTCAGTTTCGAGTTGGTGTTCCCACAATCCTTCTTCAACATCATGACGCACGTCCTAGTTCACCTATGCGAAGAGATTAACGTTTTGGGTCCTGTATTTCTACACAATATGTTCCCATTTGAGAGGTTCATGGGAGTCTTAAAGAAATATGTTCATAATCGTGCTAGGCCAGAAGGAAGCATCTCCAAGTGCCATGAAAATGTGGAGGTCATTGAGTTTTGTATTGACTTTATTCCTGACCTTAAGCCGATTGGTGTTCCTGAATCACGGCATAAGGGAAGACTGGATGGAAAAGGCACACTAGGAGGGGAACAAATAATATGTATGGACGGACATTCTCTCACTGAAGCACACTACACAGTTCTACAGAATTCCGCCTTGGTGGCTCCGTATATGGATGAACACAAGAATTTGCTACGCTCCAAACACCCGGAGCGGTCTGATGACTGGATTACACGTGAACAAACCAGGAGTTTCGCCAGCTAGTTGCAGACACGTACCATGCAAGACACCTCTATTGAAGATGACTTGTACTTGCTGTCCCAGTTACCATCTTCGAATATAATGACTTTCAGAGGGTACGAGATAAACGGTAATACATTTTACACGATCGCCCAAGATAAGAAGAGCACCAACCAAAACAGTGGTGTCCGCTTTGATGCAGAAACCAAGACAGGAAAGGAGACATATTATGGTTATATAAAGGACATATGGGAACTTGACTATCGACGTGGTTTGAAGGTCCCTTTGTTTCGATGCAAATGGGTCAATATGACATGAGGCGGGGTAACGGAAGACCCGCAGTACGGAATGACAATAGTGGATCTCAACAATCTTGCGTATGCAGACGAACCATTCGTCCTAGCCAATGATGTGGCATAGGTTTTCTATGTGAAGGACATGTCTACCAAGCCAAGAAAAAGAAAAGATAAGGAAGCGAATGCATCGTACGATGAGCCAAAACGGCACATAGTTCTTTCTGGGAAGAGAAACATCGTGGGAGTGGATGACAAGACAGACATGTCAGAAGATTATGAAAAGTTTCATGAAATTGCTCCATTCACAGTGAATATTGACCTGAGCATCCCGTTAAATGATGAAGATTTTCCATGGTTACGGCGCAAAGGGACACACGTGAAGAAAAAGTTTCACACCCAAAGATCTGGGATGTGATCGGCTTCACTATCATCACTTTCTTCTGGGTTTCACACCCAGGAGGGAATCTCTGTAATAGTTAGGGTAGTTATGTGTTTTGGCATTTGGAACACTAAATGACCCTGAAATTGAAAAGCATTTCAAATGAACTTAGAAAAGGTTGAAACTTGGCATGCTATGATAATTTCACCCACATAGCATGTGCAAAAAAGTAGAGAGGGTTACCGCAAAAACTTGATGCACTTCGTGTACTAAATGGACAATCTCTTTCGAAGTATCAGGGTTTTGGACGAAAACTCATCTGTTACAAAAGGCATTTCATTTTTTAAATAACCTAAGAATTACCAAATTGAATATAATGATAAAACACACTAATATTAAACATAAGAAAAAAGAATCACTGAAAAATCTATTCTCAAAGTTAAGTTATTCACAAACTAGTGATTCACACAAATTTCAAATAAATCAAAATTTAAACTATTCAAATTTGTAAACTACCGGTACTAACAGAAAGTTTCTAATTTTTTGTAGCTAAAGCAAAAATATTCACAAAGAAACTCTAAATACAGCAAAAAAACAACTCAAACAAAAATAAATGAAGCAAAAAAAGAAAAAAAGCCCACCTACTGCGCCACAGCGGCCTGCATACGACTAGAAACCCAACTTGTTGTTGGGCCAGGATGCAGGCCCGCAAAGGCCCAGTAGGCCGACAGGGCAGCACAGAACATTTAGGCCCAATAGGCCTGCTTTGGAGAGGAGCTCGAGGGACTAAACCAGTGCGGACGCCCCTCGGCTAGCGAGGTGGGACTAAACATTTCGCACTGCACCTGCGCCAGCGCACCCCCTTTAGTACCGGGTGGTGGCTCAAACCGGTACTAAAGGGGGGGGTCTTTAGTACCGGTTGGAGCCACCACGCGGTACTAAAGGGGTGCGGTTCCCGCCGCTTGGCCTGGCCAAAACAGGCCTTTAGTACCGGTTGGTGGCTCCAACCGGTACTAAAGGTCCATCCTATATAACTAAACACTTCAAAAATTTCAGTTTCTCATCTGCTTCTTCTCCTCTGCCCCATCGCCCGCCGCCCCCGTCTCCATATCCCTTGTCGTCGCCCCGTCCCCGTCGTCACCGCACCGTCGTCCCCGTCCCCGTTGTCCCCGTCGTCACCGCCGCGCTGTCCCGGCCCCGTCCCGCGTCGTCCCGTCCCGTCCCCCCGTCGTCGCCGCCCCGGCCCCGTCATCGCCACCCCGTCCTTGTCCCCGTCGTCGCCACGCCCGTCGACGTCCCCGTCGCCGCCCCCCGTCGCCTCTCGCCTCACCGGTGAGCACACACACACATACATTTTTTTTAGTTTTTTAGTTATAGAAATAGTTATAAAAATGTTAGAAAATTTTCTTTTTTTAGTTATAGAAATAGTTAGTTATATAGCATTATTATAAATGTTATAGAAATGTTAGAATTGTTAGAAATTTTTCTGTTTTTTTGTTATAGAAATAGTTATAAAATAGTTAGAATTTTTTTTTTTCTGTTTTTTAGTTATAGAAATAAATGTTATAGAAATGTTAGTTATATAGCATTGTTAGAAATGTTATAGGAATGTTAGTTATATAGGAATGTTAGAAATTTTAGTTATCAAAATCCAATCATTAAAAAATGTTACTTTTTGCGGGCATATAGCTAGTATTTGTTCTCGACGATGCCCGACCCGCATCCTCGCCGTCGACCCGTCCGCGATGACGTCCGGCTGACCCATGTCCGGGACTGGGCTCCGCCGGGCTGGCACTGCGAGGTGCTGCCTCGAGGGGCGCGCCGCTTGATGAGGAACCCGGCCCCGGGTCCCACCGTCCACCCTGATCTCGTTTGGTGGCGTTCGCGTGGGCCAGTTTCGGTGCGGAGGGAGCCGGCCCCGCCGGAGGTGGTACGTCGCCGTGTCAGGGAGGAGGACGAGCACGTCCATCGCTACATGGTTGAGTTAGAGGGCGGCAGGTTCTCCAATACCTGGCAGTTTCTTCAGGGATCTCACTTCAGTTATGATCCTATGAGGGTTCCTTCTCTTTGGGTGTCCACCGCCCGCTCCGCAGGAACTGCGAGTGTCCTAGATTCTTCTATAGTATTCGATCTTTATTAGCTACCTAGCTAGTGATGTACTCGATATATAATATTCGAGATGATGTATTCGAGATTATATATTATTCGAGACGATGTATTCGAGATTATATCTATTATTCGAGACGATGTATTCAAGATTATATCTATTATTCGAGACGATATATTCGAGATTATATCTATTATCCGAGACGATGTATTCGAGATTATATCTATTATTCGAGACGACGTATTCGAGATTATATTCGATGATGCTTATTATGTACTATGATTGATTCAGTTTTTCCTTATTAATTGATTGCATCCATGCATTGTAATTTGAATATATTTCTTTTGGATTAGTTAAACAAAACCTATGGCGGACAATACCGGCAGAGAGGGAGAAGAGGCCCTGTTCAATATCATACGCAATCCTCGCGTGCCAGATGATGATCAGAATGAAGAAGATTATGACGGCTCTGAATATCTAAACAACACCGGGGAGGGTGATATGATATTCGATCGCGACGACCGAATTGATGAAGTCATGAACTATGACTATGAAAATGTTGATCTTGAAACAACAAAGACCGGCGAGGTATATATATTTATATAAGCAGGCATCTGGTGGTCATCACATGTTTTAAATGACTTGAAGATATATTAACGAATCGATCTTTCTTCTTTCAACCATCCGGATCGAGCAAATCTTCAGGTAACAGGACGAAACGAGGCCCGAAAAAAAAGTTGAAGGAGGGCGTAAAGTAAAATATCGAGGCAATCAGACCTAATGGCGAACCATTCGCGCCTAAGAAGATTGCAGACAAGTTCGTTCGTCAGTGCGGAGTTCTTGTGAAGGACCAACTCCTGATCTCCCTTCAAGAATGGAGAGAGCCAGCAAAGCCACGTCCAGGAGTTACTTTTGTTGACGACAGACAAAAACATTTGCTTTGGGAAACGCTCATGGAACATTTCACCCTACCAGATCATTTCACAAAAGCAGATGTGGAGAAAGTCAAGGACGCTGCTCTTAGGAAGATGGCGGTTGCATTCAAGAACCACAACATTCGTGCATGGGCCAAGTACGTCAACGGAGGAAGGAAGACTCCAGTATTCGAGGGAACACTAGAGAACCAAAGTGCTCATTGGGACGATTTCGTGAAATTCAAGGATTCAGAATTATCTAAGGAACGGTCGAGAATAAACAAGGCCAATGCCGCAAAAAAAGATAAGTTCCATAAGCTGGGCCCAGGTGGCTATGCGATGGGAATGCCTAAGTGGGATAAGTCTAAGAAAGAGATGCTGGATGCAGGTGTCACTCCAGAAACATTGAGCTGGCCCCCCAGGTGCAGGACTTGGTTCTATGCGCATGGGGGGAGTTGGACCCGAAGACAGGCAAAGTTTCCAAGAAGGCATGTCTGGACGGAGCCGAAGATAAGCTACTTGTTGAAATAGAAGAGGCTCGATCCGGGTTGTTTGAGCCCAACAGAGAGAATAACGAGCTTACGCGTGCCCTGGGAAATCCTGAACACCCAAGAAGAACACGAGGCATGGGCACTATTCCGTGGTATGAGGGGTTTTCGGACTGGAACGTCGACTACAGAACCCGTGTGAGAAAGAAGATTGCGAAGGAGAAGAAGAGGAAGATGGAGGAGGAGTAGAGGAAGCTAGACTATGAATGCCTTCAAGTCCTAGAATCAGCGCACGCGGACTTGGCAATCAAATTCCAGCAGCAGCAGGAGCAGATCGACTCACTTAGCCAGCAAAGGGGGTCTCAGCAGCTAGCGGATGATCCACCAATGGATAGCACCATCCCATCCATGCCGAGAAGCAGCATGCGTTCCGCCCTGGGCGACGCATTGCTGGATAGCTACCCAGTGGATGACATCATGGAGAACACTAACTGCGAGCTACACTTCAAAATGAAGAACATATCCATGAAGGTGGCGGACGCCCTTGCTTTTACAAATCCCCCCGAGGCAACCTTCCATTGCAACCCGATTCCAACGGGCTATGCTTGTGTCTTGGTTGATGAGGTGGTGGCCCAATATTCGGGGCTAGAGCTTGACATTCCTGGAGGTGACGATGAGCACACACTAGGAGAGGCCGACCATCGTATCATCCTATGGAGAAAAGGATTGCATCATCTTTCGAAGGCCACCGACACCATGTCATCCGACTCCTCGTCGCAGTCCGCCACCTAGTCAGCAGACTCCCGCTCCTCCAAGTCCACCAACGCGTCAGGCCACTCCTCCTCCAAGTCCGGCACAGCTTCAGGCCACTCCTCCTGCAAGTCCGGCAAAGCGTCAGGCCACTCCTCCTCCAAGTCCAGCACAGCTTCAGGCCACTCCTACTACAAGTCCAGCACAGCTTCAGGCCACTCCTCCTCCTCCAACTCAGCCACGTCAGCCGTCTTTGCCGCCTCAGCAATCACGGAAGAGAGCCGCCTCAGCTATGGTGCGTAGCGGTACAAGTCGAGGTAGTACTGCAGGTACAGGCGGAGGCAAGCGATTTCAATATGGTCCAAGCCTCGCGCCTCTTCCGCAGAGGCCTTACGACAAGTCCGAGGAGGAAAACGTAGCCATATCGAAGGCCGAGGTGAAGCCCATTTTGCACCGAAACCGCCACCGCCGCTAACGGAGAAAGTGCCTGTGGAAAAGATTGACCACTTCATTCGTATGGCTAGACCACCAACTCCCAAGCCTGTTGACATAGACTATGAGCGCCACCTCAGGAAGTTAAATCGAGCACGTCTACAGAAAGAGGCGAGCTCGAGCTCGAGCAAATCAGCTGGCAAAAAATTCGGTAAAACCGTTCCCCAGCTGGGAGAACAGGCGGCGCAATCAATCCCCCCGCTTGTTGTGCCAACAACACATGAGAGTAGGCGCGCCCAATATTATTGTGGGCAAACCGTTAACGTTCCCGGGGTGGGCGATGTGGTAATAACCGAGGAGCATATTGCACAGGTTGAATCGATCGGGATCACTGTTGGACAACTCCTCGATATCAAGCCCATGTCTCCGACTAGAGAGGAGGAAATAAAACGGAAATATGCCCGGGGCCAACCTTTGGTCGAGCCAGAGGAGGTCAATAAGCTCCCAACGAGAATGTATGAATTGCATCAATGGTACATGGACATTACCAAGATTTCCAATCGAGAGTCCCTCATGGTGAATGTCATCGAGGAGCATTACTACCATATGAAAGCTGTGACCGTTGAGTATTCAGAACTTTTTCAGCTATACAATAAAGACACACTCGACAAATCTATCATTAGTTGCTATTGTCTGTAAGTGATTTATTTCTGTAATTTAAGTCTCAAGCTAGCTGATCATTTTGATCAATCATTACCTCTAATTATCCTCACTATATTCTTTTCTGTGGTATTATGCAGGATGAAGATTTATGAAATGAAAAAAGGTGGACGCTATGGCATTGGGTTCGTTGAACCAAATAACATTAATGAATACACATGGAAAATAGATCCATATCACGCAAAATGTGTAGAGGAAAGCATGCTACAGTTCTTCAAGGAACTCAAATACAATGAAGATATACTACTTCCTTACAACTTCCAGTGAGTCACACTGTCTTGTACTACAAATTCTCTTTTTCCCTACTAGCTATAGCTACATGTTTTTGCTTACATATGCCTGCTTAATTAAGACATGCAAACGTGTGTGCATGCAGATTTCACTGGATCTTGTTAATCATTAAAGTTGATGAAGGAACAGTTGAAGTACTAGACTCGCTACTTAATAAAGCAAGTGACTACACCATCATGAAGGGGATAGTCAACTGGTAATTTAAATCATTATTAACTATATCTCGGCCTATTTAATTAGTTTGTCATTTCCTGATAACAACTATTTAATAACCCATTTATTCATTTTCTTTGTCGGCTGGCAGGGCTTGAGCAAAGTTCATCAGGGTCACTCCAGGCGCATGGAAACAAAGTCTGAAATGGTATCGACCCAAGGTAAGTAATTAAGTAGTAGTATCTAGCTGCCATCTCTTTAATTATCATGCTTGATTAATTATTATCTGATCAAAATTCCATTCTCATAAAGGCCCTGAAGCAGGCGCCGGGGAATGAGAACATTTGCATGATGGCGTCCGAAAGGAGCAAATCTCAAAGACAGGAGTGAGTACGATATCGATTGTCAGAACACTATTCACAATTTTTACACCATTATCGGTATCTAGTCACACAACTAATAGACATGCATATTGATCTCCTTCTTAATAGTTCAAAGAGGTGCGGGACAAGCTCCTAGCACAGGACCGCATAGAAGCAATTCAAGAGGAAATAGCGGGATTTTTGCTCGACCAGGTCATAGATCCCAAAGGAGAATACTATTACCCGCTACCGCCTCCATGAACCACTTCCAATTGTTATCGTGCTCCGAAGGCACCAATTAGCTAGGCTAATGCCACTGGCTCCGAAGGCACCAATTAGGAGAAATTGTATGTATATATATATACATGTGTGTATATATGTGTGAATTAATTAATGGTGGTTGTAAGACATTTGATGATATATATATATATATATTATGATCGGTTCTACTAGAAATTCTATTTATATATATGCATAACATGTACAATATGTAGTATCGTAAAATACCAGCAAACGAAAAAGAATTAAATGTAAAACACAAAATTAAATGAAAAAAGAAATCATAAACCCAAAACCACCCAACATTTTAATACCGGTTGGTGACACCAACCGGTACTAAAGGGCTCCCTGCCCCTGAAGCTGGCTCGTGCCACGTGGTTGCCCTTTAGCACCGGTTCGTGTTGAACTGGTACTAAAGGGGGGGGCCTTTAGTGCCTACATTTTAGCGCCGGTTACGAAACCAACACTAAAGGGCCTTACGAACCGGTGCTATTGCCCGGTTCTGCACTAGTGTATATGCACGATTATTTACAACCTCGTATTTCTTCTTCGAATCTTTGGTTTAGTTAGGCCAACTAGATCGACTTTTCTTGCCATGGGAAGAGGTGCTTTGTGATGGGCTCAATCTTGCGGTGTCCTCTCCTAGTGACAGAAGGTGCAGCGAGGCACACATGTATCGTTGCTATTAAGGATAACAAGATGTGTCCTATTCCTGCATGAACAGATCATATCTACATCAAGTCATCGTTCTTATTGCATTTTGTTTCTCCATGAACTTAATACACAAAAGCAGATGCACCTTGAAGATCAAAGTCTTTGGTTGGTAGCTTTTCTTTGACAGGCTTAAAACCAAGTACCTTCTGATACGCAGGCACTTGAGATCCCCCTTGGATGATAATCTTTGTGTTATCTGTCATGAATTTTCATATGACGATAGGCTGCATTTGTTCTTCAACTGTAATTTCAGTCGGAGGATTTGGAATTACCTTTCTATTAACTGGTCAAGAGGGCCAGATATTCAGCAATGTATCCAACATGCTAGATCAAGCTTCAGGCATCCTTTCTTCTTCTAAGTAATGCTCACGGCAGCCTGGAATATTTGGATCCTCAGGAATGGCAGAACTTTTACAGGGGAGAGAGCTACTTTTGCTGCTTGTCGGTCTAACTTTGTACATGATCTTTCACTCCTATCTCATAGGCATAAGGATGATAACAGCATCAAGCTTAAAGCTTGGATAAATGCATTAGTCTAATTAGTCCAAGTAGGTAGTTCTAGTCTTGTACCTTCGCTTTGTAGGCTAGTTTCTTAGCTCTCGTATGTACTTCTTCTTTTTCTTTTGTAAAATTGTCCAATTTTGATAAAGGGATGTGGGGCTTTGCCTCACAGTAAATATTCAAAAAAAACTTAATAAACTAGATGCATGCTGGATAAGGTCGATATGTGGAGTAATACTAGTAGATGCAGGCAGGAGTCGGTCTACTAATCTTGGACGTGATGCCTATATATTGATCATTGCCTTGGATATCGCCATAATTATTCGATCTCATATCAATTGACCAACAGTAATTTGTTTACCCACCATATGATATTTTCTCAAGAGAAGCCACTAGTGAAATCTACGGCCCCTGGGTCTATCTTTTATCATATTGCTTTCTGATCTATTTTTATTCGCATTTGTTTTCAGATCTATTATTCCAAAAACCCAAAAATACTTTGCGGCACTTTTTATTTGCATCTTTTATTTCTTGTTTTATTCAGATCTATTTGCCCAAACTTATAGAAATTAATCTATCTTTTTACCGAGGAGGGATTAACAACCCCTCTAACGCGTTGGGTTGCGAGGATTTGTTCTTTGTGTGCAGGTATCATTTACATAGTGTTGCCTAGTGTCGGTGTCAAAACTGGCCGATCTCGGGTAGGGGTTCCCGAACTGTGCGTTTGAGGATCGAAGGTAACAGGAGACAAGTGAGACAAGATGTTTACCCAGGTTAGGGCCCTCTTAATGGAGGTAAAACCCTACGTCATGCTTGATTGTATTTGATGGGTATAGGGGTTACACGAGTTGATCTACCTTGAGATCGTAATGGATAAACCCTAGATGTCTAGCCTGTATGAATTCTGATAGCCTCTACGGACTAAACCCTCCGGTTTATATAAACACTGGAGGGGCCTAGGGTTGTACATAGTCGGTTTACACAGAAAGGAAATTATACATCCGGATGCTAGGCTTGCCATCCACGCAAAGGAGAGTCCCATCCGGACACGGGGGAAGGTCTCCTGCCTTGTATCTTCATGGCCCATAAGTCCGGCCCATATCAAATAGCCCGGACACCCGAGGACCCCTTAGTCCAGGATTCCCTCAGTAGCCCCTGAACCAGTCTTCAAAGACGATGTGTTTGGCACGCAGATTGGCTTCGGCATTGCAAGGCGGGTTCCTTCTCCGCATACAAAGCAGTCTTCTGAACAAGAGAACTATATCCGGCTCTATATAATAGTCACAACCCTCAACCACAAGGGTATAATACTTAATGAGGCATATCTACTGACAGCTTTTTCGGTGAAACATCACGTCTGGCCTTTTCATTATTTCGAACCGTTTTGGCCTACCGCTTCATGTTTCAAGGCGTAGCCTCTATTGACACGTCTTGTCAAAGTAGAGATCGTGCCCCTTATTGCGGGATTTTCATCAATACAGGTTTGGTTAATCCAACCGTGCCATGCGCACGACCCCTTGGGAATAGGCGAGTTTTAAGGCTAGTGGGGGGCCCTTGATATTTACTGCATATATAAGCGGATAAAGATCCATCTTTTTACCCCACGCCTTCTTCCTTCCCCAGCCGTCCCATCCTCAAGCTCCAGCGCCCAAGCTTCAACCTTTCCCACCGCCCAATCCTTGCAACCATGTCCGGATCCGGCTCTTAGGGAAAGTGGGTGGCCTCCTCCATCACAGAGAAGGACATTAAGGAACTCCGGGAGGTGAAGTATTTGACCGCGGAAATTGCACACAGGCTCCCGGCCAAAGAGCAAATCATCCCCACTCCCGATCCCAGCGAGAGGGTTGTATTCATCCCTCACTTTCTCCGCGGCCTATGGTTTCCACTTGACCCTTTTGTCCGTGGCCGGCCTCATGTTCTATTACAGGCTTGATTTCCCCGATCTAGCACCAAACTCCTTCCTTAACATATCGGCGTTCATCGTCGTGTGTGAGGCGCTCCTCCGTATTCCACCCCATTTCAGCATGTGGCTCAAAGTCTTCAATGTGAAGCTGAAGGTGGTTGACGGGCAGCACGCCGACTGCAGTGGTGCCATTGTGAGAAAACTCCCTAACACCACTTGTCCCAAAGGAGCCTTTGTGGAAACTATGAAGGTGTGGCAGCAGGAGTGGCTCTACGTCACCGAGCCAAGTGGTACCAAATGGGCGGCCGCTCCTGATTTAGATCTGGGCCTCCTATGCGGCTCACGTCTAGGACCAACAAGGGTCTGGACTAGAGGTCGACCGACGAAGTGATGACACTGCAAAAGCGCATCAAGAGTATGATAAGGAAGCACACCAGTCTCACCGATGTGATTCGGGTGATGCTCTTTCCCCAGATCGTCCCATGCCAACGCCAACCTCTCTGCATGTGGGAGTTTAATCTGGACGGCCCCGATGTCGGTGTCAAAACCGTCGGATCTCAGATAGGGGGTCCCGAACTGTGCGTCTAAGGATCGAAGGTAACAGGAGCCAGGGGACACGATGTTTACCCACGTTCGGGCCCTCTTGATGGAGGTAATACTCTACGTCCTTCTTGATTGACTTTGATGAGTATAGGGGTTACAAGAGTTGATCTACCTCGAGATCATAATGGCTAAACCCTAGATGTCTAGACTGTATGATTATGATTGCCTCTACGGACTAAACCCTCCGGTTTATATAGATACAAGAGGGGGCTAGGGTTTGTACAAAGTCGGTTTACAGAGAAAGGAATCTTCATATCCGAACGCCAAGCTTGCCTTCCATGCCAAGGAAAGTCCCATCTGGACACGGGGGGAAGCCTTCTATCTTGTATCTTCATGGGCCACTAGTCCGGCCCACGTTAGATAGCCCGGATGCCCAGGGACCCCCTAATCCAGCACTCCCTCAGTAGCCCCTGAACTAGGCTTCAATGACAATGTGTCCGACACGCAGATTATCTTCGACATTGCAAGGCGGATTCCTCCTCTGAATACTCCAAAGTAGTTTCTAAAAAGAACTATATCCGGCTTTGTACAATAGTTACAACCCTAGAACACGAAGGCAAAATACATTAAAAAAAATAGGTTATTACTTCTGACAACTTTTTCGGCGAGGTATTGTGTTCTGGCCTTATTATTATTTCGAACCGTTTTCCAGCGTCCCGTTTCGCGTTTCGATCGAGACGCGGTATTCATTGACACGTCTTGTCAAGTAAGAGATCGTGTCCCCTTATTGCGAGATTCTCATCAATACGGATTTGGGTAATCCAACCATGCCACTCGGACGACTCCTGGGGAATAGGCGAGTTTTAAGGCTTCGTGGGGGGACTGTCGGTGTCAAAACCGGCGGATCTCGGGTAGGGGGTCCCGAACTGTGCGTCAAGGCCGGATGGTAACAGGAGACAAGGGACACGATGTTTTTTACCCAGGTTCAGGCCCTCTCGATGGAGGTAATACCCTACTCCTACTTGATTAATACTGATGATATGGGTAGTACAAGAGTAGATCTACCACGAGATCAAGGAGGCAAAACCCTAGAAGCTAGCCTATGGTATGATTGTTGTGTATGGAGTTGATTGCCTACGGACTACAACCCTCCAGTTTATATAGACACCGGATAGGGTTAGGGTTACACAGAGTCGGTTACAATGGTAGGATATCTTGAATATCCACGTCGCCAAGCTTGCCTTCCACGCCAAGGAAAGTCCCATCCGGACACGGGACGAAGTCTTCAATCTTATATCTTCATAGTCCAGGAGTCCGGCTGAAGGTATAGTCCGGCTACCCGAACACCCCCTAATCCAGGACTCCCTCAGTAGCCCCTGAACCTGGCTTCAATGACGACGAGTCCGGCGCGCAAATTGTCTTCGGCATTGCAAGGAGGGTTCCTCCTCCAAGTCCTTCATATAAGATTGTAAACACCAAGAGTAGTGTCCGGCTCTGCAAAATAAGCTTCCACATATTTCCATAGAGAGAATAATATTAACACAAATCAAATCTGCTGACGTATTCCGCAGTGCATCATCACACTACAGCCAAGTCCTTTAATCGAATCGTTTTCACTTTTCCACCTCAGCATGTTTTGCGAGGCGGTTTCCTTGGCACGTCTTGTCAAAGCAGAGATCGTGTGCCCCCTTTTACGGGATTCTCATCAATACGGACGTGGGTAACCCAATCGTTCCCGTTAGCATGTTTTCTCGATTAAAGGCGAGTCCCAAACGGTTACGGGGAGGGCTCCTGGTATTCAACCTCTTATAAAGAGACCAAGGCCTTACTCCTTTTTCCAATCTCAAACGAGTTCGCCCGTCGCCTCGAGTTCGAACACCCAAGGCTCCAGATTCCAGGCGCTTTGGACCTTCGACAATGTCCGGTTCCGACCTTCAAGGCCGATGGATGCCCTCCTCCGTCATGGAGGAGGACGTGCTAAAGTTGAGAGAGGCTAAGTTCTTGACCGCCGAAATTTCGCATAGGTTGCCTGCTCAAAGGCAGGCTATTCCCAGTCCCCAGCCCGGTGAGAGCGTAGTGTTCATGTCTCACTTCCTTCGGGGGTTAGGCTTCCCGATGGATCCCTTCGTGAGGGGGCTGCTGTTTTATTACGGGCTGGAATTTCATGACTTAGCTCCAAAGTCCATCCTCCACATTTCCTCATTCATCGTTGTGTGCGAAGCGTTCCTCCGTGTTACTCCTCACTTCGGATTATGGCTCAAGACTTTTGGAGTGGAGCTGAAGATGATCGAGGGACGGTACGCAGAGTGCGGAGGCGCTGTCATAAGTAAGAATGCTGATGCTCCATGGCCCGAGGGCTCCTTTCAAGAGGAGCTCGGCTTGTGGCTACGAGAATGGTTCTATATCACCGCTCCCAGGAGCGCCAAGTGGGCGGCGCCTCCTGCCTTTCGCTCAGGTCCCCTATCACGGCTAGCGTCATGGGTCAACAAAGGATTAGATTGGGGGTTATCCAAAGATGTGCACTTATTGCAGGGCCGCATTAGGGATCTCTTAGAAAGAGATCTCAACCTGGTCAAGGTGACGCAGGTCATGCTGATTCGCCGAACACTTCCCGGCAAACGTTGCTCCCTTCTTCTGTGGGAGTTTAATCCGGAGGGACCATGAGCTCTCCATCATTTTATGGGCGCAACGCCCGTGGAGATGTATAAACTGTTCTTCGGATCACAAATGATGTGTCCGGATTTGACCGAGGACGCAGGCCTAAGCTGCAATCGCCCGGATACCCAAGTAAGTAACCTTGTGCCCGGACCTACTATCCATATAATCGTCATAAACTTGCCCCTAAAAGAGCTTTCCTTTTAAATAGGAGTGGATAGTGAAGGCAAAGCTGATCAGGTGTCCGGCTCCCCTTCCCAAAACCAGGCCGGATCCCGTGCTTGTCAGGATGTTGAAGATAATGCCTTTGGAGGGAAGTAAGGGGAAGGACAAGGGAACTATGGCCTCCTCGAAGGAGGCTGCTCCGAAGGGAGGAACCGACAATTCCTCTCCCAAGGGGAAGAAGAGGGCCGCCTCTGACGACACGGAGACCATGGCCCCGATGCGGGGGAGAAAATCCTCGTCAGAGGGTCCGACGTCGGGGAGTTCCTCGGCTGAACTACGCCCTCAAAGGGATCAGCCCTCCAGCGAGCCGTAAGTAGAGAGAGATTTTCCTTTTGAGGGATGAGAGAAATCCTTGATTTATATCTGAGAAGATTAACCGAAATTTTACCTTGTAGCTCGGACCTCAGCCCTTCTCAGCAGAGCTCGTCTTCGGGGGATCTTCTTCCGGAGATGATGGAGAGCGGGACGCCTCCCCCTGCCATATCGCCTAGCGAGGCAGGCAACCCTGAGGTGTCGTCGCGAAGGGTTTCTCTGAATCCGGCAGAGGCGGGAGATAAGCTATGTGGCCCCCCAAGGCTCTCCGCGTCCGGCCTTCGAAAGAGGCCATAGGACAAGTCCGGCACCGTCTGGTGCTCGGCAAGAGGAGCTAAATATTCTGCTGGGGCGAGCTTCTATCTCAGAGGAGCACCGTGCATTGATGGGCACGGTGATTGAAAGGATTTCATCCGCAGAAAGCGGATTGCATGAGGCCGTCAAAAGTTTACAGACGGGTTTTGAGGTACGTTAGATAATGTACACTTTTGTCAGTTGCGCATAAGTAAGATGCGCCCTGTGTAGATAGTAGCCCCTGAGACTCTGCGCATTGTCAAGAAATGACGGCACGCAGAGGATCATAATCCTAGGTCTAAGATGTCGCCTTTGAATGTAGGTGGCGAGGTGTCCAGAATCAAGCCGAACTGATGATGTGGCCGAACTAAAGCGGCAACTGGACATGGCAGATGCCAACATCGCGCTTGTCAACAAGCGGCTTGATGAGGCTCAAGGTATGTAATTCTTCGGGCGGCATCAGGTAAGAGGAGCTTCATGCCAGTGTCTTACAATGTGTATGCTTGACGCAGATGGTACGGCCGCCGTGGAGAATCTTAGGGCAGAACTTGCCCGAGCTAAGGAGCAAGCCAGAAAAAGCGATGCGGCTGCCGAGAAGGCCCTTGAAGAGCTGAGAGCCGAACAGGCTGCTCACTGCCGAAGCAAAGAAGAGATGGCCGAGATGGCCGAGAAGTTAAAGAGAGCTGAGACCGTTGCAAACTTCTTGAGAAAGAAGACCGGGCGAGACAGATGGACTTAGAGAAGGCCGTTGCCGATGACAAGGACGCTCGCTCTGCGATGAGAGCTGCGAAGGAGGAGCTGCGTCAGGCCTAACAGATTGCGGCTGGAAAGCCCTTTATGCTGCGGAGGAAGTTTTGTGATCCGAGGTTTGCTCCGTTGGACCGGATGTGGAGTGTGGAGAACACCTATCTGGATTTGGCAGCAAGTGCTGCTGATGCGACCGAACACTTTCGAGATCAGAAAGATCGCGAAGTGGAAAAGCTTTTCTGGTCGCAGTTTCACAATCCAGAGTGTCCACTAGCAGTGGATGATCGTTTGGCTCAATGGGCCGAACTGAATAGGTTGTCTGGACTCGCCATGAAGTTCGTCATGGGTCACCTGTGGCCGGGGAGATCGGAGCCGAAGAGTTATTTCAGCTTCGTGCAGCAATTACTTGATGCGGTGCCGCGTATAAATGCAATGAAGAGGTCAGCATGCATAGAGGGCGCTAGGATGGCTCTTGCCCGTGTTAAGACATACTGGGCAGAGATGGAGACCACCGTTGTTGCGTCCCGAGATTCGGACAAAAGCCGAGTACCCTCCGAGCACTATTTTCAGGAAGTTCTTGAAGGCACTCGTGTAATAGAGACGCAGTGCCCGAAAGATGCTATGTTATGATAGCATATGTAATTATAAAGTAATATTTTGATAAACTGTAGTGGCCTTTTTTATACTTGTGCCTCCAAGTATTGGGAACACCTCCTGTGCGGCCGTTTTAAGATATATATATATATATATATATAGAATCTGAAAGATGGCAGTCGTTGGCTTCAGCCCCCACGCAAATAGTGCGGGGGTGCTCGCAGAAGACGCATTTTCACACTTAACCCAACGTCTTGGTCCTACAAAGGAGGTGATAGCACAGCGGGCCAGGCAACCGGACTATAATGCTTTAACACTTTCACTTAGCCATCGGAGTTTGACAATGAGACTATTTAGGTAGCTCCTTGGTGGCAACTGCGCTCGTCCGAGTTCGGGGCACGTATGTGCCTGACCGGGAAGTGGCCCTTTGTTAAAGCGGAGGAATCTGATAGATTCCGATAGGTCATCGAGTGGCTGACTAGTCTCACGCTACATCATGACAGTCAGTTTTCGGCTTTCTCTACTGAGGTGCTCGCCCGGCCGAACCGGGGCACAATCGCAGTAGTTCTCCTGGTGCTACCTTAGCCGATAGAGCGGAATGTAAGGTAGCCGAACTCAGGAGCCGGGCAACCCAACATTTGACCAAAGACATGATTCGGAGATGATGCATATAATGGCAAAACTCACGATGCCGAGCACTCCCTAAGGTGTTCGGTCTTTATGAGTGCGGGCGAAACAACACTCTTTATGAAAAAAGCCCCTAGTGTCCAGGTACGTGCAAAAATTATGACGTGGCCACATGCCAAGATGCCAGCCTCATCCTTGGTTATATCAGAAAGAAAAAACCAGGGTATGTGTAGAAACAAGAGACAGTAAAAAAGGTTTACGCAGGGTCTTAATCTAAAAAGAATCCTTTAGGACGGGTCCCTACTGCACGTCTGCGCCTGTGTCTCCGTTGTGTCGTATCCTGGACGGGCGCCGCACGACGTTCATCTGTAAAAGAGAGGAACTGAGTTGAAAACGGGTCGTGCCGAAAAAGTTTAAAATAAGCAAAGTATAAAGTAAGATATATAAGATTGAGCTTTATTGTCTCTTATTGTATATGCGTGGAGCCCCTAGTGCGGGGGTATATGGCTTCTAGGCCTGCATCAATGATGATTTTGCACCGAACTCGTCTATCCGCATTCGTGGTCTTAAATGACCTATTTCGAAGTTTTTTTTGGCCGGTGAGGCCATTTTGCTATGGGGCTGTCAAAGCGGCCGCACAGTCCTCCGCTTGGGGAGGCGCACTTTAGTGCTTCCCCTTCAAAGAGATGATGCCTCGTGGACCGGGCATCTTAAGTGTAAGAGATGCATAATGCGGTATTGCGTTAAAGCGAGCGAAAGCTTCGCGTCCAAGTAGTGCTTGATAGCGATTTGAGAACGGGACGATATGGAAGGTCAGCTTTTCGCGGCGGAGGTTATCGGCAGAGCCGAATATGACTTCGAGCCGGAGAAAACCCATACAATGGGTGTCTGGAGCAGGTATTACCCCTTGAAAGGAGGTTTTGCTGCGGCGGATTCTTGCTGGGTTTATGCCCATGTGCTGGATTGTATCCTGATATATCAGGTTTAGTCCACTGCCGCCGTCCATAAGGACATTTGAAAACTGGAGTCCGCCAATTATTGGATCGAGTATCAAGGCAGTCCAGCCTACATTCTTGATATTCCTAGAATAATCTAGCTGATCGAAGATGATCGGTTTTGACAACCAGTGGCAGGACCCTTTGGGGATGGGCCGTGTGGTGCGTACCTTTACGGGTGCCGAACGTTTTGTTATGTGAAGTGAGATCACTGTTTTTACTTCTTGTGGGAAGTTCTTTTGTTTCCTGGTGCTCTACTTTTGGGGTTCGTCCTCGTCTTCGCTTGGTGTGTCGAGTCCCTTGTGTTCGGCATTGAGTCTACCGGATTGTTTGAAAACCCAACAGTCTCTGTGGGTATGGTTAGTAGGCTTCCCGGGAGTACTCTGTATCTGACATATCCTGTCCAGGATTTTATTTAGGTTGGATGGATCGTCCCTGTTATCCTGGGGGGGGGCGATTTTTCCTGATTTTGTCGTGAGCCTTTGAATCCGGCATTGACTGCCGTGCTCTTTGGACTTTTGTCCTTAGTCCAGCGACGGTCCTTGTTGTGTCACGGTTTTCCGTTTCCATCCCTAGTTTCGGATGTACTTGGGTCGCTGGGGCTGCACCTTAGCAACCAGCTGTCCTCCCCTGCACAAAAGCGGGTCATGAGGCTTGTTAGTGCGGCAATTGTTCTTGGCTTTTCTTGGCCGAGGTGTCTGGCGAGCCATTCGTCTCGGACGTTATGCCTGAAAGCTGCTAAGACTTCGGCGTCCGGACAGTCGACTATCTGATTCTTTTTAGTGAGGAATCTATTCCAGAACTGCCGAGCTGATTCTCCGGGTTGTTGAGTTATGTTACTAAGATCGTTTGCATCTGGAGGGCGGACATAGGTCCCTTGAAAGTTTGCTCGGAAAGCATCCTCGAGCTCTTCCCAGCTTCCAATTGTGTTTTCGGGAAGGCTTTTAAGCCAATGCCGGGCTGTCCCTTTAAGCTTAAGCGGTAGGTATTTTATGGCGTGGAGATCATCTCCTCTAGCCATGTGTACGTGGAGGATATAATCCTCGATCCAAACTCCAGGGTCTGTTGTTCCATCATATGCCTCTATGTTTACGGGTTTGAATCCCTTTGGGAATTCTTAGTCCAGGACTTCATCGGTGAAACATAGGGGGTGTGCGGCGCCCCTGTATTTGGGTGTGCCGGATTCTGATGATGGCTTCATAGCGTTGCTTACGAGAGCTTGCTTTCTTGGCCCATAAATGGACCTAACTGGGCCATGATGCGAATCCTTAAGTGGGTCGCATGCCAATTTAGGTGCGACGCCGCTTGCCACTTTATGGGGTCGTCTATCCGACCGTGTGGCTTTTTCATTTTTTGAATGCGAGGGCTCTAGGGCCTCTTCGTCGAATTCAGGCAGTAGCTTTCTTTTCGGATAGCTTTTAGTGCGGCGACTGTCGCCGTACTTATCTGTGGTATTGATTACTTTGCTCCATCTAATCCGGAGTGCATCTTCCGCTGTTTTTAGCTTCCGCTTCTGCTTTTTTAGGCTGCGTCCAGTTGCAACGAGCCTCTCGTGGAGATTCTTCTGCTCCATAGGTTTATTCGGCGTGAGGTCGTCCGGAATGCCGTTTTCACCGGAGGAGGGCTGTTCGGTTTCTCTATCCGTGTTGCCCTGTTCGGACGGTTGCTCTAAGGCCTGCTCATCGTCTACCGGCTCGTCCTGCTCTATGGCTGGGTTTTTGTCGAGGTGGGGCTTGGGTCGGCGTTTACGCCGACGCTTTGATTGCTTTTCGGGGGATCGATCTCCCGTCCCATCCGCTTTTCCTCATTGTCGCTTCGTTTAGGGGTATCCACCATGTACACATCGTGAGATGAGGTGGCTGTCCAATGCCCTATGGGCGTTGGTTCGTCGGTATCTCCTGCATCATCATCCATGCTGTCGATGTCTCCAGAGTCGAAGTTGAGCACGTCGTTTAAATTGTCGACAGTGGCTACCAAGTGGGTGGTGGGTGGGCTTTGAATTTCCTCATCGTCCGTATCCCACCCTCGCTGACCGTAGTCCGGCCAGGGCTCTCCTGATAAAGAGAGAGACTTACGAGAATTCAGGATGTCGCCAAAAGGCGAATGCTGAAAGATGTCTGCGGTGGTGAACTCCATTATCGGCGCCCAATCGGATTTGATTGGCAGGGGCGCGGGGGGTTCGGAGTCCGGGGAGGAGTCTGGATCCTCGGAGTCACGGGTCGTGCAGAGTGCGGGGCTAGCGTTCGGCTCGATCGCTTTCGGGATCGCACCCCCCGAGGTGATGTCCAACCGCTCATCCTCGATTGGCGCAATAGGCTCCGAGTTAGGGGTCGGAACCGATGCGTGTGCGGCCTCCAGGACACTGTCCGGGGGCAGAGCTAGATCATGCCCCTCGACATAGCACGGCGCGCTTGGCCGTGGCTCGAGCCCGTCGAAGATCAAGTCTCCGCGGATGTCAGCCGTGTAGTTTAAGCTTCCAAACCTGACTTGATGGCCAGGGGCGTAGCTTTCGATTTGCTCCAGGTGGCCGAGTGAATTGGCCCGCAGAGCGAAGCCGCCGAAGACGAAGACCTGCCGGAAGCGCGGTACGCAAGACAATCCGGCGGGCGCTTTTGAGGACCCGAAACCCCACACGCCCGGGAGGGACCCCGTCAGGGCGCGTAGCGGCTATGGTCTGCCCTAGGTCGACCTGATCGCCCCTAGGGCCTCGAGGTTCGCCGCCCTACAATGAAGAAGAACGAATGAAGAACGAGGAAGAAGAAGAACAAGGGAGAAGGAAAAGTAAAGGTAAAAGATGTAGATAGATTTGTTCGATTGTGTGTTGTTTCAATCGGCCGTCACCCCCAACATATATAAGAGGCGGCTGGACTTCCCGTACAAGAAAAGGACTAAAAATTCCGTCCAAAACATCAAAAACCCTAACCTAACTCGGACAGGAATCTTTGGCAATTTCCGGATCAATCTCGGTCTCACCGATTAGTTTTTTTTTGTCCCACCGAGTGAACGTTGCAAACTTTCTGTAACTTTCTGTAATTTTTCGGATCAACTCGGTCTCACCGAGTCAATCAACTCGGTTGGTCCGAAATGACTCTGCAATTTCTGTTTCTGACCTTATTTTGTCTCCACAGGTTGCATACGAACTCGGATTAAGATGATTTTTATATCAAAATCTATCGTTTCGACGAGACGCACAACTTTCATGTTGAAACAGTTTCCATCAGAGGCCATATTGATTGAGTTTTATGCATTTCTTTACTCTGGTGTCAACATAAGCATCACTGAACTTGTCATAACTTTTGAGTCCGAACTCCGTTTTGGACCATCTTCATATCCATCTTGATCTTCTCGAAGAGAGACATTCCAAGGTGACTTCCAATCATAAGTTTGAATTGGTCTTGATATAACCTATGCTAATTTTATGACTGTGCCAATTCTGAGCGTCAACAAGAGGAACCCTCAATGAAAGCACCAATGTCGGTGTCAAAACCGGCGGATCTCGGGTAGGGGGTCCCGAACTGTGCGTCAAGGCCGGATGGTAATAGGAGACAAGGGACACGATGTTTTTTACCCAGGTTCGGGCCCTCTCGATGGAGGTAATACCCTACTCCTGCTTGATTAATACTGATGATATGGGTAGTACAAGAGTAGATCTACCACGAGATCAAGGAGGCTAAACCCTAGAAGCTAGCCTATGGTATGATTGTTGTGTATGGAGTTGATTGCCTATGGACTACAACCCTCCAGTTTATATAGACACCGGATAGGGTTAGGGTTACACAGAGTCGGTTACAATGGTAGGAGATCTTGAATATCCACATCGCTAAGCTTGCCTTCCACGCCAAGGAAAGTCCCATCCGGACACGGGACGAAGTCTTCAATCTTATATCTTCATAGTCCAGGAGTCCGGCTGAAGGTATAGTCCGGCTACCCGAACACCCCCTAATCCAGGACTCCCTCAGGGACCTTCGACATTCACTGCCTTTATAAGAAGATAAAGATGCACCTTTTCACCCCACGCCTTCTTCCTCCTTAGCCCATCTCTCTCGAGCTCTAGTGCCCAAGCATCAACCCTTTCCGTCCCCAGCGAATGCTCCAACCATGTCCGGATCTGAAGCGTAGGGCCAGTGGATGGCCTCCTCCGCCACGGAGGAGCACATCAAAGAACTTCGGGAAGCGGGTTTAGCCAAGGAAATCTCCCATTGGCTTCCTGCCAAAAACCAAATCATTCCCACACAAGAGCCCAATGAGAGGGTAGTATTCATCCCCCACGTTCTTCACGGGCTAGGGTTTCCTCTCCACCCTTTCCTCCGCGGACTCATGTACTATTACGGGCTAGATTTCCATGATCTAGCCCCAAATTCATTCCTCAACATCTCAGCGTTCATTGTCGTGTGCGAGGTGTTCCTTTGCATCCCCCCACTTCGGTCTATGGCTCAAGTTCTTCAACGTGAAGCCGAAGATGGTCGAGGGTCAACAGTCGGAGTGCAGTGGCGCCATGGTGAGCATGCTCCCTAACGTCACCTGGCCCAAGGGGACCTTCTTGGAGACCGTGAAGGGGTGGTAACATGAGTGGTTCTATGTTATGGAACCTCGTGACGCCTTAATGGCCGCTACTCCTGAGTTCAAAACCGGTCCACCAATGCGGCTCACATCATGGCTCAAGAAGGTCCTAGATTGGGCATCATCTGACGAGGTGATGATGCTGCAAAAGCGCGTCAAGAGCATGGTTGACAAGAACACCAGCCTTGCCAGCGTGATCCAGGTGATGCTGTTTCGCCGGATTCTCCCCTGCCAACGCCGGACACTCCACATGTGGGAGTTTCATCCGGCAAGTCCCCGGACCTTGCAGCGGTTCTTCGGCACGAAGACGAAGATATATGGAAGCGGCTTTTAAGACCCAAAAGGCGTGGCCATCGACGACCGAAGACCCCGGCCACGACTGCGCTCATACAGCCACTCTAGTAAATTTTTCAGCTTTCTAATCATGTCCTTGATTTGTAGATAGAAGGAGTAAGTTCAAACCTTCCTCTTGTCCCCTAGGGCTAGATGAAGAAGGCAGAGCGGATCAAGTGTCCGGTTCCCCTGCCCGAAGACCCAGCTATTCCTCTTCTGATGAAGATGCTGGTTCCGGCGCCGTACCAGGCGCCGGAAAAGAAGGCCAAGAAGAAGGGCAAGGAGGTCCGAAGTGGCCTTCGCTACAAATGTGCTTCGGACATATCATCGAAAGATACCGAAGCTCTCTCCGCCGATGATGATGACGAGGAGGAAGAGGACGAGCACAATTCTCCCCCTAAGGGGGGAAGCAAAGGGGAGCTTATGCAGATCTAGAGGCGGAAGCATCCAAGAAGGGGAAACTCTCCCTTTGTGACGATTCGGAATCAGACGCCGAAGCCGTCCCTGAATGGAACCCTGGGCTGTAGCCTTCGGCCAAATCATAAGTATTTAAGGATAATGTATGTATTCGGCTTTATGCCTTGTGATCCTAACACAAAGAATCACGTATTGTAGTCCGGCCCGCGATTTCCCCCGGCAATCATCATCTTTTGGGGCATAGCCTAGTGGTGGGAAGGGGCTGATGCCTTCCCACCCACCCAGGTTCAAGGCTTGGTACATGCAATTTGGGTTTGTTGCACCAATTATGCTGTAGGGGGTTCCCTTACAGTCTTTCTATCAAAAAAAGTCATCATCTTTTGGGAATTCGCTGGGCTCACACATGATGGACAGTGAGTCGCCTCGGCCGGCGTCCCCACCTACTACTACAGACAACACCGAAGTGTTGTCCCGAGGGACCTTTCCAGGTCATGGAGAGGTGCGGGAAGCCGTCAAGGTGGCCCTAGAGGGTAATACCTCTGTTGCCGAAAACATGGGGGAACCGACCCCCATGGAGGCCGGCAACGGGTGCCATGCCCAATTCGGCCCCCAACCGAATATCATTCCGGAGGCTGATATGGCTCCAGAATTAGGCAAGCAGACTCCATTGAATGAAGGGGGTGTGTCGACTCCACCGGCGACATCTGTCAATCCAAAGGAGCCGGACACTTTGATGGAAGCGTGTCGGTGTGGAACGACACCTATGGTATCACAAGAATCCCTAGTACGGTTGCCGGGGCGCAGGGTTGCGAGGAGAGCAGGGCTAGTAGACAGCACAAGGATCTTTTACCCAGGTTCGGGCCGCGAGGATGCGTAAAACCCTAGTCCTGCTTTGGTGGGTGTATTTCTGAGAGTTCTTGAACTCTCGAACTAGCTGTGGTCAGCGTGTGGTTCCAAAGAGCCGAATCCCTCTCCTCGTCGCCTCAGGCCTCCTTTTATAGGGAAAAGGGGTTGCCACAGTGGCACACAGGAGGTGGAAAGGTCTACAGTGGCACGAGGTTATCCCTCGTATTACAGGACAAGGTGCATATAATACATCGCTTAGGTGTCCTCTTACTTTATTAGGGACGGGGGCGAGGCCCATCTCGTCCATCGCTGCTCCTCCTTGCTTCGACATGCGCCTCGGCCGAGGATGCGTGCGATGCCATGTAGGCAGGCAAGCAGCTGAGTTGGCCCGGTGGTGGAGCCTTCACGAAGATCTGCATGCCGCCACGCAAGCGCTTGATGAGTTGGACAGGGAGCTCCATGTTGCCACACAGGTGCCCGCCCACCTGGTTGGGCTGGCAGCTGCGTGTGAACGGTGGTGGAAGCTTGGTCGACGTGGGCTTGGCGGTGGCCTTGCCGGCGTCTTTGGCGAGGGCCTTGCCGGGTGGCCCGGCAAGGGTCTCGCCGTGGCGTGTTGTCGTCCCCGGCAAGGATCTTGCCGGGGGTCTGGTGGCCTTCCTTGGCAAGGATCTTGCCGAGAATCGTCATCTTCTAGTCTGACCTTGAATATGTCTTGACAAAGATCTATATGCCACCACAGGGGTGCCTTCCCGAGTCCTGGCCCCACGCTGATGATGGCACTGGGGGCCGTGGGCTCAAGGGTGGCTCGCTCCGTTGGTGCAGGGTGAGCTGTCCTGGAAAGAGTCTTGCCGGGGCCACTAAGTCCACCCGACAAGGGTCTTGCCAGGGGAACTTGCTTCGTCCCTCTGCTCTTTGTGGTCTTGGCCTTGGCGTTGCTTTTGATTGCCTTCGGCTTCGATCTTACCTTGGCTCACCTCCCTGGTTCTGCTTGGTGTTGTCGTGGGCGCGACTCTTACTGCCCGTGCACCGAGAAAAAGGGGTACAAAGAGGCGCCCCTATTTTTGTACACCGACAGGAGCCCCCGGACCTGGTCCACACATAAGCGCAACACGTTGTTGGTCCAGGCCCGAAACAGTGCGCGGGCAGGTGGGGGTTTTTTTACCGTGGTAAGATTCTTCGCACACTCGCGTGGAGGGGTGTGCGTGACGTGGGCGGCATGCGTGGGACGGTTTCCACACGCATGCGTCGTATCGCAGTAAAGAGGCGGCTCGCGTCTTCCCCGTAAAAAGAGGTAGGCGTGGAGGTGCGGCTCATTTACTAAGCGGGGTCGGGTGCGGTCTTCAAGGCATCCACTCCCCATGATCACGGGGTTGGGAGAGGTCGCCTCACCCGTCCCCTTATTTTTGCACATCTTCCATGCGTCCTTGTGGTGGCAAACGGTGGAGGCGAGAAACTGGGCAGCCGCTGGTTGGGCGGCGGGTCAGTCCTGATTCCCCGCGCCTCCGGTGTCTGGATTGGCTGAGCGGGGCAGCCGAGCCTCAACCCCGTTCCTTTATAAAGAGGAGAAAGGGGGAATAGGCACCCCGCATCCGCCATGGACAAAGGGAACCCTGGTCCTTCGACAGTGGCGGCGAGGGTCGCCGCTCGACAGCGCGTCCCCCCCTCCTGAACCCGTCGTGGTGAAACCGATCGCGAGGGTAAGGGGGAGGGGGCGAGGCCTTGGGCGAGGCCGGGGCAGAGGCCGTAGCGCTCGGGGAAGAGGAGGACGGGGCGACGTGCCGGCCTCGTCCCTGCCAATGATGCCCTTCCTGATGGAGGGCCACGTTGAAGACAAGCCTTGCGAGTTCTTCATCAGGCTCCACCGGCCCCCGCGTCATCGTCTTTGTCTCCCCACTCCGTTCGCTCGGGTGATGGAGCGTGCCCGCCCCAGACCCTTAGGTTCCACATGAGGGGCTGTGGGAACGGGGGCACGCGGGTCGACGTCGACTTCCCGGCTCCTCGAGTTGTGTATCTCCTCCATGGATGGAAGACATTTGCCCGCATCTACGGCCTGACGGCGTGGCTCATCCTCTACTTCAAGTTGATGGAGGACGGCCTACTCTCCGTCAAGGTCTTCGGAGACTTGGGAACTCATCTGAAATGCTGCGTGGAGGGTTCCTCTGATGGAGATTCTGACGATGGAAGCTCGTCCTCGAGCGAGAGCGACGAGGAGGACAGCGGGGCGGATAGCGGGGATGAGTCCGACCAGGCGTCGGACGCCCCGTGCCTGGGCGGGTGCGGCAGCAGCAGCATCTACACCTGGCCGCTCCTACGGCAGAAGCTGGCTGGGGGCAGGGCCAGCTCCTTGAACCTTGGGCGGCTAGCGTCGAGAGGCTGCGGAAGAGGAAGACGGCGGGCGGCAAGGCCGTCAACTCGGAGTACGCGGGCACCAACGCCTTCATCGCGTATTGCCGGTCCTGCCGCCTCGTCTTCCAGCTCCTTTCCCGGCACCGTCATCACCGGCCCGCCCGTGGGTGGCCACCGAGATGTTCTCTTGGTGCTTTCTGCTACTCGTAGCCCGCCTAGGCGCCCCTTTTGCCCTTTGGCCTCCTTGACCTGCCTCCTGAGGAGAGGGACAAGAAAGGGATTACGGGCATCTTATCCCTATTTTAGTTTGTAAGCCTACGGGCCTTTGTTAAATTTAAAACTTGTAATCCCCTTGCTCATGTTTTTCATCTCGCACGAACTGTACCTGTATGGGATGTTTTTAATGCAAAAGGGATGCTTGCCGGGTTTTTCGTTCGCGGGTAAATCCCGCGACAAGGAGCGAATCCATGTTATTTTTTTTAAGATAAACGTTTTTCGCCCGGCAACAGGCCTTGCCGTCCCCCCACTCCACTCGACCGTTCTCGCGCTCTTGGCGGAGGCAGGGATGAAGTGGGCTTTAGGCTCCTCGTCCCACCCCCATGCCGCCGCGGCTACGACCAAATCCGGACCCAGGAAATAATCTCTAGGTATAGGAAAAAAGGGGAGCACGACAGCCTAGAGATAAAAACAAGGTTTCACATGCCCCAGTCCGGTTCCGAAATGCATGACAGAGGATATAAGACTTATCTGGTTCCGAACCCAGGAAATACATGTCGTGGTTGGATCCTTGTGCTTGCAGCCCCCGGCAACTCTGGCATGCCGGGGTCGGGGCGCCGGTCCGTTTCCTTCTTTCCGAGTAGCTCAGCAGAAGTTCTCATGTGCCCTGCGAACCAAAGGAGGACAGAAAAGGAACAGACAGACGCGTACTCGACCTCTAGGCTAGTGGTTAGTTGCCGCTAAGCACTATCAACCCTAACCAAGGAAGAGACTCGACCTAGCATGCGTGCTATAACTTAGGGCGCCAGTGCTTCATTTATTTATGCTTTGGGTCTGCGCCTGGCTTTGTACAAAGGGTCACATGCCTTGTCGGCAAAGCTTGTACAAAAGTTGGCCTGCCGGGAGGCCTGGCAAGCCGCGCCTTATGCGTAAAACTTGCGAAGATGCTCGATGTTCCAGGATTTGCTCACTGGGATGGCATCTTTGGTCTCCAGGCAGACTGTGCCGGGCCTGGTGACTCGCATTACCCAATAAGGGCCCTCCCACTTCGGCGTCAACTTGTTTGAATTCTTGGCCGACTGAACGCGCCGAAGAACAAGGTCGCCTTCCTCAAGGCTTCGGGCATGAACCTTGCGGCTATGGTAGTGGCGCAAGGCTTGCTGGTAGCGTGCCGTTCTCACAGCTGCCCGAAGACGATCTTCCTCAAGGAGCGTCGTGTCATCTTGGCGCAACAACTCTTGCTCAAGCTCATCATAAGCGAGCACTAGAGGTGACCCGTATATGAGTTCCGTGGGGAGAACTGCTTCTGCCCCGTATACCAGGGCAAAAGGTGTCTGGCCATTGGCTCAATTTGGCATCGTCCTGATCGACCAAAGAACCGCCGGCAACACATCAATCCAGCGCCTTCCACTCTTGTGCAGCCTGTCAAAGGTCTTCGTTCTCAGGCCTAGGAACACTTCAGCATTTGCCCTCTCCGCTTGGCCGTTGCTCCGGGATGTTCCACGGAAGCAAAACAAACCTTGGTGCCGAGGTCTTGGATGTACTGCATGAAGGTGTGGCTTGTGAACTACGTGTCGTTGTCGGTGATGACTCTGTTTGGCACACCAAAACGGCAGACCAGTCCTTTGAAGAACTTGAGGGCTGACTGAGCAGTCACCTTCCTCACTGCTTCCACTTTCGGCACTTTGTGAACTTGTCGATTGCAACGTACAAGTACTCAAAGCCCTCGACTGCGCGGGGGAAAGGGCCCAGTATATCGAGCCCCAGATTGAGAATGGCCAGGAGAGAGGGATTGTTTGAAGGGCTTGAGCCGCCTGATGAAGCTTCTTTGAATGGAACTGGCATGCTTCACACTTGGTTACTAGTGCCGTCACATCCTAGAGGGCGGTGGGCCAGAAGAAACCTTACCGGAACGCCTTCCCGGCAAGGGCCCTTCACCCTTTGTGGGAGACACATATGCCTCCATGTATCTCCGCCAATAGCTCCAGTCCTTCCTCCCGGGGGATGCACTTGAGTTTCACACCGTTTGGCCTCCTCCGGTACAGGACGTCATCGATGAACTGGTACAGGGCGGACCGACGGGCTACTTTCTCTGCTTCTTCCTGCTCCTTAGGAAGCTCCCCTGTTTGGAGGAAGTGGACGGTATGCTGCGCCCATGCCAGAGCCTGGGGCTCGACAGCAAGGACCAAAGGCATTTCTTCCGCCATGAGAGCGGCTATCTCTACGGCCAGTCGCTCTTGGGCTGGCTCAGCGTCCGTGGTAGCACCCTTGCCGGTGGCCCCAGGGGGCTCGGTAGGAAAGTACCTGGCGGGACCTGATTTCCTCTACTTCTTCTACCCCGCTGAAGGTTTGACAGATGGTTGAGTTAACCGGAGCAAAAAGGTACCTGGTTCCAAAAGTAGCTTGAATGCGGCATGCTTTGACAAGTAATCGGCGATGTCATTCTCCGCTCAGGGGACGTGCTCCGCCTGGATACCGTCAAAGCGTTCCTCCAGCTTCCTCACCTCATCTACGTAGGCTTCCATTAATGGGATTTGATAATCCTTGTTGACCTGCCTGGCAACGAGCTGCGAGTCGCCCCTGACGATGAGCTTCTTAACCCCGAGGTCTGCCGCGATCCTGAGACCGGCAAGTAATCCCTCATACTCGGCGGTGTTGTTGGTGGACATCTCCCTGGGGAAGTGCATATGGATCACGTACTTGAGGTGTTCTCCAGTGGGTTCGACGAGTAGCACACCGGCACCGGCGCCTTGCAGCGAGAAGGCCCCATCAAAGTACATGATCCAGTCGCGGTCTGCTTCCTTGCCGGGGAGAGTGGTCTCCTGGACTTCTTCGTCGGGCGTCGAGGTCCATTCTGCGAAGAATTCCGCCAAGACCCTGCTCTAAATTGTCGAGGTACTTTCAAACATCAAACCGAAACTTGACAGCTCCAAGGCCCATTCCACAATCCTTCCGGTTGCGTCCGGGTTGTGCAGTATCCGTTGCAACGGGAGGCGGGTGACGACAGTGATCTCATGGGCCTGGAAGTAGTGACGCAGCTTCCTCGAGGCCATAAGGAGGCCGAAGAGTAATTTTTGCACGCCAAAATACCTCGACCTAGCCCCCTGCAAGAGGGAGCTGACAAAGTAAACCGGGTGTTGCAAAATCTTATTCTTTGGCATCACTTCACGCGACTACGCGAGCATTGCCTTGGTGGCACCTGACTTTGCCGGGGGCCGCGACTTGTCGGCGCCAGGCCCTGACGGGGGAATCTTTGGCTTGCCATCCGCTGGTACTGCTGCCATTGCTTCCTCCTCGTCGACCTCCCTCTGTGCCACCAGTGCGGCGCTGACCACTTGATTTGTCGCCGCCTGATACACCAGCAACGGCTCTCGTGGTTTAGGCGCAACCAGTATCGGCGTGGAGGAAAGGTATTTCTTCAGATCCTGCAGTGCTGCCTCGGCTTCTGGTGTCCACTCTATTGGGCATGCCTTCTTCAAGATTTTGAAGAAGGGAAGGGCGCGCTCGGCGGACTTGGAGATGAACCGGCTCATGCCGGCAACGCAGCCGGTGAGACGACGCACATCCTTGATCCGCTTGGACGCCTCGATCTGCTCAATAGCCTTGATCTTGTCTGGGTTTGCCTCGATCCCACGCTGCGACACAAAGAATCCGAGAAGCATGCCAGACGGAACACCGAAGACGCACTTCTCAGGGTTCAGCTTGAGGTTGATCTTGCGCAGGTTAGCAAATGTCTCTTCCAGATCTTGCACAAGGGTTGGCCCGTCTTTGGTTTTGATCACTATGTCATCCATGTAGGCCTCCATATTTCTATGGAGCTGAGGTTCAAAACCAATTTGGACTGCTCTTGCAAACGTTGAGCCGACACTGTTCAACCCGAAAGGCATCCGTAAAAAGCAATACGTACCACATGGGGTGATGAATGCCGCCTTCTCTTCATCATCTCTTGTCATGAAGATTTGGTGGTAGCCTAAGTAGGCATCGAGGAATGATAACAGATCACAACCGGCCGTGGAGTCAACAATTTGGTCGATGCGCAGCAACAGGAAGGGGTCCTTAGGGCAAGCCTTGTTAATATGTGTGTAATCAATACACAGCCTCCACTTCCCATTCGCCTTGCGCACCACTACTGGATTGGCCAACCACGTCGGGTGGAACACCCCTCTCACAAAACATGCCGCTTCCAACTTCCTGGTCTCCTCTGTGATTAACTCCTGCCTTTCCAGAGCCTACTTCCTGACCTTCTGCTTGACAGGCCGTGCGTGGGGGCAGACAGCTAGGTGGTGCTCAATCACCTCCCTGGGAACACCGGGGATGTCGGACGCTTGCTGTCAGTGTCAAAACCGGCGGATCTCGGGTAAGGGGTCCCGAACTGTGCGTCTAGGCTGGATGGTAACAGGAGGCAGGGGACACGAAGTTTTACCCAGGTTCAGGCCCTCTTGATGGAGGCAAACCCTACGTCCTGCTTGATTAATATTGATGATATGGGTAGTACAAGAGTAGATCTACCATGAGATCAGAGAGGCTAAACCCTAGAAGCTAGCCTATGGTATGATTGTTGTTCTGTATGTCGTCCTACGGACTAAAACCCTCCGGTTTATATAGACACTGCAGAGGGTTAGGGTTACACAAAGTCGGTTACAATGGTAGGAGATCTACATATCCGTATCGCCAAGCTTGCCTTCGTCGCCAAGGAAAGTCCCTTCCGGACACGGGACGAAGTCTTCAATCTTGTATCTTCATAGTCCAGGATTCCGGCTGAAGGTATAGTCTGGCTATCCGAACACCCCCTAATCCAGGACACCCTTAGTAGCCCCTGAACCAGGCTTCAATGACGACGAGTCCGGCGCGCAGATTGTCTTCAGCATTGCAAGGAGGGTTCCTCCTCCAAGTACTTCATAGAAGATTTTGAACACAAAGATAGTGTCCGGCTCTGCAAAATAAGTTTCCACATATTGCCATAGAGAGAATAATATTTACACAAATCTAATCTGCTGACGCATTCCGTGGTGTGACACACCACGTCCAAGCCTTTATCCGAGTCGTTTCATTATCCCACCTTAGTGCGTCATGCGAGGCGGTTTCCTTGGCACGTCTTGTTAAAGCAGAGATTGTGTCCCCTTATTCCAGGATTCTCATCAATACGGGCGTGGGTAACCCAACCGCGCCATTGATTACGACGCTCGGAGATAAGCGAGTTTTACCAGGCTGGCGGGGACACGTAGTTGCGTCCACCCATATAAGGGGATAAGGATCCACCTTTTCACCTACGCCTTCTTCCTTCCTTGCTTGTCCATTCTCGCCCACTCGAGCTCCAGCGCCCCAGTCCGCACTCCCCACCTCAACCTTCTCCAGCCATGTCCGGAGCGGGAGGCAAGTGGATGGTCTCCTCCGTCATGGAGGGACACATCAAAAAACTAAGGCCCCATGATAGGGTAGTGTTCCTTCCCCACTTCCTCCGCGGACTGGGCTTTCTGATCCACCCATTCGTCCGGGGACTCATGTTCTACTATGGCCTGGATTTCCATGATCTGGCCCCAAACTTCATCCTCAACATCTCGGCGTTTATCGTCGTGTGCGAGGCTTTCCTCTACATCCGCCCACATTTTGGCCTATGGCTCAAGACTTTCAATGTCAAGCCGAAGGTGGTGCGTGGCAACCAGGCGGAGTGTGGAGGCGCCATGGTGGGCAAGATGCCCAATGTCTTATGGATCGAGGGCTCCTTTGTGGAGACCCTGAAAGGGTGGCAATTGGGGTGGTTTTACATCACCGAGCCGTGCGACCCTGAGTGCGTCGCAGCCCCCGTGTTCTGGTCCGGACCCCCAACGCGGCTCACGTCCTGGAAAGAGACGGGCCTGTCGTGGGGCAGCAAAGGAGAGGTGATTGGACTGCAAACATGCATCCAAACCCTGGTGGACAAGCTGCTCAAGCTTGTCAACGTAGTCTAGGTTATGCTCATCCGCCTGATCCTCCCGTGTCAACGACGGGCCTTCAATCTGTGGGAGTTCAACTCGGCGCAGCACCGAACTCTGAGCAGGCTCTTCGACACGACGTACGAAGATGCCTGGAAGGTTCTTTTCAAGGGCGCCGAGGCTCCCGCATCCGCTACCGAGGATCGCGGATTCAGCGCGCAGCGTCACGCTAGCGCGGTAAGTTGTTTGTACCTTTTACAGGGTATTAGTTTTCCATAGTTTAACTCAATGTGGGATCTAAGCTCCCTTACCTTTGATAGAGTTGGAAGGCGAAGTCCGGATAGATCGACTGTCCGGCTCCTTTGCCTGAAGACCCAGCCGATGCCCGCTTGGCGAAGCTGCTGGTTCCGGCACCCTATGTGGTGCCGGAGAAGAAGGCCATGAAGAAGGCCACGGGGACTCGAAAGAGTGCCCGGCGCCAGGAGGTGTCGGGTTCATTATCCGACGGCTCCGAGGCGCATTCCTCCCGTGAAGACAAGGAGGAAGAAGAAGAGACCTCTCCCGCTCTAGCGGGAGGAGAGAAGAAAAGGAAGGCAACCCTCTCCGGGGAGGCCGGAGGGTCCAAGAAGGGGAAAACCCTTCCTCCGGACTACTCCACCAAAGCCGACGATGGCGGAGAGGAGTGGCCGCTCAGGGCCAAGCCCCTGGCGAAATCATAAGTATCCGGATACCAGAGTAATTCATAGTATTCCTTTATTGCACAGCTTTCCCTTATGTTGAATATGATTATGCAGCCCACCCAAAGACTGGCTCGACGCATTGTCGAGCGGTTCACTGGACACGTCGGATGTGAATTCGCTTCCGACGGCATCCTCCCCCCGCCCTACGGACGACGCCGAAGTGTTTTCTCAACAGGTTCCAAGCCGGGAGGAGGTGGTCCTGGAGGCGCCGCAAGGCGACCTCCCGGACTCCTGGAGTAATGGGGATAAAACCCCCAGGGCTCCAAGTCCGGCTCAAGGCCGGACACCGCTCCGGAACCTTCAATGGTTCCAGAGTCCGGCGGGCGACCTCCTTCCAAGAGGAGCAAGCCCACTGTGCCGGTGACCCCCGTCCAACCGGGGGCGCCGGAGAATCTGTTGGAGGTGCTCGAAGGCGCCTCCATCGATGAGGAGCACCGCACTATTATGAGTGCGGTGGTCCGGAAGGTTCAGTCCGCCAAGAGCGGACTGACTAAAGCTTGCACTAGCCTTTTAACAGGCTTTGAGGTAAGTAAAGAATGTGTAAATAATATTACGGCATAGACAATAGCCCCTGATGCTCTGTTTGGCGTTCGGGAAGAAAATCCGAATAGAGGATCAAATAAAATTCACAGGAGTCTAAAACAAAGGAATCAATATGCGGAAATGGACACGCTAAAGAAGAAACTCAATTAGTCCGAGCAAGAGCTCGGGCGTGCCAAGAAGCAGCTCGAGGACAATGAAGGTAAGAAATACCTTGTTTAAATATATATAAAAAGGTGCAATTGCAAAGAATGACAGGATTATCATGGCTATTGTAGGGGCCACGTCTGATGTGGCGACCCTTAAGCAAGCGCTGGTCGAGGCCGAGAAGAGGGCGGCCACGGAGCGCACCGAGCGGGAGAAGTATGAGGCCCAGGTTGGCAAGGTGCGGTAAGAGCTCCAGGCTCTCATGAAAAAACATGAGAGTTTGGAGCTTGACTCAAAGACACGAGCGTCCGAGCTCGCGACGGCTATTGAAAATGCCAAGTCTGCCAAGGCCGAATCCCAGAAGGCCCTCCAGGAGTTGGATGAGGTGAAAAAGATAGCGGCGGGTAAGGCATTCTTTATGCAAAGCAAACACATAAACATGAGTTACTTGTTAGTTAACCGAATCCGTAGCTCTCCAGGAGCGTTAGCAGATCTTCCCCGGAGTGTGTCCGATGCCACCGCATTCTATCGAGCCGAGGAGGGCAGCTCGACAGAGAAGGTGTTCTGGTCTCAGTACGTTGAGGCCGTACACCCCGTGCCCCTAAGAGACTAGCTGAAGCAACTGGTCGAGCTCCACAAGGCGGCCGAACAGGCTATGAAGGGCCTCATAGTTCGGCTGTGGCCTGGAGAGGCTCTGCCTAGGAGCTATTTCGGGCTGGTGCGGCGGCTGGTGGAGGCCTGTCCGAGGCTCGAAGTCATCAAGTGTTCCGTCTGCATTGAAGGTGCACGTAGGGCCCTTGCCCGTGCTAAGGTGCACTGGGGCAAGCTGGATGCTGAGAAGCTTGTGAAGGACGGGCCACCGCCGGGGAAAGAGCATCGCAAGCCCGAGAATTACTATAAGGATGTTCTGAAGGGTGCCTGCCTTGTGGCGGATGAATGCTCCAAGGATGTATTTTTTGAGTAAAACTCGCTCGTTTTGTCCTGTGCGCAGAAAACTTGTTCATATGCGCTAAGCAGTGCTGTTGGAATTTAAAATATTACCTTCTGTGCGGCTGTTTATCAATTCTGAGAGATGGCGAGTCGTCGGCTTCTGCCCCCGTGACGATAGTGCTGGGGTGTTCGGGGATAAACCTGAGCGCTCTTTTTCCCATGTTTGGGTCCTTCGAGGGCGGCGCTCAGCCCAACGAACAAGGCAATCGGACTATAATGCATGAACACTCTCACTTAGCCGGTGTCAAAACCGGCGGATCTCGGGTAGGGGGTCCCGAACTGTGCGTCTAGGCCGGATGGTAACAGGAGCCAGGGGACACGAAGTTTTACCCAGGTTCGGTCCCTCTCGTTGCAGGTAAAACCCTACGTCCTGCTTGATTAATATTGATGATATGGGTAGTACAAGAGTAGATCTACCACGAGACCAGAGAGGCTAAACCCTAGAAGCTAGCCTATGGTATGATGGTTGTTCTGTATGTCGTCCTACGGACTAAAACCCTCCGGTTTATATAAACACCGGAGAGGGTTAGGGTTACACAAAGTCGGTTACAATGGTAGGAGATCTACATATCCGTATCGCCAAGCTTGCCTTCCACGCCAAGGAAAGTCCCTTCCAGACACGGGACGAAGTCTTCAATCTTGTATCTTCATAGTCCAGGAGTCCGGCTGAAGGTATAGTCCGGCTATTCGAACACCCCCTAATCCAGGACTCCCTCACTTGCCATGCAAACACGTCGACATTTTCCCGCAGGAAGGTGACGAGCGCACCTTCCTATTTGCTGTCGAGGGTGGATCCTATGATGAAGGCCCCTACTGTGCCATCCTCCCTGATTGGCACCTTCTTGGTCTGCGGCGGCTCAGATCTGGATCTCTTGCTCTTGTTGGTGGAGCTCTCTTGCACGTCCTCAACGGTAGCACAATAATCCAAGGATGTGCGCTTGCGGGAGTGGGTGCGAGAGGTCTTGCCGGGCTCCTTTCTCCCTCCCGGGCCGTCAGCGGCAGGAGCAGGTGCCTTGACGGCAGCTACTGCAACTGCTTCCCGGTAGAGTTGGTCGGCGCAGATCAGTGCGTCCTTCTTGTCGGAGGGGACGGAGATGATGGTCAATGGCCCGGGCATCTTCAGCATGTTGCAGGCATAGTGTGACACCGCCATGAACTTGGCCAATGCCGGGCGGCCGAGGATCCCTTTGTAGGGCAAGGGGATCTCGTCCACGTCAAAGACGATCCTCTCCGTCCTGTAGTTCAACACTCCTACAAATGTCACGGGCAGTGTGACCTTTCCCTTCGGCTGGCTCCTCCCCGGATTGACCCCTTGAAACATGCTCGTTTCCTCGAGGTCTCCATCAGGGATTTGCAACCTTTTGATCACGACAGGCGAGATCAGGTTCAGGCCGACCCCGCCGTCAACCAACTTCTTGTTCACCCTAAGGTTGCGTATTGTTAGCGAGACCAACAATGGGTGGTCCTCGGCTTCAAATATGAGGGGCGTGCTGGACCACTTCAGCGGCGAATGACGGCTCTACTGCTGTAATCTCACGCGCCCACTGCTTGAGCCGGCGGTGAGAGGTATGCAGCGAGGCGCCGCCATCGACGCACATGGCCTTCGTAGTCCTCTGGAACCCTTGCTCACCAGACTCGTCGTCCTCGCCGTGACCGTCGTCTTCTTGTTTCTTGTCGCGGCCCCGAGCGGGCCTCTCTTGCTGGTTGTCCTTGCCAGGGCGGCCTCCTTGGCCGCCACGCTTCTTGCTGGATCCCTCAGCACCGTCCTGGTCCTTCTCCTTGTCCCGCCTTTCGTACTCAGCTTCTCACTTCACAGCAAGTAGCTCGACTTGTCGGCAGCTCTGGAGGTCATGGCCCTTGGTGCGGTGGATCTTGCAGTATTGCTTGCCGGAGCTTCCTGGCTTGTCGGTAGCCGCCAGGGCCCGGAAGGCGGCGCACCCGGCAATCTCCTTGTCGGGGGCATCTGCCTTGACGTTCTTTCCTGCACCGGTACTGTCAGATCCCTCAACGGCAAGCACGGCCTTGCCTTTGTGTTTCCTATTGTGACGCCGGCTCTTCTTCATCGGGGTGGCGGCGTCATCATCAGTAGAGTCGGTTTCTTCGCCGGCGTCTTTGCCGGGGTACTTCCTTCCCTCTTCGGCCCGGGCGCACCTATCGGCCAGAATGTAGAGCTTGGCCACATCTTTAACCTTGGTCATCGCCAGCTCCTCGCGCATCTTGCGATTGCGTATGTTCTGGTGGAACACGCTAATCACAGTGGCGGGATAAACGTCGGGGATGTTGTACTACGCTCGGCTGAATCTGTGGATGTACTTGCGCAGGGTCTCCCCTTCCTTCTAGGAATGATATGCAGATCACTGGCCTGGCCATGAGCTTGGTGGCCTCCTGTGAAGGCGCCAACGAACTCATGGCACGGATCTGACCAGGAAGAAATGGAATCTGCTGGCAAGTGCATCAACCAAGACATCACATTGGGCTTGAGCGCCAGCGGGTAATAGTTGGCAAGCACCTTGTCGTCGCGAGCCCCAGCGGCCTGCATCGCGATGGTGTAGATGCTGAGGAACTCGGATGGATAGGTCTTTCTGGTGTACATCTCGCCGACGTCGGGCTGGAACGTGTGGTGGGACGACCACTGGAACTGCCTCAGCTCACGGGTAAAAACCGGGCAGCCCACCTCGTAAGGTAGGCCGTCGGGGCCCCACGGTGTCGGGTGGTCCATAGCAGGTCCCGCCCGCTTTTCTGACTGGCGGCGTGTTTCATGCCGGCGCTCGATGGTGGTTTGAGCGTCTTCGTGAGCTCGCTCCCGAAGGACCTGACGCTGGTCGTGGAGGGTCCGCGGATCGGATGATGCTATGGAGATTGAGGGAGTCCTGGATTAGGGGGTGTTCGGATAGTCGGACTATACCTTCAGCCGGACTCCTGGACTACGAAGATACAAGATTGAAGACTTCATCCCGTGTCCGGAAGGGACTTTCCTTGGCGTGGAAGGCAAGCTTGGCGATACGGATATTTAGATCTCCTACCATTGTAACCGACTCTGTGTAACCCTAACCCTATCCGGTGTCTATATAAACTTGAGGGTTTTAGTCCGTCGGACAACATACAGAACAACAATCATACCATAGGCTAGCTTCTAGGGTTTAGCCTCTCTGATCTCGTGGTAGATCTACTCTTGTACTACCCATATCATCAATATTAATCAAGCAGGACGTAGGGTTTTACCTCCATCAAGAGGGCCCGAACCTGGGTAAAACTTGGTGTCCCCTGCCTCCTGTTACCATCCGGCCTAGACGCACAGTTCGGGACCACCTACCCGAGATCCGCCGGTTTTGACACCGACATTGGTGCTTTCATTGAGAGTTCCTCTGTGTCGTCGCTGTTAGGCCTGATGGCTCCTACGATCATCCATAGCGATGCAGTCCAGGGTGAGACCTTCCTCCCCGGACAGATCTTCGTCTTCGGCGGCTTCACACTGCGGGCCAATTCACTTGGCCATCTGGAGCAGATCGAAAGCTATGCCCCTGGCCGTCAGGTCAGATTTGGAAGTTTAAACTACACGGCTGACATCCGCGGGGACTTGATCTTCGACGGATTCGAGCCACTGCCTAGTGTGCCACACTATCACGACGAGCTTGATATAGCTCTGCCGCCAAACAGTGCCCTGGAGGCTGCACCTGCATCGGCTTCGTCCCTTAATTCGGAGCCAACTGTGCCGATCGAGGATGGGTGGTTGGACGCCGCCTCGGGGGCTGCGATCCCAACGTTGATCGACACCAGCTTCGCACTCCACGAGACTCGTGACTCCAAGGAGCTGGACTCCTCTTCGGGCTCCGAACACTCCGCGCATCTGCCGATCGAATCCGATTGGGCGCCGATCGTGGAGTTCACTGCTGCGGACATCTTTCAGCACTTGCCCTTCGGCGATATTCTGAAGACACTAAAGTCTCTCTCTTTATCAGGAGAGCCCTAGTCGGACTACGGTCAGCAAGGTTGGGATACGGACAATGAAGAAATTCAAAACCCACCCACCACCCACTTCGTAGCCACTGTCGACGATTTAACCGACATGCTCGACTTCGACTCCGAAGACATCGACGGTATGGACGCCGATGCAGGAGACGATGAAGAACCAGTGCCTATTGGGCCCTGGAGAGCCACCTCGTCATATGACATATACATGGTGGACACCCCAAAAGAAGGAGATGGCGATGGAACAGCAGAGGATGACCCCTCCAAGAAACAGCCTAAGCGCCGGAGTCAGCGGCACCACTCAAAATCCCGCGAAAACAAATGCGGCGATTCCAACACAGGAGATAATAATACTCCGGAGAGTGCCGAAGATAACCCCCTCCAGCAAGATTCAGCAGAGGAGGATGGAGAAGCCAGACCTCATGAGAGAGCGGCAGACAGAGAGGTCGAGGGCGATAATTGTATACCTCCCTCCGAAGACGAGGCAAGCCTCGACGACGATGAATTCGTCGTGCCAGAGGATCCCGTCGAACAAGAGCGTTTTCAACGCAGGCTTATGGCCACGGCAAGAAGCCTCAAGAAAAAACAGCAACAGCTTAGAGCTGATCAAGATTTGCTAGTCGACAGATGGATTGAAGTCCTTGCGGCCAAAGAGCATAAACTCGAACGCCCCTCCAAGAGCTACCCAAAGCGCAGATTGCTACCCCGATTAGAGGAGGAAGCACTTGATACGGCCGACCAGCCACCTCGTGGCCCTCCACTCAAGCCGCACCCCGTACCAAGGCACGGGAAAATGCGCCCCACGACTCGAGACGGTAACCGTCAAGCCGGACACAAATCCGGTAGGGCCGAACACAGTAAACAAAGATCATTGGAGTTGCGTCGTGACATAGACTAGTACAGAGGCGCCGCACACCCATTATGCTTCACAAACGAAGTAATGGATCATCAAATCCCCAAGGGTTTCAAACTCGTAAACATCGAATCATATGATGGCACAACAGATCCTGCGGCATGGATCGAAGATTATCTCCTTCATATCCACATGGCCCGTGGCGATGATTTCCACGCCATCAAATACCTCCCACTCAAGCTTAAAGGACCGGCTCGGCATTGGCTTAACAGCATGCCAACAGGATCAATCAGTTGTTGGGAGGACCTGGAAGCCGCATTCCTCGACAATTTCCAGGGCACTTATGTGTGACCATCAGACACCGATGACCTAAGCCGCGTAATTCAGCAGCCAGAAGAATCGGCCAGGCAATTCTGGACACGGTTCCTAACAAAGAAAAACCAAATAGTCGACTATCCGGACGCAGAGGCCCTAATAGCCTTCAAGCAAAATATCCGTGACGAGTGGCTTGCCTGGCACCTTGGACAGGAAAAGCCAAAATCTATGGCAGAACTCACGACACTCATGACCCGCTTTTGCGCGGGAGAAGACAGCTGGCTTGCTCGTAGCAACAATATGACCAAGAACCCTGGTAATTCGGATACCGGGGACAGTAGCGGCAGGTCGCGTCGCAACAAGTAGAGGCGCCACATTAACGGCGACAATGCTGAGGACACGGCAGTTAATGCCGGATTCAGAGGCTATAAATCCGGTCAGTGGAAAAAGCCATTCAAAAGAAATCCTAGGGGCCCGTCTACTTTGGACCGAATACTCGACCGCTTGTGCCAAATACATGGCACCCCTCAAAAGCCGGCCAATCACACCTACAGGGATTGTTGGGTGTTCAAGCAGGCAGGCAAGTTAGATGCCAAAAATAAAGACAAGGGGCTGCATAGCAATGACGACAAAGAGCCCCGGCCGCCGAACAACAGTGGACAGAAGGGTTTTCCCCCACAAGTGCGGAGGGTTAACATGATATACTCAACCCACATCCCCAAGAGGGAGCGGAAGCGCGCGTTAAGGGACGTATACGCGGTAGAGCCAGTCGCCCCAAAGTTCAACCCATGGTCCTCCTGCCCGATCACCTTCGATTGAAGGGACCATCCCACTAGCACCCATCATGGCGGATTCGCCATATTGGTTCTAGACCCAATTATTGACGGATTTCATCTCACTAGAGTCCTTATGGACGGCGGCAGCAGCCTGAACCTGCTTTACCAGGATATAGTGCGGAAAATGGGCATAGATCCCTCGAGGATTAAGCCCACCAAAACGACCTTTAAAGGCATAATACCATGTGTCGGTGTCAAAACCGGCGGATCTCGGGTAGGGGGTCCCGAACTGTGCGTCTAGGCGGATGGTAACAGGAGACAGGAGACACGATGTTTTTACCCATGTTCGGGCCCTCTCGATGGAGGTAAACCCTACTCCTGCTTGATTAATATTGATGATATGGGTAGTACAAGAGTAGATCTACCACGAGATCAAGGAGGCTAAACCCTAGAAGCTAGCCTATGGTATGATTGTTGTATGATGAAGTTGTATCTATCCTCTATCGACTAGCCTGGCCCTGGTTTACATAATGCACCAGAGGCCTAGGTTAACAAGAGTCCTAGCCGAATACGCCGGTGGGGAGAAGTCCTTGTCTTGATCGCCAAGTCTTGTGGAATCTTCCTTGTATGCGGCAGCTGTCCGAACTGGCCCACGAGTATACGGCCACGGGGGTCCTCGGCCCAATCTATCAGATCAGGAGATGACGTGTTGAGTACCCCCTAGTCCAGGACACCGTCAGTAGCCCCCTGAACCGGTCTTCAAGTTAGGGACGCTCCTCGATTCTTCTGAACTGTTCTTCATCTTCGGTCGTCGGTCTTGAAAACTGGTTCAACAAATCTTCTTTATCTTCGATCTTGAGGATCGCCGAAATGCATTCGACGGGTTTACACGTCGGGTATCCGAGGAGCCCCTTTATGTTTCCGGCCTTTACCAATGCCTTTTTATATTTATGCCACACCTCGGGTTTGAAGTTGTTCCCGGGCGGCAGGGTCCTCTTGCATCCGAGATCCAACGCCGGACTGTATTCGAGGTATCTTTTGCAACCGAGCACCAACGCTGGACCGCTTCCCAGCTCTAGCACCGGAATGTATCCGAGCTCCAACGACGGACTATGTATCCGAGCTCCAACGCCGGAATGTATATCTGAGCTCCAACGCCGGACTATATCCGAGCTCCAACGCCGGAGTATATCCGAGGTGTCGTAAATCCCCTTGGTTCAAAGAAGTTTGAAGGAGTTTAGCCGAGCTTAATGCCGGAAATGCCCTCTATGGAGCCAGCCACAAGCGCCCGAGCTTTATGCCGCGCTGCTTCCGAGGTGGTGCACCACCCCGAATGTGGGCCGATTTTTGTGAATATTTTTTATTGGTGCAATTTATTCTCTGCCAAGCTATATATCCAGTAGCCCTCAAGGTGTGTATCGGTCTAAAACCCGAGATGCACCTAAAGGATGACGTAAGACCGCTGATCCTAGTAGCCACTTCGACTCAGGTTGATTTGCAAAATTGGCCTGAGGATCAAGTCCAAGCTCGGCAGAATACTTCGGGACACTAAAAGTGGCGTGCTCAGTCCTCGAGACTCAGGTTGGGTGCGGCCGACCAACCTGAGGATCAAAATCTCCTCAGAAACTATATTGCACATAAAATTTTCTGCATTGGACAAGCAATGCAGTAGCCCCCGAGACACTAGTCGGGTGGCAACACCAGATCAGGGGATCGATGTGCCCCTTTAATATTTGTAAATAATGAGCCCGAAGCCCAGTAGCCCCCGAGCCTTAATGCGGGCACAGGTGGCCGAATTAAGGATCAATATCCATAGTAAAATCACAAATTATGTGTAATGACTCTATGTATCCAAGTACTATACGTCATTAATGCTCAGATCCGCATTGTACAAAACTTTGTTGACCGACCATCGGCTTCCACCTCCTCGGCCAGTAGCCGAGGAGTGTTTAAAACCTTTATGAGGGCAAAGATTTACAACAAACAAGGCAATCTGGCCATACGGTTTTATAAACAAAGGTAGGCACAGAGTTATATTACTGTTTAACAGAAGAAATGTCTTCCAAAGAAAATAGTCTCGCTATCGGTTCCTTTCTTTGGGTTGTCATGCTAAGCATGATCATTAAACCTCAGCTCTAATGTAAGAGCAAAATATTGAGGATTTAGTTTGGGAGGCCAGTTAATAGCCCCCGGTAGTGTTCGATGACAGTCGGGGTCAAGTCGTAAACACTTCGGCCAATGTTATGAACGGCCCATCATTTAACATAGTCATCGGATCGCTGACCAATTTACGCTTATTGTGAAAGTCAGTTTTCGGCTTTCTCCACTAAGGTGCTTAACCATGTGAGCTAGAAGCACAATTGCAGTGGTTCTCCCTTTGCACGCCTAGCCGAACAAAATGGAACATAGGAAGCAAGTGCAGGAGCCGGGCAACCCAGCTATTGACCGAAGACACAATTCGAAACCGATGCATATATAGCAATATCTGAGAATGTTTTTGCCGAATCCCTAAAGGTGTCCAGCGTTGCACTGCGAGACTAATGCTGGAAAAGCACAAATAGTTTAAAAGTGCCAAAAAGCTTGGAAAACCAAGAAACGTCGGTAAAAACCTGACGTCCGAACAATATCAAGTGTTCGGTGCCAATCCGAAAGTTAGTCTTAGAAAAAAGAATTGCTTCTATCGTGCTTTAACATGATACATCCTATCTCAAGACTTCGAGCAGGTCAGCCTACGGCTTCAACCTCCTATCCCGAGGGCGGAGTACTTCTCATCAGGCCAGTTTAGCAAACTAAACTCTAGCGGCTTTGAGAGAGAAATTAGGCTCCCCGGCTAGTGACCGCACACTCGTGTCGATAAATAATAATAATAATAATAATAATAATAAAACTTTGTAACGACTAAGAAGAAGAACACTTATTATAAAACGGCTCAAATAAGCTTAAGAGCCCCCAAGTGACTTGGGTAGAAGAATGATTGCATGTACCGAAGTACTTATATCATATCTATGTTCAACCTAACTTTAAACGCGTCTTAACCGACCGTCGGCTTCTCCCTCTTCGGTCAAGGACCGAAAAGTGTTATGTACTCCATCTATCGAGAGTATCGACAGTGTTTCCAATAACCAGGCAATCATGTCATAAGGCTGTAACAGACAAAGCGCGCTCAGGGAACTTATGCTATATTACCGCGAAGTGTAAGAAGCATCTTCGAAGAAAATAGTACCCCCACCGATACCTTTCTTCGGTGCTCATTGTTATTATGAGACTTGTGAAATAGATTTTTTGTACTCACGAGTTCCGTTGTGTGCCGACCATCATTGAAAACTATAAGAGCGCTAGCTTTCGGCTTCACCCAGTCTGAGGTCCGACTCGGGCGACCCGATCGTGACAATCGCAGAGGTGCTCCCTTTACTCCCTAGCCGAACAATCAGGAACATAGGGGTAAACACAGGGGCGAGGCAACCCAGCTTGCAAACCGCTTAATTCAATATGGTGCATATTGTGGCGTAATACACGAACAAGGAACGAAGCCGTACAAGTATAATCATATGCAACAGGGAAAGCTTCATAAAGGAAGCCCCCAAGTAAACGGGGTATTTGAATTTATGCGTCACAAACAAAGTTTGGACACAAAAAATTTTTACAAGCAACTTTTTTCCAAAAAAGTATAATGCTTAGTCGAACCGAACACAAGTTAGAAATTAAAGCTTTGAGCGTGAAAGCGACTTAGCTGGTTAATGTGTTCGGTATTGATGATGCGGTCCGAGCTTGATGCGGGGCAAGGTTCCATCCCCCAAGCTGGTCCCGAGGTGGCGGAGCGGAGAGCTCGACACGCCGAAGTGGTGACATAGCACGGTCGATGCAGACCGGCAGAGTGACGCCGAAGTCCCCGGATCATTTTCCTGTGCACAAAAATAGTGCAAACGGGAGATAATAGTAATGATGATAATTAAAAAAATCATTGCATAATAAATAATTTATGCAAAGTGAATAATAAAAGAAATATGGCTTGGCGCCGAAGTCAATGTCCATGCAGGGCATCGGCGTGATGCGGTAAAGACGTGGCAAAGCCTGAATTCACAGGTCCGTCCGAGCTCCGGATGCGGCGTTCGCCAGACTATGTACGGAAACTGATCGAACCACCACGCACCGTCGTTAATGCAGTCACCATTTGATAGACCTGTGTACATATCATGGACAAACCAAAGTAATAATTCCTTGGGAAAAATGAACCCAAACAAGCAAAAAATACTGGGATTTATAGCACCTGCTTATTAGTTGTAGCAATCCGAAGGAAGATGATTCCCAAAATTGGGACTTGCTCCGCACACCCATTGTCTGATGGGCGATAAAACAACGGCATGGCAATGCTGGTAAAGGTTGACTCGCCGAGGCAAAGCCCTCGGCCCAGCTAACGTGACGGAGCTGGTCGGCTAGTGACGCCGAAGTGTCCGGAGTAGGTTGATGAAGAGATGGCGAAGCCCCCGGTCCAGCCGAGATGTCGAAGCCTCGACGTCAGCCGATGAGTCTAAGTAGGTCGGCGTGATGGACACCAGCTTGAAGAAGCAATAGCGCGGCCCTGTCGATGCAGGTCATGACGTGGTCGATGCCGGCTTGATGAAGCGACCGTGCGGCGATGCCGGTATGCCCGCTCCGTGTAATCTGTGGGGCGGCGATGTTGATGATGATTTATCCTTCACGATGTTGGACTCTTGTTCGGCTTGCCGAGATGATGATCCGAAGAAGTTGAGCTCGGCTAAAGTGACGACGTGTCTAGCGCAGGTCAGCAGCCATGGAGTAATATTGCCGGACTGGTTTGACACTAGCATGATGTTGAAGATCATGTTCAAAAGATCTTAAAGTTAGTGGGATGTGTTCGGGAACAAAACACAATACCCCATACAAAACTACCTTCAAAAGGGATGTCCGAAATCCCGTTCATAAAAAAAATGAACTCGGGTCGGATTCGTTTTCGCGCAGAAAACAGATCCGAAAAGTGATGCACTAATCGGAAGGTTTCTGGAGTTTGGACGGTCGGATTGAGCTGAAATTTTGATAGGTGGTAGATATAGGAATTCCGCAGTCGATCAACGGTTGGATCTTCCAAAGAACGTCCAAGCTAGAAGCTGGACACCACGCCCTAAACTCATCCAAATTCCCGTCCAGATTTGACAGGGCTCCGGTATATCGTGGATTGCCAAAGATTCCTCCATCGGAACTCGACGAAATTTTCCAGGGTTGTTGTAGACTCAATTCTGCACAATTCCACCAAAGCGATCATTAGAGCGATACTCGAGGAGGTGGTGGCGGCAGATACGAGTTCGCTGTCCAGGAAAACAGCACAGTCGCTTGAGGGCAATGTTGACGTTGAGCCCCCGAGCTCCATAGATGATTCCTCCGTGATCTTGATAGAGATCGGAGTTGATGTTTGATGAAGGACCTCGTCCGAACATGGTGATCTGAACACGGGGCGCAATTCTTGGTCGAACCAAGGTGACCAGTCAAACTGGTGACGAAGATGCCGAAGTCGCAGTTGATCTGCAGGCGAGCCATCGATCCTTTTGTCGATCACACAGCGGAACTCTCAATGAAAGCACCAATGTCGGTGTCAAAACCGGCGGATGGGTAGGGGGTCCCGAACTATGCGTCTAGGCGGATGGTAACAGGAGACAAGAGACACGATGTTTTTACCCAGGTTCGGGCCCTCTCGATGGAGGTAAAACCCTAATCCTGCTTGATTAATATTGATGATATGGGTAGTACAAGAGTAGATCTACCACGAGATTAAGGAGTCTAAACCCTAGAAGCTAGCCTATGGTATGATTGTTGTATGATGAAGTTGTATCTATCCTCTATCGACTAGCCTGGCCCTAGTTTATATAATGCACCAGAGGCCTAGATTAACAAGAGTCCTAGCCGAATACGCTGGTGGGGAGAAGTCCTTGTCTTGATCGCCAAGTCTTGTGGAATCTTCCTTGTATGCGGCAGCTGTCCGAACTGGACCACGAATATATGGCCACGGGGGTCCTCGGCCCAATCTATCAGATCGGGAGATGACGTGTTGTGTACCCCCTAGTCCAGGACACCGTCACCAGGTGTAGAGGCCACCTGTACAGGCTCAGTCACACTTGAAGTGGTCTTCGGATCTCCGGATAATTTCTGAAGCGAGGAGTTAATCTTCGACATAGTCCCGTTCCGCAGTGGCTATCACGCACTGCTCGGGCGAACCGCATTTGCCAAGTTCAATGCGGTACCGCACTACGCATACCTGAAGCTCAAGATGCCAGGCCCTCAAGGAGTAATTATGGTCAATGGAACACCGAACGCTCCCTCCGAACGGAGGAGCACACGGCAGCTCTTGCAGCGGAAGTATAAAGCAGCCTCTCCAGGCAGTTCTCCAGTCCGGCCATTAAACGTCGGGACACCGTCAATTGCACCCGAAGTAACATACAACAAGACCGCCTGGCACATTTCGGGCAGGTGTAGCAATGCGGCCCCAACCCTAGCCCACGCGAAAATGCGACGCCAGTGCTTCGCGTACATAATTACGCTCTAGAAATACCATGGGTACAGGGGGAGGGGCACCATCACGGCACGCCCGAAACACGCCTTAAACCGCACCAGAGGCTGCCGATTTTTTAATTTTGTCTTACTTTCAGGACTCCATTCTTCGAAAGGCCTGTTCGGCAGTTCAATTACCGCACAAACGATGCAAGAACCTGGGAAGCAGACAAGCCATGCCGCATTACGGAACCCCCAGGTGATCTCTATCACGAGCAGTATACCTGTTTCGCATACCATTCCGCAGCCTGCCCCTGGAACGGACATGTTAAATAGTCCAACCTTTTTGCTTATCGCATTATTTGTATCGTTCTGCTTTGATCGCACCGCTTTTTAATAAACAATGCATAGCTTTTGTCTATCTTCGCATTACTCTTTTTTTAATATATGTTCCTTAACGACATGTTGCACCCGTACACTTTGGTACGGTCAAAATACGCCAGGGGCTTTAGTACCCCCCAATATGGCGTGAGAAGTCCGAACACTTTAACAAGTGCGGCACCCCGAACTTATAGCATTATATGCATCGGCTGCGAATCATGTCTTGGGTCAATAGTTGGGTTTGCCCGGCTCCTATGTTTTGGTGCCTTATGTTCCGCTATATCGGCTAAGGTAGCACTAGGAGAACCACTGCGATTGTGCCCCAGTTGAGCTGGGTCGAGCACCTCAGTGGAGAAAGCTAAAACTGACTGTCATGATGAAGCGAGAGCTGGTCGCTGTTCGAGAGGGTTTTTCGAATCCCTAAAGACTTATGCCGCTTAGAGCGAGGAGTCGGCTCTGTCCGGCCAAGGCGTGGATAGCGCCCCGAACTCGGTCTTGCGAATACCAGGGGCTTCGCCGAAATTTAAAATTATAGAATTCTATGGCTAAGTGAGAGTGTTCACGCATTATAGTCTGATTACCTTGTTCGTTGGGCTGAGCGCCTCCCTCGAAGGACCCAAACATGGGAAAAAGAGCGCTCAGGTTTATCCCCAAACACCCCAGCACTAGCGGCACGGGGGCAAAAGTCGACGACTCGCCATCTCTCAGAATTGATAAACAGCCGCACAGAAGGTAATATTTTAAATTCCAACAACATTGCTTAGCGCATATGAACAAGTTTTTAGCGCACAGGAGAAAACGAGCGAGTTTTACTCAAAAAATACATCCTTGGAACATTCATCCACCACAAGGCAGGCACCCTTCAGAACATCCTTATAGTAATTCTCGGGCTTGCGATGCTCTTTCCCCGGCGGTGGCCCATCCTTCACAAGCTTCTCAGCATCCAGCTTGCCCCAGTGCACCTTAGCACGGGCAAGGGCCCTACGGGCACATTCAATGCAGACGGAACGCTTGATGACTTCGAGCCTCGGACAGGCCCCGACCAGCCGCCGCACCAGCCCGAAATAGCTCCCATGCAGAGCCTCTCCAGGCCACAGCCGAACTATGAGGCCCTTCATGGCCTGTTCGGCCGCCTTGTGGAGCTCGACCAGTTGCTTCAGCTGGTCGCTCAGGGGCACGGGGTGTCCGGCCTCAATATACTGGGACCAGAACACCTTCTCTATCGACCTGCCCTCCTCGGCTCGATAGAATGCGGCGGCATCAGACACACTCCGGGGAAGATCTGCGAACGCTCCTGGAGAGCTCCGGATTCGGGTAAGTAACAAGCAACTCACGTTTATGTGTTTGCTTTGCATAAAGAATGCCTTACCCGCCGCTATCTTTTTCACCTCATCCAACTCCTGGAGCAGACTTGGCATTTTCAATAGCCGCCTTGGCATTTTCAATAGCCGCCGCGAGCTCGGACGCTCGCGTCTTTGAGTCAAGCTCCAAACTCTCATGTTTTTTCATGAGAGCCTGGAGCTCTTGCCGCACCTTGCCAACCTGGGCCTCATACTTCTCCCCCTCGGTGCGCTCCATGGCCGCCCTCTTCTTGGCCTCGACCAGCACTTGCTTAAGGGTCGCCACCTCAGACGTGCCCCCTACAATAGCCACGATAATCCTGTCATTTTTTGCAATTGCACCTTTTTATATATATTTAAACAAGGTATTTCTTACCTTCATTGTCCTCGAGCTGCTTCTTGGCACGCCCGAGCTCTTGCTCGGACTGCTCGAGGTTTTGCTTTAGCGTGTCCACTTCCGCTGTCAGTGCGGCGGATGCCAGCAGGGAAGCCTGCATACGCATATTGACTCCTTTGTGTTAGACTCCTGCGAATTTTATTTGATCCTCTATTCGGCTTTTCTTCCCGAACGCCAAACAGAGCATCAGGGGCTACTTTCTATGCAGTAATATTATTTACATATTCTTTACTTACCTCAAAGCCTGTTAAAAGGCTAGTGCAAGCTTCAGTCAGTCCGCTCTTGGCGGACTGAACCTTCTGGACCACCGCACTCATAATAGTGTGGAGCTCCTCATCGATGGAGGCGCCTTCGAGCACCTCCAACAGATTGTCCGGCGCCCCCGGTTTGACGGGGGTCACCGGCACAGTAGGCTTGCTCCTCTTAGAAGGAGGTCGCCCGCTGGACTCTGGAACCTTTGAAGGATCCGGAGCGGTGTCCGGCCTTGAGCCGGACTTGGATCCCTGGGGGGTTTTATCCCCTTTACTCCTGGAGTCCGGGAGGTCGCCTTGCGGCACCTCGAGGACCACCTCCTCCCGGCTTGGAACCTGTTGAGAGAACACTTCGGCGTCGTCCGTAGGGCGGGGGCAGGAAGCCGTTGGAAGCGAATTCACATCCGACGAGTCCAGTGAACCGCTCGATGATGCGTCGAGCCGGTCTTTGGATGGCTGCATAATCATATTCAACATAAGGGAAAGTTGTGCAATAAAGGAATACTATGAATTACTCCGGTATCCGGATACTTATGATTTCGCCAGGGGCTTGGCCCTGAGCGGCCACTCCTCTCCGCCGTCGTCGGTGTCGTAGTCCGGAGGAAGGGTTTTACCCTTCTTGGACCCTCCGGCCTCCCCAGAGAGGGCGGCCTTCCTTTTCTTCTCTCCTCCCGCTGGAGGGGGAGGGGTCTCTTCTTCTTCCTCCTCGTCTACACGGGAGGAATGCGCCTCGGAGCCGTCGGATGATGAACTCGACACCTCCTAGCGCCGGGCACTCTTTCGAGTCCCCGTGGCCTTCTTCATGGCCTTCTTCTCCGGCACCACATAGGGTGCCGGAACCAGCAGCTTCGCCAAGCGGGCATCTGTTGGGAGCCTTCTTCGTGGCCTTATTCTTCGGGCAAAGGAGCCGGACAGTCGATCTGTCCGGACTTGGCCTTCCAACTCTGTCAAAGGTAAGGGAGCTTAGATCCCACATTGAGTTAAACTATGGAAAACTAATACCCTGTAAAAGGTACGACCAACTTACCACGCTAGCGTGACGCTGCGCGCTGAATCCGCGATCCTCGGTAGTGGATGCGGGAGCCTCGGCGCCCTTGAAAAGCACCTTCCAGGCATCTTCGTACGTCGTGTCGAAGAGCCTGCTCAGAGTTCGGTGCTGCGCCGAGTTGAACTCCCACAGATTGAAGGCCCGTCGTTGACACGGGAGGATCAGGCGGATAAGCATAAGCTGGACTACTTTGACAAGCTTGAGCTGCTTGTCCACCAGGGTTTGGATGCATGTTTGCAGTCCAGTCACCTCTCCTTTGCTGCCCCACGACAGGCCCGTCTCTTTCCAGGACGTGAGCCGCGTTGGGGGTCCGGACCGGAACTCGGGGGCTGCGACCCACTCAGGGTCTCACGGCTCGGTGATGTAAAACCACCCCGATTGCCACCCCTTCAGGGTCTCGACAAAGGAGCCCTCGAGCCATAAGACGGTGGGCATCTTGCCCACCCTGGCGCGTCCGCACTCCGCCTGGTTGCCACGCACCACCTTCGGCTTGACATTGAAAGTCTTGAGCCATAGGCCAAGATGGGGGCGGATGCAGAGGAAAGCCTGGCACACGACGACAAACGACGAGATGTTGAGGATGAAGTTCGGGGCCAGATCATGGAAATCCAGGACATAGTAGAACATGAGCCCCCGAACGAATGGGTGGATAGGAAAGCCCAGTCCGCAGAGGAAGTGGGGAAGTAACACTACCCTCTCATGCGGCCTTGGGGTGGGGAGGAGCTGCCCCTTTTCGGGAAGCCGGTACGCGATGTCGTTAGACAAGTATCTAGACTTCCTCAGTTTTTTGATGTGTCCCTCCGTGACGGAGGAGACCATCCACTTGCCTCCCGCTCCGGACATGGCTGGAGAAGGTTCAGGTGGGGAGTGCGGACTTGGGCACTGGAGCTCGAGTGTGCGAGAATGGATAAGCAAAGGAGGAAGAAGGCGTAGGTGAAAAGGTGGATCCTTATCCCCTTATATGGGTGGACGAAACAACGTGTCCCCACCAGCCTGGTAAAACTCGCTTATCTCCAAGCGCTGTAATCAATGGCGCGGTTGGGTTACCCACGCCCGTATTGATGAGAATCCCGGAATAAGGGGACACGATCTCTGCTTTAACAAGACGTGCCAAGGAAACCGCCTCGCATAACGCGCTGAGGTGGGATAATGAAACCACTCGGATAAAGGCTTAGTCGTGGTGTGTCACACTACGGAATGCGTCAGCATATTAGATTTGTGTAAATGTTATTCTTTCTATGGAAATATGTGGAAACTTATTTTGCAGAGCCGAACACTATATTTCTGTTCAAAATCTTCTATGAAGTACTTGGAGGAGGAACCCGCCTTGCAATGCCGAAGGCAATCTGCGAGCCGGACTCGTCGTCATTGAAGCCTGGTTCAGGGGCTACTGAGGGAGTCCTGGATTAGGGGGTGTTCGGATAGCCGGACTATACCTTCAGCTGGACTCCTGGACTATGAAGATACAAGATTGAAGACTTCGTCCCATGTCCGGAAGGGACTTTCCTTGGCGTGGAAGGCAAGCTTGGCGATACGGATATGTAGATCTCCTACCATTGTAACAGACTTTGTGTAACCCTAACCCTCTCAAGTGTCTATATAAACCAGATGGTTTTAGTCCGTAGGACAACATACAGAACAACAATCATACCATAGGCTAGGTTCTAGGGTTTAGCCTCTCTGATCTCGTGGTAGATCTACTCTTGTACTACCCATATCATCAATATTAATCAAGTAGGACGTAGGGTTTTACCTCCATCAAGAGGGCCAGAACCTGGGTAAAACTACGTGTCCCCTGCCTCCTGTTACCATCCGGCCTAGACGCACAGTTCAGGAGCCCCTACCCGAGATTGCAGGTTTTGACACCGACAGAAATGTCATCACAAGCGTCGTCGCGACGGGCCGACGCCCGCGGCGGCTGGAGAGGGGGAGGAGAGTGCACCGTGGCTGCAGCTCCCCCGGTCCTCCCAGCGCCAGAATGTAGTGGCTTGGTGGAGCACCGCCCCGAGGGCCCCGCTGGTCGTGGATCGTCTTTGTTTGCGACGGGGACGAGGCTCCGGATGGTGGTCCTCCACTCGTCGAACTTCTCTGCAGCAGGACTGAAGTCGAGGAGCAGCTGTGCGCGTGCCAAAGCTTCCACTGGCGTGGGCGGCGGCGACAACTGCGTGGATCGCGACGCGCTTCGACTTCTAACTATGTTAGAAGGAGCTCCGTCATGACCCAGCGGCTGCACGCCATTTTTGCCAGTGCTTCGGTGAGCGTGCTGAACCCCCTCATCTTGCCGATGACGCACAGGGCTCTTCCCACGGCGGTGTCCAAGGTCACCATCGTGGTGACACTGCTCGGCGCGCACACCATGGGAAGAACGTGCGGTGGACGCCGGTGTTGGTGTCCTGGAGGTTGCCGGGCTGCCCGGAGTCGGCACAACGACGCCCCTAGAGGGCCCCGCGCCACCTGCGGGGGGCCCAGCTCCGTCCTTGGATCCGGTGATGTGTAGCCGGTCGTTTGGCGACGGAACGACGCCGCTTGCCAGGCTCTGACTACCTGGGCGATGCTGGTGCTCGCGGGCCGCGGCCCGGGTCCTGCCTGCGACCGGTCCGCTGCTTGTCCGCACCGGCACGGGTCATTCGGCTCCGAACGAATCGACCGCCATGGCCGTCTTCTTCTTAGGGTCCATGGCGATGAAGAACTGCTAGGCTAACTACTAGACCAGATTCTCACAATTGCGCCCCCTACTTGGCGCGCCAAGGATGTCGGTGTGGAACGAAACCTATGGGATCACAAGAATCCCTACTACGGTTGCCGGGGCACAGGGTTGCGAGGAGAGCAGGGCTAGTAGACAGCACTAGGACCGTTTACCCAGGTTCGGGCCGCGAGGATCCGTAAAACCCTAGTCCTGCTTTGGTGGGTGTATTTCTGAGAGTTCTTGAGCTCTCGAACTAGCTGTGGTCAGCGTGTGGTTCCAAAGAGCTGAATCCCTCACCTTGTTGCCTCGAGCCTCCTTTTATAGGAAAAAGGGGTTGCCACAGTGGCACACAGGAGGTGGAAAGGTCTATAGTGGCACGAGGTTATCCCTCGTATTACAGGACAAGGTGTATTTAATGCATCACTTAGGTGTCCTCTTACTTTATAGGGGACGGGGGCGAGGCCCGTCCCGTCCGTCACCGCTCCTCCTCGCTTCGACACGTGCCTTGGCCGGGGATGCGTGCCGTGCCATGTAGGCAGGCAGGCAGCTTAGTTGGCGCGGTGGTGGAGCCTTCATGAAGATATGCATGCCGCCATGCAGGCGCTTGATGAGTTGGCCTGGGAGCAGCATGTTGCCACGCAGGTGCCCGCCCAACTGGTTGGGCTGGTACCTGCATGTGAACGGCGGTGGAAGCTTGGTCGATGTGGTCTTGGCGGTGGCCTTGTCGGTGTCTTTGGCGAGGGCCTTGCTGGGTGGCCCGGCAAGGGTCTCACCGTGGTGTGTTGTCGTCCTCGGCAAGGATCTTGCCGGGGGTCTCGTGGCCTTCCTTTGCAAGGATCTTGCCGAGAATCGTCGTCTTCTAATCTGATCTTGAATATGTCTTCACAAAGATCTATATGCCACCACAGGGGTGCCTTCCCGAGTCCTGGCCCCACGTTGTTGTGCTATCTTGCTGAGTTTTGTAACTATGCTCACATTTGACACGTCTGAGGTCGAGAACCTCAAGAACACGCTGCCCGAGGCCAAGAAGAAGGAGGAGGGGGAACAAGCCTCCCGCCAAAAGCATGAATCACGGGTGGAGGAAGTCCAGCAAGAGCTCCGGGATGCCATAGGCAAATGTGAGTCCTTGGAGAACAAGATTACGGATCAAGATGTCGAACGTGCTAAGGCCCTCCAATGTGCGCAGGAGGCCCGGGTTGAAGCCCAAGGCATCTGCCGGGAGATTCAAGATGCCAAGAAGATTGCGGCGGGGTAAGGCCTGTTGGGGAACCTAGTAATTTCAAAAAAAATCCTATGCACACGCAAGATCATGGTGATGCATAGCAAAGAGAGGGGAGAGTGTCGTCCACGTACCCTCATAGACCGTAAGAGGAAGCGTTATGAGAATGCCGTTGACGTAGTCGTACGTGTTCACGATCTGACCGATCCAAGTACCGAACGTACGGCACCTCCGAGTTCAGCACACGTTCAGCTCGGTGACGCCCCACGAACTCCGATCCAGGAGAGCTTCGAGAGAGAGTTTCGTCAGCACGGCGGCATGATGATGGTGATGATGATGCTACCGACGCAGGGCTTCGCCTAAGCAGCACTACAATATGACCGAGGTGGATTATGATGGAGGGGGGCACCGCACACGGCTAAAAGATCAACAGGGCGCGCCAGGAGGAGTCCTACATATGACCGAGGTGGATTGTGTGTCTTGGGGTGCCCCCTCCCCCATATATAAAGGAGTAAGGGAGGAGGCCAGCCAGCCCTAACAGGGCGCGCCAGGAGGAGTCCTACTCTCACCGGACTAGGAGAGAAGGAAGGGGAGAGAGGGGGACGGAAAGGGGGGCGCCGCCCCCCTCCTAGTCCAATTCGGACCAGAGGGAGAGGGGCGCACAGCCTGCCCTGGTCTCCTCTCTCTCTCTCTCCACTAAGGCCCAATAAGGCCCATACCTTTACCGGGGGTTCCGGTAACCTCCCGGTACTCCGGTAAAATCCTGATTTCACCCGGAACTATTCTAATATTCAAATATAGGTTTCAAATATATCGATATTTATGTCTCGGCCATTTCGAGACTCCTCGTCATGTCCGTGATCATATCCGGGACTCCAACTACCTTCGGTACATCAAAACACATAAACTAATATTACCGATCTTCACCGAACTTTAAGCGTGCGGACCCTACGGGTTCGAGAACTATGTAGACATGACCAAGACTCATCTCCGGTCAATAACCAATAGCAGAACCTGGATGCTCATATCGGTTAAACCGCATAACGGTATACCTTGTTCCCTTTGTCATCGGATGTTACTTGCCCGAGATTCGATCGTTGGTATCTTATACCTAGTTCAATCTTGTTACCGACAAGTTTCTTTACTCGTTCCATAATGCGTCATCGCAACTAGCTCATTAGTCACAATGCTTGCAAGGCTTATAGTGATCTGCATTACCGAGAGGGCCCAGAGATACCTCTCCGACAATCGGAGTGACAAATCCTAATCTCGATCTATGCCAACTCAACAAGTACCATCGGATACACCTGTAGAGCACCTTTATAATCACCCAGTTACGTTGTGACGTTTGGTAGCACACAAAGTGTTCCTTCGGTACTCGGAAGTTGCATAATCTCATAGCCATAGGAACATGTATAAGTCATGAAGAAAGAAGTAGCAACAAACTCAACAATCATCATGCTAAGCTAACGGATGGGTCAAGTCAATCACATCATTCTCTAATGATGTGATCTCATTAATCCAATGACCACTCATGTCTATGGTTAGGAAGCATAACCATCATTGATTCAACGAGCTAGTCAAGTAGAGGCAAACTAGTGACACTCTATTTGTCTATGTATTCACACATGTAATAAGTTTCCGATTAATACAATTCTAGCATGAATAATAAACATTTATCATGATATAAGGAAATATAAATAACAACTTTATTATTTCCTCTAGGGCATATTTCCTTCAGTCTCCCACTTGCACTAGAGTCAATAATCTAGATTGAACAGTACTGATTATAACACCCATGGAGTCTGGGTGCTGATCATGTTTTACTCGTGAGAGAGGCTTGGTCAACGGGTCTGCAACATTCAGATCCGTATGTATCTTGGAAATCTCTATGTCTCCCTCCTTGACTTGATCGCAGATGGAATTGAAGTGTCTCTTGATGTGCTTGGTTCTTTTGTGAAATCTGGATTCCTTTGCCAAGGCAATTGCACCAGTATTGTCACAAAAGATTTTCATTGGACCCAATGCACTAGGTATGACACCTAGATCAGATATCAACTCCTTCATCCAGACTCCTTCATTTGCTGCTTCCGAAGCAGCTATGTACTCTGCTTCACACGTAGATCCCACCACGAGGCTTTGCTAAGAACTGCACCAACTGACAACTCCACCGTTCCATAAAAACACGTATCCGGTTTGTGACTTAGAGTCATCCAGATCAGTGTCAAAGCTTGCAACGACGTAACCATTTACGACGAGCCCTTTGTCACCTCCGTAAACGAGAAACATATCCTTAGTCCTTTTTAGGAATTTCAGGATGTTCTTGACCGCTGTCTAGTGATCCACTCCTGGATTACTTTGATACCTCCCAGCTAAACTAATAGCAAGGCACACATCAGGTCTAGTACACAGCATTGCATACATGATAGAGCCTATGGCTGAAGCATGGGGAACACCTTTCATTTTCTCTCTATCTTATGCAGTGGTCGGGCATTGAGTCTGACTCAACTTCACACCTTGTAATACAGGCAAGAACCCTTTCTTTCCCTGATCCATTTTGAAATTCTTCAAAACTTTATCAAGGTATGTGCTTTGTGAAAGTCCAATTAAGCATCTTGATCTATCTCTATAGATCTTGATGCCCAATATATAAGCAGCTTCACCGAGGTCTTTCATTGAAAAACTCTTATTCAAGTATCCTTTTATGCTATCCAGAAATTCTATATCATTTCCAATCAATAATATTTCATCCACATATAATATTAGAAATTCTATAGAGCTCCCACTCACTTTCTTGTAAATACAGGTTTCTCCAAAAGTCTGTATAAAACCATATGCTTTGATCACACTATCAAAACATTTATTCCAACTCCGAGATGCTTGCACCAGTCCATAGATGGATTGCTGGAGTTTGCATACTTTGTTAGCACCCTTTGGATCTATAAAACCTTCATGTTGCATCATATACAACTCTTCTTCTAGAAATCCATTTAGGAATGCAGTCTTTACATCCATTTGCCAAATTTGATAATCATAAAATGCGGAAATTGCTAACATGATTCGGACGGACTTAAGCATCTCTATGGGTGAGAATGTCTCATCGTAGTCAACCTTGAACTTGTCGAAAACCTTTCGCAACAAGTCGAGCTTTGTAGAAAGTAACATTACTGTCAGTGTCAGTCTTCTTCTTGAAGATCCATTTATTCTCGATGGCTTGCCGATCATCGGGCAAGTCAACCAAAGTCCACACTTTGTTCTCATAAATGGATCCCATCTCAGATTTCATGTCCTCAAGCCATTTTGTGGGATATGGGCTCATCATCGCTTCCTCATAGTTTGTAGGTTCGTCATGGTCAAGTGACATGGCTTCCAGAACAGGATTACCATACCACTCATGTGCAGATCTTACTCTGGTTGACCTACGAGGTTCGGTAGTAACTTGATCTGAAGTTACATGATCTACATCATTAGCTTCCTCACTAATTGGTGTAGGAGTCACAGGAGCAGATTTCTATGATGAACTACTTTCCAATAAGGGAGCAGGTACAGTTACCTCATCAAGTTCTACTTCCTCCCACTCACTTCTTTCGAGAGAATCTCCTTCTCTAGAAAGGATCCATTCTTAGCAACGAATGTCTTGCCTTTGGATTTTTTTATAGAAGGTGTACACAATAGTCTCCTTTGGGTATCCTATGAAGACACATTTCTCCGATTTGGGTTCGAGCTTATTGGGTTGAAGCTTTTTCACATAAGCATCACAGCCCCAAACTTTAAGAAATGATAACTTTGGTTTCTTTCCAAACCACAGTTCATAAGGGGTCGTCTCAGCGGATTTAGATGGTGCCCTATTTAACGTGAATGCAGCCGTCTCTAAAGCATAACCCCAAAACGATAGCGGTAAATCAGTAAGAGACATCATAGATCGCACCATATCTAGTAAAGTATGATTACGACGTTCGGACACACCATTACGCTGTTGTGTTCCGGGTGGCGTGAGTTGTGAAACTATTCCGCATTGTTTCAAATGAAGACCAAACTCGTAACTCAAATATTCTCCTCCACGATCAGATCGTAGAAATTTTATTTTCTTTTTACGATGATTTTCCACTTCACTCTGAAATTCCTTGAACTTTTCAAATGTTTCAGACTTATGTTTCATCAAGTAGATATACCATATATGCTCAAATCATCTGTGAAAGTGAGAAAATGACGATACCCGCCGCGAGCCTCAACATTCATCGGACCACATACATCAGTATGTATGATTTCCAACAAATCTGTTGCTCGCTCCATAGTTCCTGAGAACGGCATTTTAGCCATCTTGCCCATGAGGCATGGTTCACAAGTACCAAGTGATTCATAATCAAGTGATTCCAGAAGTCCATTATAGTGGAGTTTCTTCATGCGCTTTACACCAATATGACCTAAACGGCCGTGCCACAAATAAGTTGCACTATCATTATCAACTCTGCATCTTTTAGCTTCAATATTATGAATATGTGTATCACTACTATCGAGATTCATTAAAAATAGACCACTCTTCAAGGGTGCATGACCATAAAAGATATTACTCATATAAATAGAACAACCATTATTCTCAGATTTAAATGAATAACCGTCTCGCATCAAACAAGATCCAGATGTAATGTTCATGCTCAACGCTGACACCAAATAACAATTACTCAGGTCTAAAACTAATCCGGAAGGTAGATGTAGAGGTAGCGTGCCGACTGCGATCACATCGATTTTGGAACCATTTCCCACGCGCATCGTCACCTCGTCCTTAGCCAATCTTTGCTTCATCCGCAGCCCCTGTTTCGAGTTGCAAATATTAGCAACAGAACCAGTATCAAATACCCAGGTGGTACTGCGAGCATTAGTAAGGTACACATCAATAACATGTATATCACATATACCTTTGTTCACCTTTCCATCCTTTTTATCCTCCAAATACTTGGGGCAGTTCCGCTTCTAGTGACCAGTCTCTTTGCAGTAGAAGCACTCAGTCTCAGGCTTAGGTCCAGACTTGGGCTTCTTCACTTGAGCAGCAACTTGCTTGTCATTCTTCTTGTAGTTCCCTTCTTCCCTCTACCCTTTTTCTTGAAACTGGTGGTCTTGTTGACCATCAACACTTGATGCTCCTTCTTGATTTCTACCTCTGCAGCCTTTAGCATCAAGAAGAGCTCGGGAATCATCATATCCATCCCTTGCATATTATAGTTCATCACAAATCTCTTGTAGCTTGGTGGCAGTGATTGAAGAACTCTATTAATGACACTATCATCAGGAAGATTAACTCCCAGTTGAGTCAAGTGGTTGTGGTACCCAGACATTCTGAGTATATGTTCACTGACAGAACTATTCTCCTCCATCTTGCAGCTATAGAACTTATTGCAGACTTGATATCTCTCAATCCGGGCATTTGATTGAAATATTAACTTCAACTCCTGGAACATCTCATATGCTCCTGGAACGTCATTGAAGTCCCGGTTCTAAGCCGTAAAGGATGGCACACTGAACTATCGAGTAGTCATCAGCTTTGCTTTGCCAGGTGTTCATAACATCTAGTGTTGCTCCTGCAGCGGGTTTGTCACATAGCGGTGCTTCCAGGACGTAATTCTTCTGTGCAGCAATGAGGATAATCCTCAAGTTACGGACCAAGTCCGTGTAGTTGCTACCATCATCTTTCAACTTAGCTTTCTCTAGGAACGCATTAAAATACAACGGAACAATAGCACGGGCCATCTATCTACAACAACATAGACATGCAAAATACTATCAGGTACTAAGTTCATGATAAATTAAAGTTCAATTAAATTACTTAAGAACTCCCACTTAGACAGACATCCCTCTAATCATCTAAGTGATAACGTGATCCATATCAACTAAACCATGTCCGATCATCATGTGAAATGGAGTAGTTTTCAATGGTGAACATCACTATGTTGATCATATCTTACTATATGATTCATGCTCGACCTTTCGGTCTCAGTGTTCCGAGGCCATATCTGCATATGCTAGGATCGTCAAGTTTAACCCGAGTATTGTGTGTGTGCAAAATTGGCTTGCACCTGCTGTATGTGAACGAAGAGCTTATCACACCCGATCATCACGTGGTGTGTCGGCACGATGAACTTTCGCAATGGTGCATACTCAGGGAGAACACTTATACCTTGAAAATTAGTGAGAGATCATATTATAATGCTACCATCGATCTAAGCAAAATAAGATGCATAAAAGATAAACATCACATGCAATCAATATAAGTGATATGATTTGGCCATCATCATCTCGTGCCTGTGATCTCCATCTCCAAAGCACTGTCATGATCAGCATCGTCACCGGCTTTACACCTTGATCTCCATCGAAGCATCATTGTCGTCACACCAACTATTGCTTCCACGACTATCGCTACCGCTTAGTGATAAAGTAAAGCAATTACATGGCGATTGCATTTCATACAATAAAGCGACAACGATATGGCTCCTGCCGGTTGCCGATAACTGTGTTACGAAACATGATCATATCATACAATAAAATTTAGCATCATGTCTTGACCATATCACATCACAACATGCCCTGCAAAAACAAGTTAGACATCCTCTACTTTGTTTTTGCAAGTTTTACGTGGCTACTACAGGCTGAGCAAGAATAGTTCTTACCTACGCATCAAAAACCACAACACGGTATAGTGATTGCTTTTTGATCTTGAGAAAGAACCCTGTTCATTGAATCTGATTCAACTAAAGCTGGAGAAACAAACACCCACTAGAAACCTGTGTGCGAAGCACGTCGGTAGAACCAGTCTCGCGTAAGCGTACGCGTACTGTCGGTCTGGGCCACTTCATCCAACAATGTCGCTGAATCAAGAATCAACTAGTGACGGAAAGCAATATGTATATACCCATGCCCAAAACTCCTTTGTGTTCTACTCGTGCATATAACATCTATGCATAAACCTGGCTCAGATGCCACTGTTGGAGAAGGTAGTAATTTCAAAAAAATTCCTATGCACATGCAAGATCATGGTGATGCATAGCAACGAGAGGGGAGAGTGTCGTCCACGTACCCTCATAGACCGTAAGCATAAGCGTTATAAGAACGCGGTTGATGTAGTCGTACGTCTTCACGATCCGACCGATCCAAGTAGCGAACGTACGACACCTCCAAGTTCAGCACACGTTCAGCTCGGTGACGTCCCACGAACTCCGATCCAGCAGAGCTTCGAGAGAGAGTTCCGTCAGCATGAAGGCGTGATGACGGTGATGATGATGCTACCGACGCAGTGCTTTGCCTAAGCACCGCTACAATATGACCGAGGTGGATTATGGTAGAGGGGGGCACCGCACAAGGCTAAAACATCAACTGATCAACTTGTGTGTCTTGGGGTGTCCCCCTGCCCCCGTATATAAAGGAGTAAGGGGAGGCCGGCCGGCCCTAACAGGGCGCGCCAGGAGGAGTCCTACTCCCACCGGGAGTAGGATCCCCCCTTTCCTAGATGGACTAGGAGAGAAGGAATGGGGAGAGAGGGAGGAAGGAAAGGGGGCGCCTCCCCCCTCCTAGTCCAATTCGGACCAGAGGGAGAGGGGCACACGGCCTGCCCTGGTCTCCTCTCTCTCTCTCCACTAAGGCCCAATAAGGCCCATACCTTTATCGGGGGGTTCCGGTAACCTCCCGATACTCCGGTAAAATCCCGATTTCACCCGGAACTATTCCGATGTCCAAATATAGGCTTCCAATATATTGATCTTTTTGTCTCGACCATTTTGAGACTCGTCGTCATGTCCATGATTATATCCAAGACTCTGAACTACCTTCGGTACATCAAAACACATAAACTCATATTGCCGATCGTCACCGAACTTTAAGCGTGCGGACCCTATGGGTTCGAGAACTATGTAAACATGACCGAGACTCGTCTCCGGTCAATAACCAATAGAGGAACCTAGATGCTCATATTGGCTCCTACATATTCTACGAAGATCTTTATCGGTCAAACCGCATTACGGTATACGTTGTTCCCTTTGTCATCGGTATGTTACTTGCCCGAAATTCGATCGTTGGTATCTTATACCTAGTTCAATCTCGTTACCGGCAAGTCTCTTTACTCGTTCCATAATGCATCATCCCACAACTAACTCATTAGTAGCAATGCTTGCAAGCCTTATAGTGATGTGAATTACCGAGATGGCCCAGAGATACCTCTCCGACAATCGGAGTGACAAATCCTAGTCTCGATCTATGCCAACTCAACAAGTACCATTGGAGACACCTGTAGAGCACCTTTATAATCAACCAGTTATGTTGTGATGTTTGGTAGCATAGAAAGAGTTCCTCCGGTACTCGGGAGTTGCATAATCTCATAGTCATAGGAACATGTATAAGTCATGAAGAAAGCAATAGCAACAAACTAAACGATCATCATGCTAAGCTAACGGATGGGTCAAGTCAATCACATCATTCTCTAATGATGTGATCCCGTTAATCAAATGACAACTCATGTCTATGGTTAGGAAACATAACCATCATTGATTCAACGAGCTAGTCAAGTAGAGGCAAACTAGTGACACTCTATTTGTCTATGTATGCACACATGTACTAAGTTTCTGATTAATAAAATTCTAGCATGAATAATAAACATTTATCATGATGTAAGGAAATATAAATAACAACTTTATTATTCCCTCTAGGGCATATTTCCTTCAAGGCCTTTATTATGTAGAGAAAATTTGTGAGGAGAAGGTACCTCTTACTGACCCGAGTTTGGATTTCTCCAGGAGCGTTTGCGGATCTGCCCCGGAGTACTGCTGATGCGGCAGAGTTTTTCCAAGCCGAAGAGGGGAGCTCGACGGAGAAGCTGTTCTAGTCGCATTACCTTGAGCCAGAGCATCCGGTGCCCCTCGGCGATCAGTTGAAACAGTTGACCAAACTGCATAGGGTAGCCGGATTAGCTATGAGGGATATTATAATCCCATACCCAGCAGCTACTTTGGGCTCGTGAAGCGGCTAGTCAGTGCCTGCCCCCTGCTGGATGCCATAAAGCAGTCGGTCTATATCGAAGGTGCCCGGATGGCCTTCACCCGTGTCAAGGTACAGTGGCGAAGATGAACGTCGTCAAGCTAGCAACTGAGGGACCGCCTGCACGCAAGGAACACCGCACTCCTGAGCGGTATTTTGACGAAGTCTTGGAAGGTTCCCGCACTGTAGAGGGCTAGTGTTCGAAGGACATTATCTTCGAATGAATGTATCCATGCCGCCCGAACTTTGTATTATGAAACAAGGCTTTATGTATAATATGTTGCTTGTTTTTACCTCTAATTGTTTTCCTCCTTTGTGACTGTTTACGGTATCTGAGAGTTGGCCAGTCGTCGGCTTCAGCCCCCAAGTGGGTAGCACGGGGGTGTTCGGAATAGCACTTGAACACACTTGACCCAACGGCTTGGTCCTTGAAGGAGGTGTTAGTGCGGCGAACCACACAGTCAGACTATGTGGCTTTATCGGTCTCACTTAGCCATAGGAGTTTGACAATAAGATTGTAGGTGCGGCCCCTGGTATTATTCGATTATCCGAACATGGGTGCTGTAGACGCCTGACCGGGTGGAGACTGGTCCTTTGCGTAATGCGGAAAAACTCGCGATAGATTTATACTTAGTCATCGAATAGCTGACCAACTCTTGCCACATCATGACAGTCAGTTTTCGGCTTTCTCTACTGAGGTGTTTATCCGGATGAGCAAGAAACACAATCGCAGTAGTTCTCCCTTTACTACCATAGCCGAACAACCGGAACGTAAGGTAGTAACCACAAGAGCCGAGCAACCCAACTATTGACCAAAGACATGATTCGGACCCGATGCATATAATGCTATATTCGAGATGCCGAATTGTATTATAAAAGTGTTCTAACTTTATTTTATTTTTAAGAAATGTACTTGGCTGAATGGAGCCCCTGGCGATTTAAGTCATACCGAGGTGTACATGGCGATCAGATGAAAAAAGAGGGAATACAGATTAGGAAAGGAGCTAGCACCGAATATGTTGGGTGAAAAATTGTTTCCGTTACGGTCTGATTCATATGTCAAAACGCGTTTTTACAAACGATGTGATAAGCATCGAGGCTATTTTACATGCCGAGCACAAGGGAAAGCTGTGTACTGGTCTTAAAGAAGGAAGCGGTGATCTTTAAAGATCCTTTAGATACTCTGCCACATGTCTACGCTGCTTTTCTCCTTGGCATATTGTCCTTCGAAAGGATTCAATGATCGGGTTTTCATGAGGGGCTTAAAAAGGGCCCTTGGTACCGTCGAAAGGTGATGTGGGTTGTAAGGAAACTGGAAAAATAAAAATAAGAAAAAGGACATATGAGGGTGCTGATAGGGTCGATCCGTATTCTGGACTTTATCTTTATGATGCCTCCATCTTTGCCCATGGTATCATCAGCGCGTAGTGATGTGCGCATGGTACATGTGCCGCAGTTTGGTTGGGACTGGGACAGAGGCCGAATTTCTAGTCGAGCTCCTCAAGAGCTGGACTGTCATGATGCGGGGTAGTCCAGACTCATTTGATAGTGTCCGGGGGCTTGATTGCCGATGCATTTTTTGGAATGATAAGACCGCTCTGTACTTTTGCTGCTAGGGCTGCGATGTGCTCCTCAATGCGGAGGGAGCGTTTTGTGTTTCCACTGGCTGTTATAACACCGCGGGGTCCGGGCATCTTGAATTTGAGATTGGCATAATGTGCGACTGCGTTGAAGCGAGCGAACGCGGTTCGTTCGAGTAGCGTGTGGTAGCCACTGCGGAATGGGATGATGTCGAAGATCAAGTCTTCGCTTCGGAAGCTGTCCGCCGTACCGAAGACAACCTCTAGTGTGTTTGAGCCTGTGCAGCGGGCCTCTACACCAGGTATTACTCCCTTAAAGGTGGTTTTTGTGGGCTTGATTCTTGAAGGATCAATACCCATTTTGCGGACTATGTCCTGATAGAGCAGGTTAAGGCTACTGCCACCGTCCATGGGGACCCGCGTGAGGTGGAATCCATCAATAATTGGGTCGAGGACTAGTGCGGCCGAGCCTCCGTGATGGATACTAGTCAGATGATCTCTGCGATCGAAAGTGATTGGGCAGGATGACCATGGATTGAACTTTGGGGCGACTGGATCGATCGTGTAGACGTCCCTTAACGCGCGTTTGCACTCCCGCTTGGGGATATGAGTAACGTATATCAGATTCACCGTTTTGACCTCAGGGGGAAATTTCTTCTGTCCCCCTGTGTTCGGTGGGCGAGGCTCCTCATTGTCATCCTCGCTGGGAGACCCTTTCTCCTTGTGTTCGGCTTTTCACTTGCCAGCATGTTTGAAGACCCAATAGCTTTTGTTTGTATGGTTGGCAGGCTTGTCAGGAGTGCCATGGATCTGGCAAGGTCGATCAAGTATTCGGTCCAGGCTTGACGAACCGTCTTTGTCTCTTTTGAATGGCTTCCTCCATTGACTGGATTTGGAGCCACTGAATCCTGCATTGACCACCATATCCTCTGTATTATCATTGTTGCTTCGACGCTTATGTTTGTTGCGTCGGGGCCTTCCGATGTCGTTTCTGGCTTCGGAAGTGCTGGGGTCGCTAGTACTATTGCTTTTACGGGCTAGCTAGCTATCTTCGCCTGGGCAAAAGCGGGTCATTAGTGTTGTAAGGGATGCCACGGACTTCGGCTTTTCTTGGTTGAGGTGTCGGGCGAACCATTCGTCGCGGATGCTGTGTTTAAAGGCCGCTAGGGCTTCGGCATCTGGACAGTCGACAATCTATTTTTTCTTAGGAACCTGGTCCAGAATTTCCTGGCCGACTCTCTGGGCTGCTGGACTATACGTGCCTCGGAAGTTGTCTCTAAAGGCATCTTCCAAGTCTTCCCAGCTTCCAATAGAGTTTTCTAGGAGGCTATTTAACCAGCGCTGAGTTGGTCCCTTAAGTTTTAGGGAGAGGTATTTGATGGCATGTAGATCATCGCCGCGAGTGATGTGAATGTGGATAAGAAAATCCTCGATCCATACTGTGGGATATGTTGTTCCATCGTATAATTCGATGTTCACGGGTTTAAACCCTTCTAGGAACTAGTGTTCCATTACCTCATCGGGGAAGCATAGGGGGTGCGCAGTGCCTCTGTATTGGGAGGCATCATGACGTAGTTCAGATGAAGGCCGTATACGGTTTTCGACTCGTGCAAGGTTATACCTGTCCCGCCAGGTCTGATGGCCATCCCCATGCGTTGGGAACGCCACCTCGATCCATAGATTGATCTTGTCAGGCTGGCTCTATTGTCTAGGTCCTTGCGTAAGTCGTATGTATAGCTCGGGGCTGTTACCTCCCTGCCCCTATGGCGCGGGCTGGTGTTCGGCATGTGTCGCCGATTTGTCTCGTCCACACGGTGGTCGGTCGAGCTTGTCAATAGTTTTGTGCTTTGCGGTATGGGCTCAAGGGCCTCATCATCGAATTGGGGTAGTAGCTTGCGTTTCGGGTAACTCTTAGTTGGGCGCTCAAGGCCGTATTCTTCTGCACCCAGGACGTTAGTCCATCTATCATTGAGTAGATCCTCATCAGCTCGAAGGCACAGCTGCTTCTTTTTCGGGCTTCTTGCAGTGGTGATTAACCGGCGTTTAAAGCTCTCTTTGAGCGGTTTCTCTGGCATGATAAAATATTCATTGCCGAGGCTCGTATCCTCTTTGGAATTCGGTAGGTAGTTACTGTCCTCCGAGTCCTCATTCTTGACAGGATCGTCTGGGTTTACTTGCCCATCCTCCCAATCATCCTTTTCGGATGTTGGCTCTACAGGGGCTTCAGGGTCTTCGGCATTCTCTGGAGTATTATTGTCTTTGGTGCCGGTATTGCCATCTTTTTCACGATGCGATTTTGAGCGCCGCCGCTGACGTCGACGCTTCGGAGGGGCTTCGGCAGGCTTGTCCTCAACCGGATCCTTCTTGCCGTCGTCGCCATCCTCTTTGGGTGTGTCCACCATGTACACATCGTATGTGGAGGTGGACATCCATCGTCCGGTAAACAGAGGGTTTTGGCCTTGTTCGTCTCCAGCATCGTCGTTCATACCGTCGATGTCTTCGAAGGCGTAATCCAGCATGTCGGTTAGATCTTCGACAGTGGCTATGAAGTGGGTGGTGGGTGGGACGTAAAATTCCCCGCTCTCAGCCCCTAGACTGAGCTGGGCATAATTTGGAAGCAATCTTTCCGTAATGGAGAGCGATCGCATTTACTACAGAGCCTCCTTTAAAGGAGAGGATCGAACGGGGAAACGAGAGTTCGTGGGGCTGTCCGGAGTTGGAGCCTCCTGCATGTGCCCGCTTGACACGGACCTCGAGAGTTCGGACCTAGAGTCTGGCAGAGTGTCTAGTGCTTCTCCGGTAGCAAGCTCCATAAGTGCAGAGAGTCCGGCGGGCTCTAGACTCCCGTCTTCAGACCTTTCGGCCTGCTATGGATTTAAGGCCAGAGTGGTAATCGGGTCTGCGGACCCTTCGAAGATCAAATCTCCTCGGATATCATTGACATAGTTTAGGTTCCCAAAACTGATCTGATGACCAGGCGCATAGCTGTCGATCTAGTCGAGGTGGCCAATTGAATTGGCACGTAGTGCGAGCCGCCAAATACAAAAATTTGGCCGGGGGAAGGTCTCCTTCATGGCGGCATTGTTGTAGATGATTGACGGAGCCATTGAACCTCCTGCTAACAGCACAGAGGAACTCCCAATGAAAGCACCAATGTCGGTGTCAAAATCGGCGGATCTCGGGTAGGTCCCGAACTGTGCGTCTAAGGATCGAATGTAACAGGAGGCAGGGGCACGATGTTTACCCAGGTTCGGGCCCTCTTGATGGAGGTAATACCCTACGTCCTGCTTGATTGACTTTGATGAGTATAGGGGTTACAAGAGTTGATCTACCTCGAGATCGTAATGGCTAAACCCTAGATGTCTAGTCTGTATGATTATGATTGCCTCTACGGACTAAACCCGCTGGTTTATATAAATATCGGAGGGGGCTAGGGTTTGTACAAAGTCGGTTTATAGAGAAAGGAATCTTCATATCTGAGCACCAAGCTTGACTTCCACGCCATGCAGAGTCCCATCTGGACATAGGGGAAGCCTTCTACCTTATATCTTCACGGCCCACCAGTCCGGCTGTAGCGACCCGATCTCAGATGGTCAAGTCTCTGTGCTTAAGTGTCATCCCTGGATCGGTATACTGACACACAGTACTCGAGGATTTATAACAGAGGTATATCACATGTATAAAGTAACGTAAATACTATTACCTCAATCCAAATAGTGGAAGTAACAAAGCTTGTGCATTCCCATCAACACCAACGGCAAAGTTGAGTGTAGAAAGCATAACCCTAACGTATCACTTACTCATCGTAAGATAATCCTGCAACATGAGACGTTGCAGGCACAAAGGGTAAGTACATTGAATGTACTGGCAAATTCACACCATAGGATAAAAATGAGAATGGCTATCTCTATATGCATATTTGGCTGGTGGAGAAGCTCTAAGTTTGTTTTTGCATAAAGCCAATTTTTCCCTACTACAAAGGAATATATTTTATTTAACTATAAAGTTTGTTGAAAACATTGAGAAGGTTCCTCCAACTCAATCCCAAAATAATAGTTATAACCCAACAAATTAATTAATTAAAGTGATGAGATCAAATCAATAATTCAAGTACCAGATACTCAAGATGTCCATAACCGAGGACACGGCTAACCATGATTAGTTTATACACTCTGCAGAGGTTTGTGCACTTTTTCCCACAAGACTTGATCTCCTCCGTTGAATTTCTCGCACTACATGATGTTTGAGAAACGAATGACCGAGACACAGTCTCTTTGAAGAGGTCCCCTTAACCGATAGATAGGCCGGTACAGCTACAATCCGCTACATCTACTAGCCCATCATGGAAAGGATTCCCACAACTTACTCAACTATGCCAGAGCCCATAATGTCTTGTGGCAGCACACGGAAGTTTCCAGCATGAATAATCTTATGATCCCTTTGAGCCTGGGTGGCATTCCATAGGGTGATCACACGGGTACTCCGAGATCCCCTTGGGCAAGCATTGGGTTCTCCATGTGCCCGGGCAAACCGCTGAGTGCTCGAGGGTTCCCCAACCATTCCACCCAGCTGTGTATTAAAGTAGCCACCTTAAGTTAACCCTTAGATATAAATAACTCTCACATCTTTCATGAATCTCACAAACCAATCCATGTCTACGAGCTTAGCATAGCAGTATAAGCATAACGTAGTAACACCCAGGGGTTTGAATATAAGACAGTAGGTTCCTACGTCATCAACTACTTCCCAAATACCCACATGTTATCACATCCTAACCATTGTAACATCCCAAAATTCTAAATTTTGGAATGTTATAATAAATAGATAGATTTGATTGATTGTCTGACTCTGAGTGAATTCGAAACTTTTGAAAGTTAAATGAGAGGGAATAAAAGGACTTTCCCAAACTTTCATATTTGCTTTCTGATCTCCATGGATTCAAATTCTTTTCAAATACAAAACCCTTGAGCGAAGATGAAATGACTTCTTCCATTTAAAATTAAATGAAAGGGTATTTGAAAATAATTGAATTTCATTTGGAAATATTTCAATTCAGAAACTTTAAGCAACTCAATGATTTTCACGAGAGGAGATAAAATGATTTCTTCAAATTATGAAATATGAGTTGGGAGTTTCAAAGAATTAAATTCAAAGTCCTTTTGGAATTAATTTTCAATTTGGATTTATTTGAGTTTTATTCAAATTATTTTTCTCCAAAAATAAAATATATGGAAATTAGGGTAACATGATTCCCTACAATAGAAACTTGGAGAAAAATTAATTTGAAATCATTTTGGTATTTTTAAAATGATTTTTGTTGGATTTTAATAGACCAGTAGCACTCTATGATTTATCTAAATTTGTGTGGATTTTATTTGAATTTAGGAAAATGTTCATGTTGTAGAAAATCTTTTTCTGCAAATTTTGATATATTATATGACTATATTTGTTTTTCCTTTGCTTTATTATTATTTTCGTTTGTCTGTGTTAAAAAAAAGAGAAAAGTTCTTCAAACAGTGCTAGGCCGAAGCCCAGCACTACTCTCTCTCTCCCTCTCTCCGCCCCACGGCCCAGCCGAATTGGCCCATGGCCTCTTCCCCTCGCGCGAACCGCCTTCGCCCCGGTCGCCCGTTCCCTCCCTCTCTCTCCCGCGGACACCGACAGGTGGGCCCCGCGTCCTCTTCCTCCTCCCGCAAGGCAGCAGGAGTCCTTCTCCTGTACACCGACGCCGGCCGACGCCGAGTCCGCCCTGGACTCTCCTCTCCACCTCGCCCCTCGCCCCAGCCTCGCTCCTCCTATATATAGCCAGGCCCGGCCTCGTTTTGCCTCTAACCGGAAGGCCCGAGACCGTCCCCGCGCTCCAAGCGAACTGGCCGGAGTTCACGAGATCCGACGAGCTCCGCCGCCAAGCCCCGCGCTGTTCCGACGCCGCAGCCGAGCGTCGACCCCGCCATCGGCTTCACCACCTCGCGCCGCTTCTTCCCGACCCCATGGCCACGCCGGAGGACCACTAGAGCCGCCGCCCGCTCGAAGCCGGCGCCGCTGCCGCCGTCTTCTCCGGCGACGTCGAGCCCAATCGCCGCGGTAACCGCCGCCTCCCTCGTCGTCAGATCTGGATCCAACGATCCAGATCACTTTGTTTTTTTCCACGAAACATTTTCTTTAATTAGTAAACGTTCGCTATGTTAGCTTCTGCAGTGAACAGGTTCATTCATTAGCGTTCGGTAGCAAACGTTCGTTATTTTAGTTTTTTTTTCTTTTTATTTTTTCGGCCAGGGACCCGTTTGTGAATAGTTTATTTACAGATTAGTCCCTGTACTTCAAACGACCACATCTTTTTACTCGTTAGTCCAAATCCAACGAAACCAACGCTCACGTCTTCGTTATGATCTCCTCTATCCAGTAATCCAACCCAAACATGTTTTTGAAAAGATTAAAATTTGAATTAGATCAGATCTGGATTCAAACTTTGTTTGAACATAACTTGAGTTTTGTAACTCCGTTTGAGTTGATTCTATTTGCAAATCGAAGCTCTTGACCTAAACTTTCTGATAAGGCCAAATTCATATAATTTTGGTACTGTTAGAAATTGTTTTATGTTGCAAGAGCTATTTGCTTGGTTTTGATGTTTTCCGAATCGTCTTCTTCGTTCTTTCTGATCTTTTGAGTGATTGCTTATGTGTGGTTACTATTGCTTGCTTACGATAGATTGACCGGAGTGTGACGAGTAGAGCTATCAAGAGTTTTGAGTGCGAATCATCTTCATCAACATTGCAGGCAAGTAACACTTTGATCATACCTTTTCTACAACCCAGTTTTATTGCATTATATCCATCCTCACACATTGCATGATTAGGATCTAATTAAACTGTGGGATGGGAAGTAGATGAGGTAGTACCTATTACCTGTTTATTATGAAACCTTTGGGAGTTACTTCTACGTTTGCTTCTTATGCCATGCTATGCTAGTAGACGTGGATTGGGTGAGTGATATCCATGACAGATGTGAGATTGATAATTTAATGGTTTACCTAAGGTGGCAACTTAAACACACATCTGGGTGGATTGAGGCACCTGATGTCTATCAGGACTTGCCTGTTTTTATTTCGGACCGCCACCCAGGCTCAAAGGGATCATGAGATTGTTCATACTAGAAACTTCCGTGTGCAGCCACAAGCCATTATGGGCTCTGGCATAGTTGATTAAGTTGTGCGAACTCTTACAGTGGTAGACTAGCAGATGTAGGGGATGTAGGTGGTACGGTCTACCCGATCGTAAGGTGCTAGCGCTTCCGAAAGACTATGTCTCGGTCATCTGTTTCTCAAACACCATGTAGTGCGAGAAATCCAATGGAGGCGATCGAGTCTTGTGGGGAAAAGTGCGCAAACCTCTGCAGAGTGTATAAACTAATCATGATTAGCCGCGTCCCCGGTTATGGACATCTTGAGTATCTAGTTCTTGGATTATCCTGTTGATCTCATCACGTTACTTTAAATGAATATTGTTGGGTTTTAATGATGTTACTTAATTGGGACTGAGAATGCTGTCAACCATTCTCAATGTTTAACAACCACCATGATAGTAATTAATCTTATTCCTTTGCAGTAGGGAAAAATTGGCTTTATGCAAAAACCTTATAACCATAGAGCTTTTCCACCAGCCAAATATGCATGTAGTGATAGCCATGTTCATCATTCTCTATGGTGTGAATTTGCCAGTACATTTAATGTACTGACCCGTTTCGGGCTGCAACGTCTCATGTTGCAGGTTTCTTACGACGAGTAAGTGATACGTTAGGGTTACGATTTCTACACTCAACTTTGCCGTTGGTGTTGATGGGAATCCACAACCTTGTTGCTTCCGCTATATGGATTGAGGTAATAGTATTTACGTTACTTTATACATGTGATTTACCTCTGTTATAAATCCTTCGAGTACAGTGTGTGTCAGCATACTGATCCAGGGATGACACTTAAGCACAGAGACTTGATCCATTCGGGTCAGGTCGCTACAACCATGCAATGTTTGAGGGTGAAACTAATGCATAAAAACTGGGTAATGGAAAATATGATCAAAGTGTGAACTTGCCTTGTACATTTGACGAAGATGATTCGCACTCATATCTCCTGATAGTTCTACTCGTCACACTCCGTTGACTCTATCGTGAGCAAGCAATAGTAACCACACATAAGCAATCACTCAAAAGATCGGGAAGAACGAAGAAGACAGTTCGGAAAACATTAAAATCGAGCAAATAACTCTTGCAACATAAAACAATTTCTAACAGTACCAATATTATGTGAATTTGGCTTTATCAGAAAGTTTAGGTCAAGAGCTTCGATTTGCAAAAAGAATCAATTATATCGGAGTTATAAAACTCAAGTTATGATAAAAAAAGTTTGAAAATGAATCTGAACAAATTTTAAAATTTTAAAATTTCAAAAAGTTGATGTGACATGTTCACTGGATAGGTGAAAACAAAACAAAAATATAGGCGCTAGTTCCATCTAATTTGAATGAACGAGTAAAAAGTTATGTGTATTTGAAAAATCAAGGCCAAGCTGTTTTATGGAAGAAAAATAGCTACGGCTAAAATAATCTAGGTCTAATGTATAAATACATAGACTAATCTATACCTACTATTAAAGGGAATAGGTATTCTTTGTTTGGTTTAGTCCTTTTCGTTTGGTTTGCACACGCTAAGCGATCTGGCCCAAGTACTTGTATGTTGATGGGCCTTTTATGGGCTTTCATAGAGACCGTGAAAAATAATTTGATCAAAATAAATCAAGATTGTTGGAATTAAACACAGGACCTACTGTGTAGCTCTTCGATGTAACAACCAACGGCCTATGCGCCTTTCACATTTACTAATTCTAACTCGCTCTAAATATACAAGTGGCAGTCATCATGTTTAGGGCGAGCTAATTAAGCAAATGAGCTAATAAAGAAGGATTGTGGGCTTAAATAGAAAATTTAAATGGATGTGCCTAATTAAAGAAAGGATTATGGATAAACATGTGGAATAACTAAAAGAAAGATTGTGATCTTAATAAATTCTTCAATGTGTTGGAGCTACTAAATTAGAAAAGTAAGGATTTGATTTCCGACTAAAACGGGTAAGGACGCCATGGTAATTAGCGAAATAATAATACTTAAATGCCATTAAAAAGGAATATATTTAGATGGAAACAATGGTAGATAATGCCCAGCAAAGAAAATATGAACACGGCTAAATTGCAACGTATTTTTTATGTTCATTTTATAGAAGGATGCTGCATTGCAGCATGTTCTTCATAGTGAATCCGGTGTTGTGGGACATTATGCTTGCATAAAACATCAATTTTTCCCGTTGCAACGCACGGGCATATGTGCTAGTTGATAATCTAATTATTCTATCATACTAGTGTAGAAATAATAAACTACGAAAATATAAAAAACGAAGAAAGATACATTTATAAGACAGAAAAAAGACGACTTTGGAGAGAGGACACAATTTTCAGAAGTCCCGCCGAAGAGGAGAAAAAACATTTTTCTTTAGTGAATCTAGTCAAACCAAAATATTAATTTAACCCGAATCAGATGAATTTTGAAGGCTCTATGGTTTAGGGGTTAAAGACTAGGCAATGTGGGACTAAACATATACGCACGTAGATGAAATTTGAAAAAAATAAATAATGGGATAAAAGTTAGGCCCGGCCGCGCGCTGTAGTTTTTTTGAAATAAAATTCAGTCAAATAAAAAAAAGGCTGACTGGGCCCGGCCCCTGTAGGAGAGAAGAGAAAAAATGATGGGGCGCCCGATGCCACTTTGCTACGCACGTAGGTGACAGTTAGTTCCAGGCGCACACACGGTTTTTTTAGAAACAGAAAAGGAAAAAATGAATAACGAAAATAAAAGTAAAATTATATATAGGCATATTATATATCGAAATTTTCAGAAAAGATTTTCTATAACTTGAACATTTTTCTAGTATCAAATAAAATCCACAAAAATTCAAATAATTCAAACAGTGCAACTTCTATAATAAAACCCAATAAAAATAATTTTAGAAATACCAAAATTATTTCAAAATTATTTCTCTCCAATTTTCTGATGTAGGGAATCATTTTTCCCTATTTTCCTTTTTTATTTTTGGATAAAAATAATTTGAATAAAACCCAAATAACTCCAAATTGAAAATAATTTCGAAGGGACTTTAAATTTGATTCTTTTAAACTTCCAACTCATATTTCATATGTTTTGAAGAAGTCATTTTATCTTCTCTCATGAAAATCATTGATTTGCTTAAAGTTTCTAAATTTTAAATATTTCCTAATAAAATGCAAATCTTTTCAACAACCCTTTTCATTTATTTAAATGGAAGAAGTCATGTGATCTTCTCTCTAGGTTTTTGTGATGAAATGAATTTGAATTCTTGGAGATCATAAAGCAAGGTGAAAGTTTTGGGAATGTCATTTTATTCCCTCTCATTTAACTTTCAAAAAGTTTCGAATTTCTCTCAATTTCACACAAGCAACCGCACCACAATCAAACAAATCTATTTTTTAATATAAAATTCTGAAATTTGTAATTTTGGGATGTTACACCGACCCACGTCACGTAGCCCGGATGCCCGGGGACCCCTTAATCCCGGACTCCCTCACCCCGGACCCTGCAGCGCTTCTTCGGTACAACGCATGAAGAGATCTGGAAACTGCTTTTTAAGGCCCAGAAGTCGTGGTAGGAGAAGACCGAAGACATTGATCTCGACAGCGCACATCTGGCTACTGAGGTAAGCTTCTTACCTTCAAACATGGTTTTGGTCCATAAGTCAAAGGGTATACTAAGACTGTCAGGACCCCGATCCTAAGTCACACCGATCTAGCATGTAACACATCATATCACTTTGCGACCTCACCCACGGTATCCCCACAGGTGCCACCTTACCTGGTGATACGTCTCCAATGTATCTATAATTTTTGATTGTTCCATGCTATTATATTATCTGTTTTGGATGTTTAATGGGCTTTAGTATGCTCTTTTATATTATTTTTCGGACTAACCTATTAACTGGAGGCCCAGTGCTAGTTTCTGTTTTTTTGCCTATTTCAGTGTTTCGCAGAAAAGGAATACCAAACGGAATGAAACCTTCGCGATGATCTTTCTTGGACCAAAAGAAAACCAGGAGACTTGGAGTGGTAGTCTGGAACTCCGTGAGGTGGCCACGAGATAGGAGGGTGCGCCCAGGGGGTAGGCGCTCCCCCCACCCTTGTGGGCCCCACGGAGCTCCACCGACGTACTTCTTTCCCCTATATATACCCTTATACCCTAGAAACATCAGGGGGAGCCACGAAACCACTTTTCCACCGCCGCAACCTTCTGTACCCGTGAGATCCCATCTTGGGGCCTTTTTCAGCGATCTGTCGGAGGGGGGATCGATCACAGGGGGCTTCTACATCAACACCATAGCCTCTCGGATGAAGTGTGAGTAGTTTACCACAGACCTTCGGGTCCATAGTTATTAGCTAGATGGCTTCTTCTCTCTCTTTGATCTTCAATACAAAGTTCTCCTCGAAGTTCTTGGAGATCTATTTGATGTAATACACTTTTGCAGTGTGTTTGCCGAGATCCGATGAATTGTGGGTTTATGAACTTGATTATCTATTAATATTATTTGGTTCTTCTCTGAATTCTTATATGCATGATTTCATATCTTTGCAAGTCTCTTCGAATTATCGGTTTAGTTTGGCCTACTAGATTGATCTTTCTTGCAATGGGAGAAGTGCTTGGCTTTGGGTTCAATCTTGCGGTGTCCTTCCCAAGTGACAGTAGGGGAATCAAGGCACGTATTGTATTGTTGCCATCAAGGATAAAAAGATGGGGTTCATGTCATAGTGCTTTAGTTTATCCCTCTACATCACTTCATCTTGCTTAATGTGTTACTCTGTTCTTATGAACTTAATACTCTAGATGCATGCTGGATAGCTGTCGATGTCTGGGGTAATAGTAGTAGATGCAGAATCGTTTTGATCTACTTGACACGGATGTGATGCCTACATTCATGATCATTGCCTTAGATATCTTCATAACTATGCACTTTTCTATCAATTGCTCGGCAGTAATTTGTTCACCCACCGTAATACATGCTATCATGAGAGAAGCCACTAGTGAAACCTATGGCCCCCGGGTCTCGTTTACTATTTTGCAATCTTTACTTTCCAATCTATAAAATGAAATACCAAAAATATTTATGTTATTATCTCTATCAGATCTCTCTTTTGAAAGTGGCCGTGAAGGGATTGATAACCCCTTTGTCGCATTTGTTGCGAGGTTCTTCATTGTTTATGTAGGTACTAGGTGACTTGTGCGTTGTCTCCTATTGGATTGATACCTTGGTTGTCAAAAACTGAGGGAAATACTTATGCTACTTTGATGCATCACCCTATCCTCTTCAGTGGAAAACCAATGCATGCTCAAGGGGTAGTACCTGGCCCGGGACGGTTTGCGCCTTTTGTCTCACGTATATGACAATGTCGCTAGCATCCATATGACAGAGAACCTGGGCCGATATGTCTAGTCGGAAACCCAAGGTGGCACTAACTTACATGGACAGGCATACATGACCCAGCAATGAACGTGTCAGTCATCAACGTATAAACCCATGTCGTAGCAAGCTACAAGGACTTAAAGGAACAACGTGTGACATTTCCCCGAAGGGCCAGACACATGAATGAAGAAGGACACGTGCCAGCCAGCCTAAGTGTTCTGGAGCAGTAGCAAGCTACCATGGCTCAGTGGAAGCACTAGGAGACATTTCCCCATAAGAGAGGCTAGCAAGAATAAACAACTAGGTTATTGGATCCCACACATACCAAGCATTTTAATAACATACACACAATATGCTCGATATGTGTAAATACAACATGGCATCACAACAAAACTCTATGACTCAAAGTATTTTTTCATTAGGCTCCGAGGAGCCAGATATTATAAACATGGGTCTGATGACCCAGCATTAAAGTCATACAAGCAACAAGCACAGGCGGAAGTATAAACATGTCTGAGTATAGACATCTGAAAAGAGAGAGGGCTAGTAAGCCTATCTATCTACAAGACCCTCCAAAGGGGTACAAGATCATAGCTGAGGTAACAAGCTAAACGTCGAAGTCCACGCGGAACTACTAGTGAGAATGAAGTCTCTCTGTAAAAACATAAATTAAGCAAACGTGAGTACAAATGTATACAGCAAGACTTACATCAAAACTACCTACATATGCATCAGTATCAACAAAGTGGGTGGTGGGGTTTAACTGCAGCAAGCCAGCTTTGACTCTGTGGCTATCCTGTACTACATCTACACGTAACTCTTTTGGGGTGGCACACACGAGTCCACATATTCACCAATCAATACACCACTATGGATCCGCTCCCGTCTCCTTACGAGAAGGCCATCCATAGCACTCACGCTTATCTTGCACATTTTAGAGTATCCACTTTCACTTGTGTATGAACTGTATAGGCAACCCAAAAGTCTGTTACCACGGACGCGGCTATTTGAATAGATCATTTATAAGCATGCAGGGGTCTACTTCTTTACACACGCTCTCACCACTTACCACCATGTACACATCGTGTATCTCGACAACCTTCAAGCGGAAGCCTAGTGAGGGAGTCGGCCACGACCTGGCTAGCCACACAAGTCCCTAGTCCAGATTTATCACCTATTCAGGTTCCATCCGCAAGGAGATCCAGCCGGGGTATCGCTCACGGCCCAAATGATGAGAACAGGGTTCCCGAGGCACCAAACCGGCGTCTCGGTACACCGTGCCTCATGTCTCTACCGCATCATAGCCCACCCCTAGGGTCAGCGCTACGCATGACCCCCAACACATATCCTACAAACACCAAAAACTAGTTGCAACTCCTGGACAGAGATCGAGGCGATTAATAAGCCGAGCGGGGTCGAGTTACCGGAACCCAATGTGTGGTTGTAATTGTTCATGGATCACAAACACAAAACTCAGTTCCTGAGGACGATTTCTATGAGACAATCCACCATGTACTCCTACGTGGCCTCTCACCGCTACCTTTACCAAATCATGTTCACACACTTAGCTCTCAACAATAAGACATGTTCATCACATTCCAATTCATCCCCGATGAATCAGACCTAACTCAACTCTAAGGAGTAGCAGGCATGACAACAAGCATGAATGAGTAGGAACATCAGGGCTCAAACAACTCCTACTCATGCTAGTGGGTTTCATCTATTTCTGTGGGAATGACTGGTCATGCAGAGGAAAGGGGTCAACTACCGTAGCATATAACAGTTGAATCGTTGTTGTCCTAATGCAGTAAAAGAGAGCAGAAGCGAGAGAGTGGGATTGTATCAGAATGAACAAGGATTTTTTGCTTGCCTGGCACTTCTGAAGATAGAATAGCTCTTCATCGGTGTCAACGATCACAACGCCGGAACAATGTCTACTGACAGGGGACAAATACTGGCAAACAAGAGGGAACACAATCAATGCAATGCAACAATATGATGCATGATAATGACATGGCAATATGTTGTTGATTGAGCTAATGCAACTAGCAACAGAAGAGTTTGGGTTGATTTGAACCAAAGGTTCAAATTCAAATTTAAACCATGAATTTCCAAAGTGTGTTAACATGTTTTGATCTATACAACAAGGTTAAATTGCTTTATCATGCAAGAAACTAGTACCAATGGATATATTGGATTTTTTTGATAATTTTTCATATATAAATTATTTCATTTGGAGTTGCGGTTGAATTTCTATGATTTTTAGAAGTTTAGGACATTTTCTCAAATAAATAAATCATTGAAGATTTATTCAATTCCAAAAAAGTGATTACTACATCAGCATTATGTAAGCATGACATCAGCAGGTCAACTACGCCGAGTCAGGTCAAACCTGAACAGTGGGTCCCTCATGTCGGTGTAACTGGGTCAGCAACAGAGGCTGACTAGTGGGGCCAGGTCAACACTGAGGTGGCAAGGTCACACTGACTAGTGGTCCACGGGCATTAGCTTAATTTAAGCAGGGAACTAACCCTATGGTTAGTTAGGGTGTGGGGCCCAGCTGTCTATGACTCTAGGGTTTGATTAAGAGGTCGTTAACGCCTAATTAACATTGCCACGTCAGCACGGCCGCGGTTAGGCCGCCGACGACCATCCAGCGCGGCGGAGGCACGCTGGAAACGCACTACGGGCGTTTGCTGCACATGCTGATGGCTCCATGGCGTAGCCCTTGCATGCCTGCATCGAGGAGCAGGGGGTTTGGATGTGGGGGTCACCGGAATCATGCGGGCGACGAGCTTTGGCGGCGGACGAAGTTCTGGAGCAGTCAGGTTCGGCGCTAGGGCGTACGGGAGGAGGACCCGATGGGTGTTCTCATCTCTTGGGAGTGTACTAAGTGCGCTAATGGGCTCGGACGCCAGCGGCAGCAGCTAGGGCCGCGGTGGCCGATGGCGAGGAGCGCTCGGCAAGGAAGCTAGGGTGGTTAGGGGAGGCAAACGAGCAGGGGGTTAGGGGAAGAAGGATCGCAGATTCACATCGGTTGAAGTGGCCGTCTAAGCGGGCTCGGGGAAGGGCCGGAGCGAGCAAGGCGGCCACCGCGATCTCGGAGACCCAAGGAGGAAGAAGGCACCGGGGATGGTGCTTCGGGCGTCCGATGTTGCACATCTTGTTGAGGAGGAAGAGGGGAACGATGCGGGGCTCTTGGTCAGCCCGGGGCGACACGGGGGCGGCGGTGCCGTCGACTATGGCGGCGGCGGCTTTTGGGCATGTCGGCCATAGCGAGAGAGGACGAGGGAGAGAGCAGAGGAGGGGAGAGTGGTGTCCAGGGGGTCGAAGCGGCGCCGAGGGAAGGACGCGAGGCATCGTGTTGGCCAGGTGATGCAGGCAGGCAGCCTGGTGGCGTGGCGCCCGCGCACGCCCCGTGCGCTGTCCCTCCTCTACCTACTGGCAGAGGGGGGTGACGACTGGCACAGGCCAGGTGGGCCGGCCTAGTCAGGTAGGTGGCCCAAGTAAGCTTTCCTCTCTCTCTCTCTCTAAAACTTTCTGTTTACTAAATTCTGCAACTGTTGACTCTTTATTAAAAATACTAGGGCACTTCCAAAAATCATGAAATTATTTGTGGGCACTGTTTGGAATATTTCCAACAGCCCTCATTTCCATTCATGATTATTATGACATTTAAAATAATATAGCAAATTTACATGCTCAAATGCAAATAACTTATGATTTAAATCAGTGACCAAAAGTGACCTAGAAAGATGTGAACCATTTTTGGCAGAGGTTCTAGACCAAGAGAAGAACATTTCTGAAGGGCATTTCATGTTCATTGAAAATATTTTTTAGGTTGAACCTATTTGAATTCCATTTGATGCTAGGGCTTTAACATCCCCAATTCAAATTCATTTGAATGTAAACATGATGACATGATGATCAAGCAAAGACAAACAAAGACTAATCTAGGGCTATGACAAACAACTCACCCCCACTAAACAAGAATCTCGTCCCGAGATTCAAGACGTGAGGTAAGAAGACAGAGAGAACACAAAGCTAGTGTCATGGAATTGTCACGGCAGATGTCCTACCAAAAGGACTTAGTTGTGGAGCCATCACAACAGGGTTAGCTTAAAGGGGTTAAACGGGACTAAGGACACAAGGAGTTTATACTAGTCCGGCCCCTTGCGGTGAAGGTAAAGGCCTAATCCAGTTTGAGGTGGTATTGCTTATGTTTCGATCACCAGGGAGCGAATACGCTTAACCTAGCTTTCGATCTATCGTTTCTTGCCCTAAGTCGCCAACGGGTCGTCCCTTTATATACACAGGTCGACGCCCAGTGGCTTACATAGTCCTGGACGGCTCATAAACAACGTGTCCAGCTCAGTAACTTAACCATACATGCCTTATAATACAAGTTACACATATACGGTGGTTTATACTTGTTTGGGCCTTAAGTCACCTTCGGGCTTCAGGCCCTCGATGAGTCTACGTAGTGGACGGCCGTATTAAGCAACTTCATGGTCTTGTCTTGATGAACCGCCAGGGGCTTAACCCGGCCCCACCTGAGCGGGTTAACCCAATAGTTATATCCCCAACATTAGGCCCCAGGTTGATTTGAACTAGGTCATATCAATCTTCAACACTTAGAAAAAATCCTTCCTTATTACTCTTGGAAAACCTTGTAACCTGCCATGATGTCATCTTCTAGGATCATGGTAACCCCTCATGATGTTACCTACCATTTATATTGCATAAAGATCAAATTTTAATAAATCTTCTTTTTAATGAATCTTTGGAAATCGTGGCATCTGCACCGTCGTATTCATTTTTTGGTCTCCTCGATTCCCGCGCATGCCACTTATCCCTTTGCCTTATAAATAGGGCCGGGGTCCCTTTCACTTCCCCCCTTGCCTCTTCATCTCTATCTTCCACCTCGCGACGTCCTAGCACTCGATCCCTGCCGCCGCCATCGACATTCGCCTCTGTTCCAGCATCGTCCGCTGCATCAACCTGTTTGGACCAGATTTCATCTGCGCACCTCCGCTATCCAACAGCCCTGGTTAGTTCCCCTTCTTCCTCTTGTCATAGATCCATTAAGGCTTCGACGGGTTCATCAGAGTTCATCCTTGCTTTTCACTGGAGTTTGCGATTTTGATTCGAACCTGGTACGCCTCCTATGCCGTGGTAGTTGTAGTATCCCTTTTTACTATTTAAAACACCTCCTTTGCATGAGAAAACCAATCTGAGCCCATGAACTGCTCGAGCACTAATATTTTGGTTTAAATATTTTTCCATTAACTGAAGTGCCGTAGATCTGAAATCATAGCATCAATCTGTGAAACATGTTTGTCTCAACACTTAGCGATTTTTTCATCCCTAGATCTATTCTTTCAATATCTGAATGGGTGGCTTAACTCAGTCATAGTAACCCGCCAGGCATCATTAGTCCCCTCTTAAGCCGCCAATGGTTCCTTGTAACTTAGTACTGCCAATCTCTGGCTTAACTCCTATGCATGCTTCATTATTGCTTTTCCTTTTAACCATAAGCCGGCTTAACTATGTAATGTTGTACCGGCATAACCTTTCTTTCAGATCATTGAGAAAAAATTGCTAAGATATACACGTCTTGCAATTGGGTCAAACCCTGGGTTATTGAAGAAGAATTAAAAATATTTGTCGCCACTAGCGCCTTAGCCAAGAAAGAGATCATCCATTGGAGAGCTCCCGGTGAAGAAGTTCCTCCTCAACCGAAAGATGGAGAAGTAATTATTTTTGCTGATCACTTGGGCCGAGGGTTCAGACCCCCCCCCCGGGGCTCAAAGTTTTTCCGTGATGTGCTTCATTTCTTGCAACTCCACCCTCAAGACATCGGACCCAACTCCGTGTCCAACATCTGCAACTTCCAAGTATTCTGTGAAGCTTACCTTCAAAAGGAGCCCACAGTTGACTTATTCAGGGAGTTCTATTACTTAAACTGCCAAACAGAGTTTGTCGACGGGCCATGCCAAGAACTTGGTGGAGTCTCAATTTAAAAAAGGAAAGAAGTCAGCTTTCCCCATGCCAAGCTCCACAGTCACCCCAAAGACTGGAACCAAACTTGATTCTGTTGTCAAGACACATCTCTAGCCGGTGAAAATCCTCTGCCGGGTTACCGTGAACACCGACTTAGCAACACACATCCACTCCCCCAACGACTCAACGCAAGGGAATGGGCCATATATGCACTAGCCTTTTCAAAGCTTAGAGCCTTTACAGCCAATGGCTTAACTAGCATCGACTTTTTTCGGTGCTGGATATCTTGGAGTATCTTGCCATTAAGCCGTCGCCCAGCTTAATGTGCGAATACACCGGTGACGTAAAAGATCCTCGGCGCCATTGTAACATTAAACTGTTTGACGTAGAGATCACTGAAGCCACCAAAAAACTGTTGAATGAACCTGTGAAGGAGTGCAGTAAAATCAGACTTAGTCCTTTCTGCACTTTCAACAAGCCGCCAGCTATAAGAATTGCACCTCTTTTGCTTAACCAATATTTTGATGCCTACTTATGATCTTTTCAATCTTAACAGGATGATGATCCATTTTGGAAGAGGAAAACACAGGATAAGCCGGCCAAACAACTCATACAAAAACCATGCTGACCAAAAAATCTACCATGAAGACCACCATGCCTGCCGATTTAAGCATTAATGCTGACAATGATGATGAGTCAGAGGTAGAACTCGACTCTCTTGGCTCCTTTTTATACATCTCATTGACAATGATTGTTATCAGGACGACGCAGAGGGCAGCCGTGCAGGTGACGCAGAGGTAATTATTCTTCCTTCTGGCTCAGAACCTCTGCAAACATGAAAATCCCGACAAGCAAGTCGGAAAGTAAGCTTTTCTCACCCTCTAGCTCACTTGGATCCCAACTTTCTTTTGAAGAAACAGCAACACGAAGCTCGCCGAGTTACCCGGCATAGTGGTGGCCAAATCACCTCCTCCGGCTTACCAAATATGCCAGTTCGCAAATGCTGCCCAGAGGTCTTTCCTGCTTCTGATGTACTTTATCCCAAGGTTGATGTACTTTATCCCAAGGTGGGTTTTTTCTGACAACCTCTTAACCCGTCTGATTCAAACTATCAGGGGACTCCTCATTCCTCCTCTGGCGAGTCAATGGGAACTCAGATCCTAGCTTTCAACACTGTACCTGGGTAAGAATACATGTTAACCATTCATACTTAATGCATGATCATTATACTGACCTTTTTATACTTCTTACTTTCAGGGGCCAAGCCAAACCTAGCAAGAAAGCTAAACTAAACAAGCCGGTCGACGATTCTAACCCATCTGAACTGGAAAAACAATAGTCATAACCTGCTGGCCCAATTGCTGAGGCCACCCTTAATGATCGTCCACCACAAGATCATGAAGTTTCTCCAGATGATATCGATGTTGAGTCGGCTTTCTCTAAACCGCCAAGCCTAGTTAAACTTGTTAAGGAGAAGACTGACGATGTTGTTATCACTGGATTTGGATTTACAGCTCCAGGTCAATCCTTCATCTTATCCAAGCATAGTGCAAAAGAAGAAATTTCCGCTGAAGATAAAGGCAAATGGAAGGTAGACTTGGAGAGCTATACTCATTTCAGTGCTCAAGACCTTCATTCCGATTACTTAAATCTCCTGTACACGAGCCGTGACTTTGAAGCCGGCTTAGTGAACCTGATGAAGGAGCACTATGAGGTAAACACTGCAATTCCTTGTTACATGAATATTCTTCCCCTTAGCCGTCAAGTTTATTGGACATGATTAGAGTAACATGTGTTGTAAACTTTAATTAACTGCATAGATCAACTCCAGTAGCCCCCAAGGGCCGGTTTATACTTTCAATATGAACTGGGACTTTATAATACTAGCACTTCTTTTCGTCTGTAGCCCCCAAGGGTCGGCTTAATAAATATGTTAAGTCGAGACTGTACAATGGCCAAAATCAACATTGCATCCATAGCCCCCATGGTCGGCTTAACAAATATGTTAAGTCAAGACTAATCATCTTGCAGGAAATCCATAATCCCATCATAGCCTTCGTAAGCCATATCATTACCATTTATTCAGGTTATCAAATGAGTTCGTCTTTGACAAGAGCAATATGCATTAGCCCCCAAGTGCCAAGTATAATACTTGTATTGTGCTTGGGACTTCATAGTATTTGAAGAAGTAATCATTAGCCCCCAAGTGCCAAGTATAATACTTGTATTGTGCTTGGGACTTCAAATAAATTCATTGCCAATCCACTTACTGTTTACTTTTGTAGACTGAGCTTAGCAATAAGGAATCCCAAGTTGCCGACCTTTAAGAGAACATCAAATCTCAACAAGAAGAAACCTCCAAAGCCAAGGATGAATTGACTAGTGCCTTAGCAGCGATGGAGAAATTGAAGGAAAACTTCAAGGATGAACAAGAGGGTTGGGATACTTAGAAGACAACCCTGCTGAAGAGAGCCGAGGATGCTGAGGCGGCCCTTAAGCCGGTATCTACAGAGCTTGCCGGCTTAAAACAACAAATCAATGCCATGACCACTGCCATTTTCAGTAAGATAGATTCCTCTTAATGTTTGAACATACGTTATCTGATGTGCTCTCAGCTTACAAACGTCCTTAATGATACAGGATCTCGGGTTACCCATCTTGGCTCAGACATGCGGAAAAAACTGAAAGCGGCTTACACACTCATAGAACAACTATATAGTGGCGCACAACGGGTTATTTGTGCAGCTGCTCACAACAAACCGGCTCCAACCCTTATCAAGGATACTTTGGATAAACTAACGATGCTACCTGCGTGGATTGAAGAGTTGAAAAAATTAGCTGCAAGAGCCGGTGCACTTACTGCGCTAACCCGGGCCAAAGCATGACCAGTTGACGTTGAACCGGCAGACTTGGCAAATGGTTGTCCAAGCATAAAAGAAGATGGGTCACCCTTCCCTACAGATGACTTCACCGCCCTTACAAGAGAAATGCGCTCTTTGGCTAGCAAACTGGCTGAAGACATTGATGTTACACATTAACAACCAGTTTATGATGCCAACAATAATAAGGTGATGGCACCGACTCATGATGCTCCGGACCTGACGCCTCCGATCCGTAAGCACACTTATGCCCTTGATATTGACCCGTACACGCTTATAAGTGATGAAGATGTATTCAGAGCTTTAACTGGGATCGACTGGTCGACCACTGACTTCCAGTCATTGTGTGAAAAGGAGGCAGATGAACCGGTGCTGGATGAGCCGCAACCTTCAACTCAGCAAGGTCAAGAGTCATAAGCCGTGGGTCGGCTTAGCACCTGCTTTCTGCGAAACTGCTAAGACAATTATTCCTGTGAGGCATCAGATACCTTTGTAATAGGCTTAGTTAAACTCTTGATCTGCCATACCATCGTGCATGTTTTATTTTGCATGATACTATTGATCTGTCAAGTTGAAGATCTGCCACTTATGTTTATGATTTCATCGACTGCGTGCTCCAATTTATTTATTGTACCTGCACATAGACACATGACAAGGATCCTGGTGGTTTACCACAGGACGGGTCATAATACCTTATAAAAAACCACTGGTGGCTAAAGATAGTCCATAACCAGGGCCTGTTTAATCATAACCTTTAATAAAAATATCATACCTGTGATACACCGCCGGCTTAGCATACCAGTGGAATAAGGGTGAAAACCCAAAAGGTTGAGCGTACAAAACTCTATGCCAGTTGACACATACCACCGGCTTAATACGCTATATGCAGCAAGGGCTAATATCCCAAGCTTAGAGCGTAGCACTTCCAAGCATATAAAATTATCATATCCTGGCGACTCATAGTCTTAAAGCCAGGCCGGGTTAATAAACACCGGGTAGGTTTATGTATGAATCATAAGGCATAACCCTCCTTGGTTTTTGACCATGTATCAATATGTCACAGGAGAGGAAACTCAAAAAAATTTCAAATAAAATACCAAAAATCAAGGCTTTCATAGGCGGTCAGGCCTAAAAAAATCAAGTGCATTCAAGGGCTGCATAGCCACTGAGTTAAACCTTCATACAAACCTTATAAGCCGGACCTCACATAACCAATCGTCGTTTAACTTTGAAAAATTCAGGGTCTATATAAGATTGACTTGTAAAAAGTACGGCGGGTCGTTCCAGGATTACCTGGGCGGAGCGGCAGGCTTAAAAAGGCAGGATAACCCGGGCTTTTAGGTGAATACACCTGGCTTCCAAGCCTCGTTTTTAAGCCTATTACAATGGTCATAAAAACCCTTGTTCGTTGAACAAAGAGCCCCCAAGTAACATTATATTTCGGGCGTATAAGCCGGATCAATAAGGGTAGTCATAGGTATGCTCATTGAGCAGGAAGCCCCCAAGTGATATATTTGTGAGCTTTGCTCGCCGGGTACCTATGTTTGAGTGGTGTTGTGCAACAAACTCTCCTTGGTCCCTGTAACATTGCATCAAGCCTTTAAGTGATCATATAAAATTATAATAAAGACTCAGTTTCTCAGAAATCAAACGACAAAGGCCCTGAATTATCAGGGATGCGGACTTTATGATATTAATCATAATATATACATTATCAAAATATGTACATCAAGCAAGCTGGTGGCTCGGGTATAATAAGGCCGAAGATGACCAATATTCCACGGCTGGCGGGTCTCCTCCTCCGATGTGCATGAGTCCTTGCAGTCTCGAACATCGATAAGGTAGTATGACCCATTGTTCAAATTTTTGCTGACTACAAAGGGCCCTTCCAAGGTGGGGATAGCTTGTGCATATCAGATTGATCCTGGATAAGTCGGAGCACTAAGTCACCTTCTTGAAATGTTCTGGTTTTAACCTGACGACTGTGATAATGGCGTAGATCTTGTTGGTAAATCGCCGAACGAGCCGCCGCAAGGTCACACTCCTCATCTAACAGGTCAAGTGCATCCAGACGTTCTTTTTCATTGTCAGCTTCAACATAAGCCGCCACGCGGGGAGAGTCATGACGGATGTCACTAGGGAGAACTGCCTCTGCTCCGTAAAACATGAAGAAAGGCGTGTAACCCATAGATCTGTTGGGGGTAGTATGGATACTCCATAACACTGAGGGTAACTCTTCCACCCAACAACCCGGTGTCCTGTTCAAAGGAACCATAAGTCGGGGCTTCATGCCTCTCAAGATCTCTTGATTGGCTCTCTCAGCTTGACCATTAGACTGGGGTGAGCTATTGATGATACATCAAGTCGGATATGCTCATGTTGACAAAATTCTTCCATAACACACTTGGATAGATTAGTGCCATTATCAGTTATGATGTTGTGGGGATAACCAAAACGGAAAATCACCTTTTTGATGAATTGAACCGTCGTCACCGCGTCGCATTTACTGACCGGCTCTGCCTCAATCCACTTTGTGAACTTGTCAACCGCCACCAGGAGGTGTGTCTTTTTATCTTTGGACCTTTTCAAAGGCCCAACCATATCAAGCCCCCAGACTGCAAATGGCCAAGTAATTGGAATCATCCTCAATTCTTGAGTCGGCACATGGGCTCGGCGTGAAAACTTCTGACACCCATCACATTTACTGACTAGATCTTTAGTGTTAGCGTGAGCTGTCAGCCAATAAAACCCATGACAGAAAGCCTTTTCTACAAGAGATTTAGAGCTGGCATGATGACCACAATATCCTTCATGAATCTCTCGCAGAATTTCACAGCCTTCTTCGGGAGAAACACAATGTTGAAACGCCCCCGTAACACTGCGATGATGCAACTCTCCATTGACAATAGTCATTGACATAGACCGTCGGGTTATCTGCCTGGCCAAAGTTTTGTCCTTAGGTAACTCGCTCCGGGTCATATAAGCCAATATGGAACCGTCCAATCAGGAATAGCATGAAGAGCCACCACCAGTTGTCCTTCCGGGTCAGGAATAGCAAGATCCTCCTTTGTAGGCAATTTGATAGAAGGGTTATGCGGAATATCCAGGAAAGTGTTAGGTGGCACCGGCTTATGCTGAGACCCTAACCGGCTTAAAGCATCACCCGCCTCATTTTTCCTGCGATCAACATGTTCAACTTGATAACCCTTGAAGTGACCCGCAATAGCATCAACCTCTCGACGATAAGCCGCCTTGACTGGATCCTTAGAATCCCAAGTGCGAGAAACTTGCTGAGCTACCAGATCTGAGTCGCCGAAGCACCTCACCCGGCTTAAGTTCATCTCCTTAGCCATCCGAAGACCATGGAGCAAGGCCTCATACTCAGCTACATTGTTAGTACAAGGGAACATCAACCGGAGAACATAAGAAAGTTTATCACCTCGTGGGGAAGTCAAGACAACTCCAACCCTCGAGCCCTCCAATTGCCTGGACCCATCAAAGTGGATAGTCCAATATATGCTATCTAGCTTCTCGTCAGGCATCTGCAATTCTTTCCAATCATTGATGAAATCCACAAGCGCATGAGACTTGATGGTTGTACGAGGCACATACTTTAAACCATGATATCCAAGCTCAATGGCCCACTTGGCTACCCGATCTGTGGCTTCTCTGTTTTGTAAAATATCCCCTAAAGGAGCAGAACTAACCACAGTGGTAGCATGACCCAAAAATATTGCTTGAGCTTTCGAATAGCCATGAAAACCCCATACACCAGCTTCTCCCAATGTGGATACCTCTGCTTGGACTCAATAAGTACTTCAGTAATGTAGTAAACTGGCTGTTGAACCGGATGCTCTTTCCCTGACTCCTTCCTTTCCACCATAATGGCTAACTGACAGCTCGGCTATTGGCAGCCACATATAACAATAAAGGCTCTTTATCAATAGGAGCAGCAAGAACTAGCGGCTCAGCCAATTGTTTCTTCAAGACCTCAAATGCCTGATTAGCAGCATCACTCCAGACAAAGTGATTTGTCTTCTTCATCATCTGGTACAGAGGGATATCCTTCTCTCCTAACCGACTTACGAACCGGCATAAGGCCGTAATACGACCCGCCAAACGCTGAACATCATTGATACACGTCGGCATAGCTAGAGAGGTGATAGCCTTTATCTTCTCCGATTAGCCTCAATACCCAGTTCTGAAACTAGAAAACCCAAAAGCTTACCAGCTGGCACACCAAAAACACACTTGGTCGGGTTAAGCATCATCTTATGAACCCAGAGGTTGTTAAAGGATTCCTTCAAATCATCAATCAGGGTCTCCTTCTTCCTGGACTTCACCACAATATCATCCACATAAGCATGAACATTGCGCGCAATCTGATTATGAAGACAATTCTGCACACATCGCTGGTAAGTCGCCTAGGCGCTCTTGAGCCCAAAAGGCATAGACACATAGCAGAAGGCTCCAAACGGAGTGATGAAAGTTGTCTTCTCCTGGTCTTTAACTACCATCTTAATGTGATGATAACTAGAATAAGCATCCAAAAAGCTCAGACGCTCACAACCTACCATAGCATCAACAATTTTATCAATACGAGGGAGAGCAAAAGGATTAGCCGGACAAGCTTTGTTTAAGTCTGTGTAGTCCACACACATACGCCAAGTGCCATTCTTCTTAAGCACCAACACCGGGTTAGCCAACCACTCAGGATGAAAACTTCAACAATAAACCCAGCCGCCAAGAGCCGGGCCACTTCTTCACCAATAGCCTTACGCCTCTCTTCATTCAAACAATGAAGAAATTGCTTGACTGGTTTAAACTTTGGATCAATATTGAGAGTGTGCTCAGCGAGTTCCCTCGGTACACCTGGCATGTCAGAAGGTTTCCATGCAAAGATGTCCCGGTTCTCACGGATGAAATCGATGAGCGCGCTTTCCTATTTCAGATCTAGATTAGCACTGATGTTGAACTACTTGGATGAATCGCTAGGAACGAAATCAACTAGCTTAGTGTCATCTTCCGACTTAAACCTCAAGACTGGATCATGCTCTGTAGTTGGCTTTTTCAAAGATGTCATATCTGCCGGGTCAACATTGTCTTTATAAAATTTTAACTCCTCTGTTGCGCAGACAGACTCAACATAAGTAGCGTCACCTTCTTCACACTCCAGGGCTATCTTGCGACTTCCATGCACTGTTATAGTCCCCTGATACGTCTCCAACATGTCTACTTTTCCTAACACTTTTGCCCTTGTTTTGGACTCTAACTTGCATGATTTGAATGGAAATAACCCGGACTGACGTTGTTTTTAGCAGAATTGCGATGGTGTTTTTTTTGTGCAGAAATAAAAGTTCTTGGAAAGACCTGAAAATCAACGGAGATTAGTTTTGGAATATATAAAAAATACTTGTGAAAGAATCAAGGCCAGGGGGCCCACACCCTCTCCACGACGGTGGGGGTGCGCCCCCCTGCCTCGTGGGGCCCCTAGTGCTCCTCCGACATCAACTCCAACTCTATATATTCGTGTTCGGGGAGAAAAAATCAGAGAGAAGGATTCATCGCGTTTTACGATACGGAGCCGCCGCCAAGCCCTAAACTCTCTCGGGAGGGCTGATCTGGAGTCCATTCGGGGCTCCGGAGAGGGGAATCCGTCACCATCGTCATCATCAACCTTCCTCCATCACTAATTTCATGATGCTCACCGCCGTGAGTGAGTAATTCCATCGTAGGCTTGCTGGACGGTGATGGGTTGGAAGAGATTTATCATGTAATCCAGTTAGTTTTGTTAGGGTTTGATCCCTAGTATCCACTATATTACGAGATTGATGTTGCTATGACTTTGCTATGCTTAATGCTTGTCACTAGGGCCCGAGTGCCATGATTTCAGATCTGAACCTATTATGTTTTCATGAATATATGTGAGTTCTTGATCCTATCTTGCATGTCTATAGTCACCTATTATGTGTTACGATCCGTTAACCCCGAAGTGACAATAATCGGGATACTTACCAGTGATGACCGTAGTTTGACGAGTTCATGTATTCACTATGTGTTAATGCTTTGGTCCGGTACTCTATTAAAAGGAGGCCTTAATATCCCTTAGTTTCCAATAGGACCCCGTTGCCATGGGAGGGTAGGACAAAATATGTCATGCAAGTTCTTTTCCATAAGCACGTATGACTATATTCGGAATACATCCCTACATTACATTGATGAACTAGAGCTAGTTCTGTGTCACCCTATGTTATAACTATTGCATGAGGAATCGCATCCGACATAATTATCCATCACTGCTCTGTTGCCTACGAGCTTTTCTTATATTGTTCTTTGCTTATTTACTTTTCCGTTGCTACTGTTACAATCACTATAAAACCAAAACTGCTACCGTTACTTTTGCCACCGTTATAAGTACTATCATATTACTTTGCTACTAAATACCTTGCTACAGATATTAAGTATCCAGGTGTGGTTGAATTGACAACTCAGCTGCTAATGCTTGAGATATTCTTTGGCTCCCCTTGTGTCGAATCAATAAATTTGGGTTGAATACTCTACCCTCGAAAACTGTTGTTATCCCCTATACTTGTGGGTTATCAAGACTATTTTCTGGCGCCGTTGCCGGGGAGCATAGCTCTATTCTTTGAGTCACTTGGGATTTATATCTTCTTCTCACTATGAAGAACTTGAAAGATCAAAGAACCAAGATTTTTCCCTCAACTACGAGGGGAGGTAAGGAACTGCCATCTAGCTCTGCACTTGATTCACCTTCTGTTTTGAGTAAACTTGCGACACCTACACCCGGTATTCATTCTGATATGTCGCATGTTATTGGTGATGCCACTTTTGCTTTGCATGATACTTAAGATGAAACTACTTCTAAGCTTGATAATATTGTGCCACTAGGTGAATTTCTTCATGAACAACTTGCTAGGGTTAGAGAGAAGAAATTATTGAAACTGATAATATTGATGAAAGTGATGATGAAAATTCTCCCCCTAGATATGAATTGCCTGTTGTGCCTGAGGGTTATGTTATGGATGAAGAAACTGCTAGAGACTTCTTAGCTTGCAATGATAGATCTGATCTTCAGAAATTATTAGCTAAGCTTAAAGAAAAGTCTTTGAATGCTAGAATGAAATATGACCCTGCTTTTGCTACTTCACCTATCTTTATTACTGATAAGACTTATGATTTAATGTCGACCCTGAGTTAATTACTTTGGTTGAATCTGATCCTTTTTATGGCTATGAATCTGAAACTATTGTGGCACATCTTATTAAATTAAATGATATAGCCACCCTGTTCACTAATGATGAGAAAACTCGCTATTACTTTATCCTTAAGTTGTTTCTGTTCTCAATAAAGGGTGATGCTAAAACATGGTTTAATTCTCTTGACCCTGGTTGTGTGCATAGTCCCCAGGATATGATTCATTACTTCTCTGCTAAATATTTCCCCGCTCATAAGAAACAAGTTGCTTTAAGGGAAATATATAATTTTGTGCAAATTGAAGAAGAGAGTCTCCCACAAGCTTGGGGGAGGCTTATCCAATTACTTAATGCTTTGCATGATCATCCTCTCAAGAAAAATGAAATACTTGATATCTTTTATAATGGACTAACCGATGCTTCCAGAGACCACCTAGATAGTTGTGCTGGTTGTGTTTTCAGGGAAAGAACTGTTGATCAAGCTGAATTGCTATTTAATAATATGTTGAGTAATGAAATTGATTGGACACTTCCTGAACGAACTCCTAAGCCAACTCTGAAGAAAAGGGGTATTCTATTTCTCAGTCCTGAAGATATGCAAAAGGCAAATAAATCTATGAAAGAAAAAGGTATTAAAGCTGAAGATGTTAAGGATTTTACCACCTATTGAAGAAATACATGGTCTTGATAACCTGACACAAGTAGTAAAGGTAAATTCTCTCTATAGGTTTGATGAAGGTGATATTCCTGTCTGTTAAACATGAAAACTACAATGCTTATGTTGGTAGACAATTGAAATGCAATGCTAATATGCTTGAATACTTGAGTGATTATATGTCTAGAGTTAAAGGTGAACTTAAACTTATTAGTAAACATGCTTCTATGGTTACCACTCAAAGAGAACAAGTGCTTAAGGCTCAAAATGATTTGCTCAATAAATTAAATAATAAGAAAAATGATAATGATGTTAGAGTTATGACTAGAGGAGGTAAAAATACTCAGGAACCTTTGTATCCTGAGGGCCATCCTAAGAGAATGGAGCAAGATTCTCAGAGAAACAATGTTGATGCAGCTAATCCTTCTAAAAGGAAGGAAAAGAAAAATGATAGGACTTTGCATGCTCCTAGTGAACCTGTTGTTGACATACCTGAGAATCCCAATGATATTTCTATTTCCAATGCTGAAACACAATCTAGTAATGAAGATGAACCTAGTAATAATGTTAATGACGATTTTCATGTTGATGCTCAAACTAGCAATGATAGTGATGTAGAGATTGAACCTGCTGTTGATCTTGATAACCCATAATCAAAGAATCAACGTTATGATAAGAGAGACTTTGTTGCTAGAAAGCATGGTAAAGAAAGAGAACCATGGGGTCAGAAACCCATGCCTTTTCCTCCTAAACCATCCAAGAAAAAGGATGATGAGGATTTTGAGCGCTTTGCTGAAATGATTAGACCTATCTTTTTGCGAATGTGTTTGACTGATATGCTTAAAATGAACTCTTATGCTAAATACATGAAAGATATTTTTACTCATAAAAGAAAGATACCGGAAGCTGAGATTTCCACCATGATTGCTAATTACACTTTTAAGGGTGGAATACCAAAGAAACTTGGAGATCGAGGAGTACCAACTATACCATGCTCCATTAAAGGAAACTATGTTAAAACTGCTTTATGTGATCTTGGAGCCGGTGTTAGTTTTATGCCTATCTCTTTATATCATAGACTTGATTTGAATAAGTTGACACCTACTGAAATATATTTGCAAATGGCTGATAAATCAACTGCTATACTTGTCGGTATTTGCGAGGATGTGCCTGTTGTGCTTGCAAACGTTACTATTTTAACGGACTTTGTTATTCTTGCTATTCCCGAGGACGATAGTATGTCGATTATCCTTGGTAGACCCTTTTTGAATACTACAGGGGCTGTTATTGGTTGCAACAAAGGCAATGTCACTTCTCATGTTAATGGTAATGAGCATACGGTACACTTTCCGAGGAAACAACCTCAAGTCCACAGTATCAATTCTATTGACAAAATTTCAACAATCACTATTGGAGGTTTTGAATTTCCTCTTCCTACTCTCAAGAAGAAATATGATATTCTTATTGTTGGGGATGTGTATATCCCCATTGAGGTAACCTAGTGTTATTCGAAATTTCTCCGGTTTCGTGTTATTCGAAATGAGTTTGTTAACAAGACCTGATCAACCTTGTTAGTGGATTCCTTTTGATGAGCATGAGATGGATGAAGTTAGAAAGCACAACCTTCTGTACCCTCCTTTTACTTTGTGTTATTCATATTAAATAAAGAAAAAATAGTATTTTTTCTGTCTGTTTTCTGAATTATCCTTGCAGTAAAAAATACCCCGAAAATAAAAGTTCTCCAAATGCCCTGAAAATGAAATATGATTTTTTCTAGAATATTTGAGGATTTTAGGCACTAAGAACACAGCAGGGGGAGCAGCCACGTGCCCACGAGGGTGGAGGGCGCTCCCCCTGCCTCGTGGACCCTACATGGGTCCCTCCACTTATCCTTGCACCCACACACTTCGTCTTGCTCCAGAAAAAAATCATCCACTAGCTCAAACCCAAGTTCTTAATCATCTTGCTGCCATTTTCAATCTGCTTGCTCAAAGCTCCATTCACAAAACTGCTTTGGGGGATTGTTCTTCGGTATGTGACTCCTCCAATTGTCCAATTAGTTTTTGTTCTAGTGCTTTATTTATTGCAAATTTTTTCTGCTTAGATAACCCTGTTCTTGAGCTGGCATGTCAAATTTAGGTGGTCAAAAGTAGTTTTAATGCATGATATAGCCTCTAGACACTTGTAGGAGTAGTTGCTATTAATCTGGTTGAGTTTGGTTCACTTTTATTTTAAAGTTACTAAAATTTTCATAAATTTTCAGAAAAAATGAAGAGATTTTTGAGAGGCTCATTGAGCCGAAGCTCGAAGGATAAGTAAAGTGAAGAGAACAAGAAGCCCAACTATAATCTCCCTCGTACTGTGGAGGTTCGGTCGTGTGAATGGCCTTGTGAATAGTTCTTGAGAGAAGAAGGGATTTATGAAGATTTTTATCATTTTGCTGAGAATGCAGGCCACACCGACTTCCTCCACGACCAGCGTGAACAGTATCTCTTACTCACCAATATTTTTGTGCAAAATTTTCATTTCCATGCTAGAAGATCGCCACCTTCGGTGGAATTTTATTTATATGATGAGCATAAGGAGATGTCACTTTATGATTTTTGTTGGGTATGTTTGATACCCTTTGCGAGTAGCGTAGAGGAACCGCATCGTAATGATGTGGAAGGGTTTATTGATACGATTGCCATAGGGGAAACTAGGAAGGTTTCCGATGCAAGAATCACCAGCATACATTTTCCTGTTTTGCGTTACTTTGCAATATTTGCTAGTAGATGTTTAATTGGTCGTGGGAAGTGCGGAAACCTGAGTGCCCCTGATATTTTTATTTTGCACCATGCCATGTTTCGTGATACTACTTTCAGTTTAGGCGCTATTGTTGCTAAACGGTTAAATCTGAACCGTACAAAGGGCCCCGTCCTCGGATGTATCTTGGCTTCGCACCTTGCTGCACACTTTAACATACCTATCATGCATTTTGAGAAAGAGGAAAAGTGGTTGCCTCCTATTGTTCTAGGTTATAAGAGTATGGTAGCACATGAGTTTATTTTTAAGGACAAGAATGAGATACTTAAGTACAAATTAATATTTGGTAAAAAATATTGTGAGATTATTACCTTGTGTGCGCCCTCTTTGTTTAACATATTTTCAGGCACGTACCTCTTTTTTCCTGAGTCCATTCATGTGTACCGGGGCTAGACATCAGCTGCAAAGCCTGAGCCGGAGCCACTATATAATCCTCACTGTTAGTGTGTTTATCAGTGGAATCCGTAGGAGATCGCCAACCAGTGGCAACCTGAGGACCCTTCTCAGTACGACCCCAACTAGAGTTTTGATCCATGGCATAGACCAACTTAGGCCAAAAGCCTAAGCTTGGGGGAGTACGTATTTCTCACCGACATTACATTCATGTTCACACACTCATGCCAGTTGTCGTTGCTCATACTTTTTCATTGTATCATCCATGCTAGTTTATTTTCTTTTTAAGCTTTCTTCTTGTGTGTTTGAAAAACCTTAAGAAAAACAAAAAAATTAGTAGTAACTTTTAGTTAGTTTACTTTCCATGCCTATAATAGTAGTAATTAAAAAGAAAACCCAAAAAGATTTCTCGTTCTTCTTTTGCTTGTTGGGAGCTTTCCCCTGTAAATAGTTTTATTTCTTTTCTTCTCTTTGGGGGCTGAGAGGAGAAGACCATGATGAAAATGTTGAGTGGCTCCCATGTGCATTATTGTTGATATAACAAAGAGCCCATATTACCTTGTCTTTTCCCTTGAATTGAATACTTGCAGATTCCAGCTTAGTCCAATGCATGTGCACTATTATTATTACCCACACCGTTCGGTCGTGCAAGTGAAAGGCAATAATGACAATATATGATGAACTGATTGAGATGAGGAAAGCTCGTATGGACTCGTCCTGTCTTGTTTTTGTAAATATGATTAGTCCATCTTTCCTGATTCAACCTATTATGAATGAAACATGTTTGCAATGACAATTAGAGATTATAGTTTCTTATGCCATGCTTAATTTGCTAGGAGTTTATAATGGTTTACCTTGCATGCCAACATGCTGTTAAAATGGTTGTGATGTGGTATGATGGAGTGGTATCCTCCTTTGAATGATTCGAGTGGCTTGACTTGGCACATGTTCACGCATGTTGTTTAAACAAAATCAACATAGCCTCCGTGATATTTATGTTCATGGTGAATTATATCCTACTCATGCTTGCATTCGGTGTTGATTAATTTTAATGCATGTTCATGACTGTGGTCGCTCTCTAGCTGGTCGCTTCCCAGTCTCTTTCTAGCCTTCACTTGTACTAAGCGGGAATACTGCTTGAGCATCCAACTCTATAAACCACAAAAGTTAGTCCATATGAGTCCACCATACCTTCCTATATACAATATCTACCTGCCGTTCCAAGTAAATTTGTATGTGCCAAACTCTGAACCTTCAAATAAACATTCTGTTTTGTATGCTCGAATAGCTCATGTATCAACTAGGGTTATCTATATCTTCCATGCTAGGCGGGTTATCTCAAGAGGAGTGGACTCCGCTCCACATTCACGAGAAAATGGCTGGTCACCAGGATGCCCAGTCCCATGCTCAAATCAAATCAAAATAATTGCAAACAAAACTCCCCCAGGAGTGTTGTTAGTTGGAGGCACCTGTTGTTTTGGGCATGCCATGGATTGACGCTTGTTGGTGGTGGGGGAGTATAAACTTTACCATTCTGCTTGGGAACCGCCTATAATGTGGGTAGCATGGAAGATATCGAGATCTCTCGGTTGTTATGTTGAAAATGAAAGTATACCGCTCAAAATATTATTCATCTCTCTTTCAAAATCGAGCTCTGGCACCTCAACAAATCCCTGCTTCCCTTTGCGAGTAGGAGAGCACCACTGTCATTTGCATGTATTATCGTTAGTTTACATTGAGTGTGACTTGACTGGATCTCTTTTACCATGAATTACAATGTCTAGTCAGTCCTTGATATTCAAAGGTGCTCTACATTTATGTTTTGCGGTCTCAGAAAGGGCTAGTGAGATACCATCTTGTTATGTCATATTATGATTGTTTTGAGAAAGTGTTGTCATCCGAGATTTATTATTATTGCTCGCTAGTTGATTATGACATCGATATCAGTAAACATGAGACCTAAATGTTATTGTGAATATGGTTAGTTCATAATCTTTGCTGAAAACTTGAATGCTGGCTTTACATATTTACAACAACAAGAGCAAACAGAGTTTGTAAAAGTTTTTCTTTATCACTTTCAGTTTGTCAACTCAATTGCCCTTGTTTTGGACTATAACTTGCATGATTTGAATGGAACTAACCCGGACTGACGTTGTTTTCAGCAGAATTTCCATGGTGTTATTTTTGTGCAGAAATAAAAGTTATTGGAATGACCTGAAAATCAATGAAAATTATTTTTGGAATATATAAAAAATACTGGCGAAAGAATCAAGGCCAGGGGACCCACACCCTGTCCACGAGGGTGAGGGCGCGCCTACCCCCTGGGCGCGCCCCCCTGCCTCGTGCCCCCCTGGTGCTCCTCCTACCTCAATTCCAACTCTATATATTCATGTTCGGGGAGAAAAAAATCACAGAGAAGGATTCATCGCGTTTTACGACATGGAGCCGCCGCCAAGCCCTAAACTCTCTCGGGAGGGCTGATCTGGAGTCCGTTTGGGGCTCTCGAGAGGGGAATCCGTCGCCATCATCATCATCAACCTTCCTCCATCCCCAATTTCATGATGCTCACCGCCGTGCGTGAGTAATTCCATCGTAGGCTTGCTGGACGGTGATGGGTTGTCTGAGATTTATCATGTAATCGAGTTAGTTTTGTTAGGGTTTGATCCCTAGTATCCACTATGTTCTGAGATTGGTGTTGCTATGACTTTGCTATGCTTAATGCTTGTCACTAGGGCCCGAGTGCCATGATTTCAGATCTGAACCTATTATGTTTTCACGAATATATGTGAGTTCTTGATCCTATCTTGCAAGTCTATAGTCACCTATTATGTGTTATGATCCGTTAACCCCGAAGTGACAATAATCGGGATACTTACCGGTGATTACCGTAGTTTGAGGAGTTCATGTATTCACTATGTGTTAATGCTTTGGTCCGGTACTCTATTAAAAGGAGGCCTTAATATCCCTTAGTTTCCAATAGGACCCCGCTGCCATGGGAGGGTAGGGAAAAAAGATGCCATGCTCACGGCAGCCTGGAATATTTGGATCCTCAGGAATGGCAGAACTTTTAGAGGGGAGAGAGCTACTTTTGCTGCTTGGCGGTCTAACTCTGTACATGATCTTTCACTCCTATCTCATAGGCTTAAGGATAATAATAGCATCAAGCTTAAAGCTTGGATAAATGCATTAGTCTAATTAGTCCAGGTAGGTAGTTCTAGTCTTGTACCTTAGCTTTGTAGACTAGTTTCTTAGCTCTTGTATGTACTTCTTCTTTTTCTTCTATAGAGTTGTCCATTTTTAATAAAGGGCTGTGGGGCTTTGCCTCACAGTAAATATTCAAAAAAATGCCATGCAAGTTGTTTTCCATAAGCACGTATGACGATATTCGGAATACATGCCTACATTACATTGATGAACTGGAGCTAGTTCTGTGTCACCCTATGTTATAACTATTACATGAGGAATCGCATCCGACATAGTTATCCATCACTGATCCAATGCCTATGAGCTTTTCACATATTGATCTTTGCTTATTTACTTTTCTGTTGCTACTGTTACAATCACTATAAAACCAAAACTATTACTTTTGCTATCGTTACCGCTACTATCATATTACTTTGCTACTAAATACTTTGCTGCAGATATTAAGTCTTTCAGGTGTGGTTGAATTGACAACTCAACTATTAATACTTGAGAATATTCTTTGGCTCCCCTTGTGTCGAATCAATAAATTTGGATTGAATACTCTACCCTCGAAAACTATTGCAATCCCCTATACTTGTGGGTTATCAATTATAAAGGTGGTCTACAGGTGTCTCCGATGGTGTTTATTGAGTTGGCATAGATCGAGATTAGGATTTGTCACTCCGATTGTCGGAGAGGTATCTCTGGGCCCTCTCGGTAATGTACATCACTATAAGCCTTGAAAGCAATGTAGCTAATGCGTTAGTTACGGGATGTAGCATTACAGAACGAGTAAAGAGACTTGCTGGTAACGAGATTGAACTAGGTATTGAGATACCGATGATCGAATCTCGGACAAGTAACATACCGATGACAAAGGGAACAATCTATATCATTATGCAGTTTGACCGATAAAGATCTTCATAGAATATGTGGGAGCCAATATGAACATCCAGGTTCCGCTATTGGTTATTGACCAGAGACGTGTCTCGGTCATGTCTACATAGTTCTTGAACCTACAGGGTCCGCACTCTTAACGTTCGGTGACGATCGGTATTATGAGTTTATGTGTTTTGATGTACTGAAGGTAGTTTGGAGTCCCGGATGTGACCACGGATATGACGAGAAGTCTCGAAATAGTCGAGACATAAAGATTGATATATTGGATGGCTATATTCGGACACCGGAAGTGTTCCGGGTGATTTCGGAGAAAACCAGAGTACGAGAGGGTTACCGGACCCCCCCCCCCCCGGAGAACTATTGGGTCACATGGGCCTTAGTGGAGAGAGAGAGGGCTGGCCAGGGCAGGCCGCGCGCCCCCTACCCCTCTTGTCCGAATTGGACTAGAGAAAGGGGGCGGTGCCCCCCTTTCCTTCTCCCTGTCCTCCTTCCTTTCCCCCTCCTAGTAGGAGTAGGAAAGGGGAGTCCTACTCCTACTAGGAGGAGGAGGAATCCTCCTCTCCTGGCGCGCCCCAAGGGCCGCGGCCTCCCCCCTTGCTCCTTTATATACAGGGGCAGGGGGCACCCTAGAACACACAAGTTGATTGTTTCTAGCCGTGTGCGGTGTCCCCCTCCACCATAATCCACCTCGGTCATATCGTAGCGGTGCTTAGGCGAAGCTCTGTTCCGGTAGCATCATCATCACCGTCATCATGCTGTCATGCTAACGAAGCTCTCGCTCGACACTCTGCTGGATCATTAGTTTTTGGGACGTCACCGAGTTGAACGTGTGCAGATCGTGGAGGTGTCATACTTTCGGTACTAGGATTGGTCGATCGTGAAGACGTACGACTACATCAACCGCGTTGTCATAACACTTCCTCTTACGGTCTACGAGGGTACATGGACAACACTCTTCCCTTCTAGTTGCTATGCATCACCATGATCTTGCATGTGCGTAGGATTATTCTTTTGAAATTACCGCGTTCCCCAACATAAAGGTCAAACAGAATAGTATGAGTATTATGCTTAGATGAAAACTCAAACCTCCACACAAAGGAATCGGTGAGATAATAGTATTGTAAGCACTTGTCTAATAAGAAGTCCTCAAGGCCGGCATTTGTACGTATGCATAAAACTCATCCTTGAAACCCGCACGAACCATGAATTCATCCAATGGCCATTCACACGGCTTCACTTGAGCTTCCCTTGGTGGTTCAAGGTCTAGTTCGCGTATCGCACACCTTAGTTCTTGCTTCCTTAAAGAACCACCTTGGTACAATTTCCTAGACATTTTTTTTCCTCTGAAAAAATTCTGAAATTTGTAATGACTCAAAATAAAAGTGAACCAAACTCAACAAGATTGATAGAAACTACTCCTACAAATGCCTGGAGGCTATATCATGCATCAATTTGCAATGAATAAAGCACTAGAACAAAAACTAATTTGGCCATTGGAGGAGTCCCATACCAAAGAAAAATCCCCCAAAGCAGTTTTGTGAATGAAGCTTTGAGCAAGGAGATCGAAAATGGCAGCAAAATGAGCAAGAACACGAGTTTGAGCTATGGAGTGATTTTTTCTGGAGGAAGAGGGAGAGGACGGGTGCTGGAATCAACGGAGGGGGGACACGTGGGGCCCATGAGGAAAGGGGCACGCCCCATGGGGGTGGCGCGCCCTCCACCCTTATGGCCCACTAGTGAGGCCCCCTGGTGTGTTCTTAGCACCAGGAATTCTTAAATATTCTATAAAAAATCATACTAAATTTTCAGGGCATTTGGAGAACTTCAATTTTTGGGACATTTTTTATTGCATGGATATTCAGAAAACAGATAGAAAATACTATTTTTGCTTTATTTAAACTAAATAACAAAAAGTAAAAGATGGGTACAGAGAGTTGTGCCTTCTAAATTCATCCATCTCATGCCCATCAAAAGGAATCCATTAACAAGGTTTATCAAGTCTTAAAAAACTTCTTCCGAATGACATGAAACCGGAGAATTCTCGAATAACACTAGGTTACCTCGACAGGGATATGAAGGTCCCCAACAATAAGAATATCACATTTCTTTTTGACAGTAGGAAGAGGGAATTCAAAACCTCCGATAGTGATAGTTGAAATTTTTTCCAATAGAATTGATACTATGAACTTGAGGTTGTTTCTTCAGAAAGTGTACCGTATGCTCATTACCATTAACATGAAAAGTGACATTGCCTTTGTTGCAATCAATAACAGCCCCTGCAGTATTCAAAAAGTGTCTACCAAGGATGATCGACATACTGTCGTCCTCGGGAATATCAAGAATAACAAAGTCCGTTAAGATAGTAATGTTTGCAACCACAACAGGCACATCCTCACTAATACCGACGAGTATAGCAGTTGATTTATCAACCATTTGCAAAGAAATTTCAGTGGGTGTCAACTTATTCAATTCAAGTCTATGATACAAAGAGAAAGGCATAACACTAACACCGGCTCCAAGATCACATAAAGTAGTTTTAACATAGTTTCTTTTAATGGAGCATGGTACAGTTGGTACTCCTGGATCTCCAAGTTTCTTTGGTATTCCACCCTTAAAAGTGTAATTAGAAAGCATGGAGGAAATTTCAGCTTCAAGTATTTTTCTTTTATTTGTAACAATGTCTTTCATATACTTAGCATAAGGAGGCATTTTAAGCATATAAGTCAAACTCATACGCAAAAAGATAGGTCTAATCATTTCAGCAAAGCGCTCAAAATCCTCATCATCCTTTTTCTTGGATGGCTTAGGAGGAAAGGGCATGGGTTTTTGAACCCATGATTCTCTTTCTTTCCCATGTTTCCTAGCAACAAAGTCTCTCTTATCATAACGTTGATTCTTTGATTGTGGGTTATCAAGATCAACAACAGGTTCAATCTCTACATCATTATCATTACTAGGTTGAGCATCAACATGAATATCATCATTAACATTATCACTAGGTTCATGTTCATTACTAGACTGTGTCTCATCATCAGAAATAGAAATATCATTGGGATTCTCAGGTGTGTCTAAAACAGGTTCACTAGAAACATGCAAAGTCCTATCAGATTTCTTTTTCTTTTTATTACTAGGACTAGGTGCATCAGTATTAGTTCTCTAAGAATCTTGCTCGGTTCTCTTAGGATGGCCCACGGGATACAAAGGTTCTTGGGTCATTTTACCACCTCTAGTCATAACCCTAACAACATTATCATTATTCTTACTATTCAACTCATTAAGCAAATCATCTTGTGCCTTAAGTACTTGTTCTACTTGAGTTGTAACCATGGAAGCATGTTTACTAATAAGCTTAAGATCATTCAGAGTTCTACTCATATAATCACCCAAGTGGTCAAGCACGTTTCAATTGTCTACTAACATCAGCATTGAAGTTTTCTTGTTTAACAATAAAATTATCAAACTCATCCAAGCATTGAATAGCACTACAAAAAAAGACACATCTGTGACATTTTGGGCCGAACGAATTTTTTTCTGTCATTCTTATGACACTTCTATGACGATAATTGTGACAAAACCCGGTATCATCATAGATGTGGAGGGATCCTGCTTCTATGACAAAAAATGATGACAGAAAATGGGCTTTTCATCCTGGGCGGGCCGGAGACGCGGCTGCATGACATTCTTTGGGCCGTGCATGACGAAAAAAACCGTGGTAGAAGCGAGGGAGAGGAAAATATCGAGGAGTTCGCAGTTATGGTGGGTGGTCGGGGGCCGAGCGATGCGCGTTTCTCTCATACACGTACGCGCGTGGGTGTGAGGCGTTGGGCTCTAACTGAACCCGAGCGATTGCACTGCAGGACGCGTTACTGAACGAGCGATCTGATCGATGGCTGTTAACTGAACCCGATCGAGCGATTCCTGTTGATGACCCACAAGTATAGGGGATCTATCGTAGTACTTTCGATAAGTAAGAGTGTCGAACCCAACGAGGAGCAGAAGGAAATGATAAGCGGTTTTCAGCAAGGTATTCTCTGCAAGTACTGAAATAAGTGGTAAAAGATAGTTTTGTGATAAGATAGGTTGTAACGAGCAACAAGTAACAAAAGTAAGTAAAGTGCAGCAATGTGGCCCAATCCTTTTGTAGCAAAGGACAAGCCGGAACAAACTCTTATAATAGGAAAAGCGCTCCCGAGGACACATGGGAATATCGTCAAGCTAGTTTTCATCACGTTCATATGATTCGCGTTCGATACTTTGATAATTTGATATGTGGGTGGACCGGTGCTTGGGTGCTGTTCTTACTTGAACAAGCATCCCACTTATGATTAACCTCTATTGCAAGCATCTGCAACTACAACAAAAGTATTACGGTAAACCTAACCATAGCATGAAACATATGGATCCAAATCAGCCCCTTACGAAGCAACGCATAAACTAGGGTTTAAGATTCTGTCACTCTAGCAACCCATCATGTACTTATTACTTCCCAATGCCTTCCTCTAGGCCCAAATAATGGTGAAGTGTTATGTAGTCGATGTTCACATAACACCACTAGAGGCTAGACAACATACATCTTATCAAAATATCAAACGAATACCAAATTCACATGACTACTCATAGCAAGACTTCTCCCTTGTCCTCAGGAACGAACGTAATTACTCACAAAGCATATTCATGTTCATAATCAGATGCGTAATAATATGCATATAGGATCTGAACATATGATCTTCCACCAAATAAACCAACTAGCATCAACTACAAGGAGTAATCAACACTACTAGCAACCTACTAGCACCAATCCCGGACTTTGAGACAAGAATTGGATACAAGAGATGGAATAGGGTTTGGAGATGAGATGGTGCTGGTGAAGATGTTGATGGAGATTGCCCTCTCCCAATGAGAGGAGCGTTGGTGATGATTTCCCCCTCCCGGAGGGAAGTTTCCCCGGTAGAACAGCTCTGCCGGAGCTCTAGATTGGATCCGGCAAGGTTCCGCCTCGTGGCGGCGGAGTCTCGTCCCGAAAAGTTCCTTCTTATTTTTTGCTCATCGAAAGACCTCATATAGGAGAAGATGGGCGTCGGAGAGCCACCAGGGGGCCCACGAGGTAGGGGGCGCGCCCTAGGGGGGGGCGCCCCCCACCCTCGTGAGCGGGGTGTGGGCCCCCTGGCCTTCATCTTTGGTGTGGATTTTTCTTTATTTCTTTTAAGACGTTCCGTGGAGTTTCATGACTTTTGGAGTTGCGCAGAATATGTCTCTAATATTTTCTCCTTTTCCAGACCAGAATTCCAGCTGCCGGCATTCTCCCTCCTTATGTAAACCTTGTAAAATAAGAGAAAATAGCCATAAGTATTGTGACATAAAGTGAAATAACAGTCCATAATGCGATAAATATCGATATAAAAGCATGATGCAAAATGGACGTATCAGAGGTGCAGCGTTCACTCTATCGCCTTCAGTGAGGGAGGCAATCCACTGCCGGCTGCGCTTTTCTCTTTCACCCAGCGCCTGTGCGAGAGGGCCACCGACCCCTTCTTCCTCGCTTCCGTATGTAGTGTGGGCAGATCCGACCTCCCGCCGCACACCTTGCCACATCTCGACGACCCAAAGGTATAAGTTTCTTTGAAACCGTCATTGGTCTAGCTGCATGCAGATCTTTTTCGATTCTGTAGTCGAATCTAGGTCTTGGTTCAAAGAGGAAAGAAGGGTGTGGTGGGGTGGAGCATGAATCTAGGACGTGGTTCAATGAGGAAAGGAGGGAGGGAAAGTAGTATAGACTAGCTATCCAGCCGCTTTGTTGGTCGAAAAGGGAAAAAGGGGGTAACCCAGTACACACATCTGTTAGGAACCGAACTCATTGTTGAAAAGGGAAAGAAACTGGGGGTCGAGTAGTTTGTGCCGGACTAGATTTGCTACCCTCACATAGGAAATAGTTTCAAAGAGGACAAATATGGGACCAACGCAGATATGCTGCTTGGCTACATATTCTGCATCACCCATTTATACGTGTGGACGCACATGGTGCTGGCATGTCCCATGTCCCATCCACATGATCATGTAGTGTGTTTTGAGATGTTGTGCTACTTGTATTGGTACTGTTTTGAATAAATGTTGAATTGAAGCTATTGTATTGCTCTCTTTTCCTATTAAGTAGTGAACAAAAATGGTACCAACCCAGACATGATGCTTGTTGCTTTGTGACAACAAACTCTGCATCACCCCCTTTATAAGTAGATGGAAGCACATGGTGTTAGGGATCGGCAGGAGTACCATTTCTGTTAGGGATCGGCCGGCGTACATGTTTAAGAAATGTATTGTTCAGATAATGTCTCTGTTATTATATATCAGTTACAGTGTTTTACAAATGGTACTATCCTGCTTTGTAGTTCTTTCTACATGTTTAACCAAGGTATTGTTAAGATAATGTCTCTGTTAAAAAATGAATCAATCACATTGCTTTAGGAATGATACTTTTCTGCTTTGTCGTTCTTTATACATGTTGAAACAAGGCATTGTTAAGATAATGTCTCAGTTAATATGAATGAATCACACTGATTGAGAATTGCTACTCTCCTTCTTTGTTTCCCATTAAGATAAGGTAGATCAGTAGATGTTTTTCTTCTGGGTGTACAAGTCATCAACCTTTATTTCTCAGTAATTGTTTCCCTTATACCTATTGTTGCTTAGAGGGATATCAAAATTAAAGCTCGGTTTTATTCCGACTTTGATTTTAGTTGAACTGCACAAAAGGAGCCAATGTGTCTAAGGCAAACTGCTGCATTAGTGGGTCCAGTTGGTCTTACCACTTTGCAAAAAGAAGCAGTCATTGTTTGCACTACATTACACAAGGAATGATCGAGAAGCTTTATAGAGTATTAGTAGACGCTGGTGACATGACTAGTCTGCAGAGAGCATAGGAAACTCTACAACACATTGAGTGCACTGGGCAAAAAGTGCCCAAACAAGTACAGGAAGCCAGGACAGGACTCCAAATCTGTCAATGTCATTCTAAGCAACAATGATGGGGCATCTGGGTATGGTAATCTATTTACCGTACTTTCAGTTTGTTAGTCCACTGATTGGTGGGTTGACACTGGGGCCAATATTCATGTGCGTGCTGCTGTGTCTTTGTTTTCTTGCAGCATATAAATACGATATCCACAGGGATGCTCAGCTTGATTTTAATGGAACTACACAAAATGTCTGTATGGTTTCTGTCCTCCATAATACTTCATCATGCACAATACATCGAATTGTTCTCTAATCATTCATCGTCACCTTGAGCCACCGGACTATATGTTTGAATGGTGTTGCTAGCGTCGGCCATTAAGAAGGGTAAGAAGAAAGACAAAAAGAGAGATGGCTGCTCTACGTGTGGTTCAGAGGAACACTGGCAAACAAGTTGCCCAACAAAGTACCAACAAGCCAGGACATTATTCCAAGTCTGTCAATGTCACTCTAAGCAACAATGATGGGGCATCTGGGTATGGTAATCTATTTACCGTACTTTCAGTTTGTTAGTCCACCGATTGGTGGGTTGACACTAGGGCCAATATTGATGTGTGTGCTGATGTGTCTTTGTTTTCTGGCAGCATATAAATACGAAATCCATAGGGATGCTCAACTTGATTTTAGTGAAACTGCACAAAATGTTCAGATGGTTCATGTCCTCCATAATACTTCATCATGCACAATACATTGAATGGTTCCCTAATCATTCGTCATCACCTTGAGCCACCGGACTATCAGATGACAAACTGATGACAAACCCTGTCGTTCCACAATCATAGGCATTACATATTTTGAATGGGAAAAGCTTGTCAAAGTTGACATTAGTTTAATATATTGGAATTGGAAAACCTTGTCAATTTTTGCTCATTGATGTTAGCCAGAAGACAAGCATTTGATATTTTTGAGTGGGGTGCCCTTTGCTGTGAGCAACGTCGATCATTTTTTCCTATTCTTGTCTTCAGTTCAGAAGTAAATATTTACTCCGCTGAGATGCATAGTCACATGAATGTTGACTTATGTAAGATATTTGAAGAGTTTGTTCTGAATATTATCTATGTAATGCCAGGCCTTGTGTTTGATTGCAAAGTTGAGCTTCGAATGCTCTGGCATGCAGCACCATGAGCTGTTCACCGTGCCTCCTGAGAATAATCCTTTGTATTGTTTTGCATGTCGATCTAATGCCAGTGATTTGCTTGTTAATAAGATCATCCTCTTCTGTTTTTTCCGTGCTTAAGAAGTTCATCGTCTTATGTCTCATTCATAGCCTATACGACAAGTCGGGTAGGTTAGACGTGAAACCATATGATCTTCCGACCTACTCATCATCTTAGGCTGTGATTGGATCGTCGTTTTCCAATCAAAACCGCTTGTAAAACTGACGCTTGTAAATAAAAGAAGACGGTCTTGGGCGAAGCGCTTGGTTGGTCGATTTCGACTAGTAAAATATACACTGGTCTCTCAAATTACATGCGTAACCCACCGGTTTTACTTACAGACCTTGGGCCCTCGGTTTCATTATGCCTGTGTTTTATGTGTTGTTTCCGATGACAAGTAAATTACACTTGTATCTTAATACAAGTGTGAAATAAACTAGAGCTCCCAAGCGCGGCCTTACCATTTCATGTCGTCTCAGTCTCTCGAAGGTGCTCATAGGTGTCTGATGATCCTGGGTTCCTGAATGAGCAGCGGGCGTTGTATCAGACCATCCGTAGGGCCCGTGAGGCCCTCTCCATTGTCCTTCGAGTTGTTGCGCTCACCGTGGTGCCGAGCATTGTTAACATGGTCAATGAACATGAGGATTCAGGAGATGACTTTATTTTGACTGGATGACAGTAGGGACCCACTAGGGCCATAGCCGTACGTACGCAAGTGCCTCCTTATTATGTACAACTATATTTTTTTGCTTCCTCCTGGTTTCCTGAAATCACAGTCCCACACCTTTGTCAACCTATGTATTCAATATAAACGAGAGAATTGCACAAGGTGCGGCCGACAGCTGCGACCAAGCAGCTCGAGCAGTATTTGTGTTTTTGAGGCGTGGGCATTGTAGAGTTTTTCTTGGCGATGTTTTCATTGTTGTTCAGAGGAGAGCAGGGTATTAACAGGGTGGGCTGTGGCCCGACTAGACCAGGACATATATTGCTACGTCTTGAGCTTGCGTTGGTTTTTCCCGAAGAGGAAGGGATGATGCAGCAGAGTAGCGTAAGTATTTCCCTCAGTGTTTGAGAACCAAGGTATCAATCCAGTAGGAGCCCACGCTCAAGTCCCTCATACCTGCACAAAGTGATAGATACTCGCAACCAACGTGATTAGGGGTTGTCAATCCCTTCACGGTCACTTACGAGAGTGAGATCTGATAGATATAATATTTTTGGTATTTTTGGTATAAAGATGCAAAGTAAAAAGTAAAGGCAAAGTAAAAAAGCAAAGCAATATTAAAGTGATGGAGATTGATATGATGAGAATAGACCCGGGGGCCATAGATTTCACTAGTGGCTTCTCTCAAGAGCATAAGTATTCTATGATGGGTGAACAAATTACTGTTGAGCAATTGACAGAATTGAGCATAGTTATGAGAATATCTAGGCATGATCATGTATATAGGCATCATGTCCATGACAAGTAGATCGAAACGATTCTGCATCTACTACTATTACTCCACTCATCGACCGCTATCTAACATGCATCTAGAGTATTAAGTTAAAAACAGAGTAACGCCTTAAGCAAGATGACATGATGTAGAGAGAAAAATTCATGCAATATGAAATAAACCCCATCTTGTTATCCTTGATGGCAACGATACAATACATGCCTTGCTGCCCCTTCTGTCACTAGGTAAGGACACCGCAAGATCGAACCCAAAGCTAAGCACTTCTCCCATGGCAAGAACTACCAATCTAGTTGGCCAAACCAAACGGATAATTCGAAGAGACTTGCAAAGATAACCAATCATACATAAAAGAATTCAGAGAAGTTTCAAATATTATTCATAGATAGACTTGATCATAAACCCACAATTCATCGGTCTCAACAAACACACCGCAAAAAGAAGATTACACCGAATAGATATCCACACGAGAGGGGGAGAACTTTGTATTGAGATTCAAAGAGAGAGAAGAAGCCATCTAGCTACTAACTATGGACCCGAAGGACTGAGGTAAACTACTCACACTTCACCGGAGAGGCTGTGATGATGTAGAAGCCCTCCGTGATGACGGCCCTCTTCCGGCGGAGCTCCGGAACAGGCCCCAAGATGGGATCTCATGGATACAGAAAGTTGCGGCGATGGAATTAGGTTGGGGCTCCTGTTCTGATCATTTGGGGGTATGTGTGTATATAGAGGAGGAAGAAGAAGTACGCCAGAGGAGCAATGAGGGGCCCACGATGCAGGGGGCGCGCCCTAGGGGGGGCACCCCCCACCCTCGTGACCGCCTCTTTTGTTCCTTGGAGTAGGGTCCAAGTCTCCTGGATCACGTTCGGTGAGAAAATCACGTTCCCGAAGATTTTATTCCGTTTGGACTCCGTTTGATATTCCGTTTCTTCGAAACACTGAAATAGGCAAAAAACAACAATTCTGGGCTGGGCCTCCGGTTAATAGGTTAGTCCCAAAAATAATATAAAATTGGAAAATAAAGCCCAATATAGTCCAAAACAGTAGATAATATAGCATGGAGCAATCAGAAATTATAGATACATTGGAGACGTATCAGACATCCCCAAGCTTAATTCCTGCTCGTCCTCGAGTAGGTAAATGATAAAAAGAGAATTTTTGATGCGGAGTGCTACTTGGCATAATTTCAATGCAAATCTTCTTAATTGTGGTATGAATATTCAGATTAGAAAGATTCAAGACAAAAGTTTATATTGACATAAAAAATAATAATACTTCAAGCATACTAACAAAGCAATTATGTCTTCTCAAAATAACATGGCCAAAGAAAGTTATCCCTACAAAATCATATAGTCTGGCTATGCCAAGCAATTAAATCATGCACAAAGTATTTAAATCATGCACAACCCCGATGACAAGCCAAGCAATTGTTTCATTCCCTAACTTTTTCAAAACTTTTTCAATCTTCACGCAATACATGAGCGTGAACCATGGATATAGCACTATAGGTGGAATAGATTGGTGGTTGTGGAGAAGACAAAAAGGAGGGGAAGATAGTCTCACATCAACTAGGCGTATCAATGGGCTATGGAGATGCCCATCAATAGATATCAATGTGAGTGAGTAGGGATTGCCATGCAACAGATGCACTAGAGCTATAAGTATATGAAAGCTCAAAAAGAAACTAAGTGGGTGTGCATCCAACTTGCTTGCTCATGAAGACCTAGGGCAATTTGAGGAAGCCCATCATTGGAATATATAAGCCAAGTTCTATAATGAAAAATTCCCACTAGTATATGAAAGTGATAACATGAGAGACTCTCTACTATGAAGATCATGGTGCTACTTTGAAGCACAAGTGTGGTAAAAGGATAGTAACATTGTCCCTTCTCTCTTTTTCTCTCATTTTTTGTATATTTTGTTGTTTGGGCCTTTTCTCTTTTTTTATGGCCTCTTTTTATTTGGGCTTCTTTGGCATCTTTTATTTTTTTTATTTTTCGTCCGGAGTCTCATCCCGACTTATGGGGGAATCATAGTCTCCATCATTCTTTCCTCACCGGGACAATGCTCTAATAATGATGATCATCACACTTTTATTTTTCTTATAACTCAACAATTACAACTCGATACTTAGAACAGAATATGACTCTATGTGAATGCATCCGGCGGTGTACCGGGATATGCAATATGACAATGATGGAGTGTGTCATGATAAACGGAACGGTGGAAAGTTGCATGGCAATATATCTCGGAATGGCTATGGAAATGTCATAATAGGTAGGTATGGTGGCTGTTTTGAGGAAGGTATATGGTAGGTGTATGATACCAGCGAAAGGTGCGCGGTATTAGAGAGGCTAGCAAAGGTGGAAGGGTGAGAGTGCGTATAATCCATGGACTCAACATTAGTCATAAAGAACTCATATACTTATTGCAAAAATTTAGAAGTTATCAAAGCAAAGTATTACGCGCATGCTCCTAGGGGGATAGATTGGTAGGAAAAGACCATCGCTCGTCCTCGACCGCCACTCATAAGGAAGACAATCAATAAGTAAATCATGCTCCGACTTCATCACATAACGGTTCACCATACGTGCATGCTTCAGGAATCACAAACCTTAACACAAGTATTCTTTAAATTCACAACTACTCAACTAGCATGACTTTAATATTATCACCTCCATATCTCAAAACAATTATCATGCTTCAATCTTTTCTTAGTATTCAACACACTCAAAAGAAAGTTTCACAAATCTTGAATACCAAGCATATTATTATTAAGAAAATTACCATGCTATTTAGAGACTCTCAAAATAATCTAAGTGAAGCATGAGAGATCAATAGTTTCTTTAAAACAAATCCACCACCGTGCTCTAAAAGATCTAAGTGAAGCACATAGAGCAAAATTATAACACTCAAATGATATAAGTGAAGCACATAGAGCAAAACTATCTAGCTCAAAAGATATAAGTGAAGCACATAGAGTATTCTATCAAATTTTAATTCATGTATGGCTCTCTCAAAAGGTGTGTACAGCAAGGATGATTGTGGCATACTAAGACACAAAGACACAAATAATACAAGACGCTCCAAGCAAAACACATATCATGTTGGTGAATAAAAATATAGTTCCAAGTAAATTACCGATGGAAGTGGACGAAAGAGGGGATGCCTTCCGGGGCATCCCCAAGCTTTGACTTTTTGGTGTCCTTGGATTATCTTGGGGGTTCCATGGGCATCCCCAAGCTTAGGCTCTTTCCACTCCTTGTTCCATGATCCATCAAAACAATTCACCCAAAACTTGAAAACTTCACAACACAAAACTCAAAATAGAAAGATCGTGAGCTCCGTTAGCGAAAGATAACAAGAGACCACTTCAAGGTACTGTAATGAACCCATTCTTTATTTATATTGGTGTTAAACCTACTGTATTCCAACTTCTATATGGATTATAAACTATTTTACTAACCACAGATTCATCAAAATAAGCAAACAACACACGGAAAACAGAATCTGTCAAAAACAGAACAGTCTGTAGTAATCTGTAGCTAGCGCAAGATCTGGAACCCCAAAAATTCTAAAATAAATTTCAGGACGTGAGGAATGTATCTGTTAATCATCTTCGAAAATAATTAACTAAATATTACTCTTCAAATAAAAATGACAGCAGTTCTCGTGAGCGCTAAAGTTTCTGTTTTTTACAGCAAGTTCAACAAGACTTTCCCCAAGTCTTCCCAACGGTTCTACTTGGTACAAACACTAATTAAAAACAAAAAACACAACCAAAACAGAGGTTAAATAATTTATTTATTACTAAGCAGGAGCAAAAAGCAAGGAATAAAAATAAAATTGGGTTGCCTCCCAACAAGCGCTATCGTTTAACGCCCCTAGCTAGGCATAAAAGGGAGGATAGATCTAGGTATTGCCATCTCTAGTAGGCAATCCATAAGTGGCTCTCACGATAGTTTCATATGGTAATTTTATTTTCTTTCTAGGAAAGTGTTCCATGCCCTTTTTTAGTGGAAATTGAAATCTAATATTCCCTTCCTTCATATCAATAATCGCACCAACCGTTCTAAGGAAAGGTCTACCAAGAATAATAGGGCAAGAAGGATTGCAATCTATATCAAGAACAATGAAATCTATGGGCACATAATTCCTATTTGCAACAATAAGAACATCATTAATCATTCCCATAGGTTTCTTAATAGTGGGATCCGCAAGATGCATGTTTAGAGAGCAATCATCAAAATTACAGAAATCTAGCAAATCACTCAAAGTCTTGGGAATAGTACAGACACTAGCATCCAAATCACACAAAGCATAAAACCCATGATCTTTAATTTTAATTTTAGTAGTTGGTTCCCACTCATCATAGAGTTTTCTAGGGATAGAAACTTTCAACTCAAGTTTTTCTTCATAAGATTGCATCAAGGCATCAACAATATGTTCAGTGAAGGCTTTATTTTGACTATAAGCATGTGGAGAATTTAGCACGGATTGCAACAAGGAAATACAATCAATTAAAGAACAACTTTCATAATTAAATTTTTTGAAATCTAATATAGTGGGTTTAGCAACATCTAGATTTTTATTTCTTTCAATCCCACTTTCATCAATTTCATCATTAAGATCTAAATACTCCGAATTTTTAGAACGCCTTAATTTTGATTCATATACAGTTTCATCAAGATTTATATTGCAAAATAAAGATTTAATAGGGGACACATCAATAACTTTTAGATCTTCATCTTGATTTTCATAGGTATTGGAAGAACACGCTTTAATAAAGGCATATTTGGAAGCACACATCCTAGCGGTTCTTTCCTTGCACTCATCAATGGAAATTCTCATGGCTTTGAGAGACTCATTGATATCATGCTTAGGAGGAATAGATCTAAGCTTTAAAGAATCAACCTCTAGAGAAATTCTATCAACGTTTCTAGCCAAATCATCAACTTTAAGCAATTTCTCCTCAAGCAAAGCATTAAATTTTTTTTGAATTCATAAACTCTTTAACACTATTCTCAAATTCAGAGGTTATCTTATTATAATTTCCATAAGAGTTGTTGTAGGAATTCCCATAATTATTAGAAGGATTACTAGGATAAGGCCTAGAATTAAAATTCCCCCTTTAAGCGTTGTTACCAAAATTATTCCTACCAAAAAAATCCACATCCATAGCTTCATTGTTATTCTCAATCAAAGTAGACAAAGGCATATCATTAGGATCAGAAGAAACACTCTTAGTAGCAAATAATTTCATAAGTTCATCCATCTTTCCACTCAACACATTAATTTATGCTATCACATGCACTTTTTTATTAGAAGATCTTTCAGTATGCCATTGAAAATAATTAACCATAATATTATCTAGGAGTTTAGTAGCATCTCCTAAAGTGATTTCCATAAAAGTGCCTCCCACGGCCGAATCTAAAAGATTTCTAGAAGCAAAATTCAATCCGGCATAAAATTTTTGTATGATCATCCACAAATTCGAACCATGAGTAGGGCAATTACGTATCATTAATTTCATTCTCTCCCAAGCTTGTGCAACATGTTCATGATCAAGTTGTTTAAAGTTCATAATATCGTTTCAAAGAGAGATGATCTTAGCGGGAGGAAAATACTTAGAGATAAAAGCATATTTGCACTTGTTCCATGAATCAATACTATTCTTAGGCAAAGACGAAAACCAAGCTTTAGCACGATCTCTAAACGAAAAAGGAAATAGCTTCAATTTAACGACATCATTATTGACATCTTTTTTCTTTTGCATATCACATAAATCAACGAAGCTATTCAGATGAGTAGCGGCATCTTCACTAGGAAGTCCGGCGAATTGATCTTTCATAACAAGATTCAACAAAGCAGTATTAATTTCACAAGATTTAGCATCGGTAAGAGGAGCAATCGGAGTGCTAAGGAAATAATTATTATTGGTATTGGTGAAGTCACACAGTTTAGTAGTATCTTGAGCCATCGCGACAAACAAGCAATCTAACACACAAGCAAACAAAAAGGCAAGCAGGCAAAAAAAGGAAAATAGAGAGGGAGGATAGGGAGAGAGAGAGGGCGAATAAAACGGCAAGGGTGAATTGGGTTAGAGGAAAACGAGAGGCAAATGGCAAATAATGTAATGTGATAGATAGGGATTGTGATGGGTACTTGGTATGTTGACTTTTTGCGTAGATTCCCCGGCAACGGTGCCAGAAATCCTTCTTGCTATGTCTTGAGATTGCGTTGGTTTTCCCTGAAGAGGAAGGGATGATGCAGCAGAGTAGCGTAAGTATTTCCCTCAATTTTTGAGAACCAAGGTATCAATCCAGTAGGAGCCCACGCTCAAGTCCCTCGTACCTACACAAAGCGATAGCTACTCGCAACCAACGCGATTAGGGGTTGTCAGTCCCTTCACGGTCACTTACGAGAGTGAGATCTGATAGATATAATATTTTTGGTATTTTTGGTATAAAGATGCAAAGTAAAAGGTAAAGGCAAAGTAAAAAAGCAAAGCAAGATTAAAGTGATGGAGATTGATATGATGAGAATAGACCCGGGGGCCATAGGTTTCACTAGTGGCTTCTCTCAAGAGCATAAGTATTCTACGGTAGGTGAACAAATTACTGTTGAGCAATTGACATAATTGAGCATAGTTATGAGAATATCTAGGCATGATCATGTATATAGGCATCACGTCCATGACAAGTAGATTGAAACGATTCTACATCTACTACTATTACTCCACTCATCGACCGCTATCCAGCATGCATCTAGAGTATTAAGTTAAAAACAGAGTAATGCCTTAAGCAAGATGACATGATGTAGAGAGATAAATTCATGCAATATGAAATAAACCCCATCTTGTTATCCTCGATGGCAACGATACAATACGTGCCTTGCTGCCCCTTCTGTCACTGGGTAAGGACACCGCAAGATCGAACCCAAAGCTTAGCACTTCTCCCATGGCAAGAACTAGCAATCTAGTTGGCCAAACCAAACGGATAATTCGAAGAGACTTGCAAAGATAACCAATCATACATAAAAGAATTCAGAGAAGATTCAAATATTATTCATAGATAGACTTGATCATAAACCCACAATTCATCGGTATCAACAAACACACCGCAAAAAGAAGATTACATCGAATAGATCTCCACAAGAGAGGGGGAGAACTTTGTGTTGAGATTCAAAGAGAGAGAAGAAGCCATCTAGCTACTAACTATGGGCCCGAAGGTCTCAGGTAAACTACTCACACTTCATCGGAGAGGCTATGATGATGTAGAAGCCCTCCGTGATGACGGCCCTCTTCCGGCGGAGCTCCGGAACAGGCCCCAAGATGGGATCTCGTGGATACAGAAAGTTGCGGCTGTGCAATTAGGATTTTGGCTCCTGTTCTGATCGTTTGTGGGTACATGTGTATATATAGGAGGAAGAAGTACGCCGGAGGAGCAACGAGGGGCCCACGAGGCAGGGGATACGCCCTAGGGGGAGGCGCGCCCCCACTCTCGTGACTGCCTCTTTTGTTCCTTGGAGCAGGGTCCAAGTCTCCTGGATCACGTTCGGTGAGAAAATCGCGTTCCCGAAGATTTTATTCCGTTTGGACTCCGTTTGATATTCTGTTTCTTCAAAACACTGAAATAGGCAAAAAACAGCAATTCTGGGCTGGGCCTCCGGTTAATAGGTTAGTCCCAAAAATAATATAAAAGTGGAAAATAAAGCCCAATATAGTCCAAAATAGTAGATAATATAACATGGAGCAATCAAAAATTATAGATACGTTGGAGATGTATCAGATATCCAGCCCATATATTTTTTTTTCAAGATGAAAATTGCTAGCGCAGCTATACGTTTTTTTGAGGAATACCCAGGCAAGGTGAACTTGTTATTCTCCACCCCGCTGGGCTACAAATCTTTCCTAGGAGGGATGCATTAGGCTTAACAGAAAATGGGCTTTAAAAATAATAAATGGGATGTAATTATAAAAACTGGGCATTAACTATAAAAAATGCACCAAACACGAAATTAGTTTATAAAATATTATTTGTGGATTTTGAAAATTTTAATTTTTAATTGTTGCGCGCGCAATGTTTCATTTGATTTTTACGTAATACAAATTTATATTTAATCTGACTAGAAATTTCAGGATAAAAATTTTCGGATCCCATCAAAATGTGGGAAATTTTATTGAATTCTGTCTTGAATGGTTGTTTTTTTTGAATAAATCTTGAATGGTTCGTTGAAATTATTAATCGTTGTCCTGGCTAGAAAATGGGTTGTAGTTTTAACAAACTATAAATGGGCTATAGTAAATTCTATTAGAATTCAAAAATGGGATGTACATTCTTACAAATCGCAAATGGGCAATAAGTTCTCTACCACACACTTGTGGGCCTACTAAGTTGACGCGCCCCCTAAAAAAAGAAGTTGACGCGTATGCAAGGCTTTGTCAACTTATTATTGTCAACACACGGTTCTAGCAGCAGTGGCCGTTGGATGTCTATCCAACGGGTGTCGTGCTTCTTCTTCAATCTCGGATATTCTAGCTTTGGCCGCCCAAAAAATGATTCCTCCCCCTGACATCTGGGGCGCACCATTTCGGAGGCTGACATGTGGGCCTACTAAGTTCACGCGTACCAAGGGCTTTGTCAACTTAGTCAATATAAATGATTCTAGCTGCAGTGACCATACGATGTCCATCCAATGGCCGTAGTGCTTCTTCAACCTCTGGTCTTCTTGCTCCAGCCGCCCAAAGCAGCGCCGGTCGTGCCGCCTGCTCCTGCCTCCCGTAGCCGGCGGTGCTGCCATAGAGGCCTCACCGCCCCTACTACTCCCACTACTGGCCAAGCCATCCCTCCACTCACCCACACCCCCTGTTATTCTGCGGCGACGGCAGCCTCACACCGCAGCTGAACCAGTGAACCCTCGTACCCCTCTCCGCATGGGATTCCGCTGCCGCGTCTTCCTCGTCTCCGCATCATCCCCTTCCTAGGCCTCGCCGTCGTCCACCGCCCTGGTGCTCTCGGCGCGGAGTGGTCAATGTGGTCAAGGAACGACTTCCATCGGAAGATTACTGTACGTGGAGAGGCTGACAGCTGGGTCCATGGCGGCCGCAAGGAAGTGCCTCCTTATTACATGCAAAATAATTATTCCTCCACCTGACAGCGGGGACCCACCAGATGGGCCATCGTATTTTGCAAAAAAAAAACGTTTCCCCCCTGACTGTTGGGAGCCACCAGCTACATCTTCGCACGCAAGGAAGTGCCTCCTTATTACGCAGAAAAATATGAATACTCCACCTGCTAGCTGAGACCTAGTATAGTGGCACACTGACTTGTGGGCCTACTAAGTTGACGGGGACATAGTGCTTTGTCAACTTAGTCAATATGCATGATTCTAGCTCTAGTGACCGTACGATGTCCACCCAACGGCCGTAGTGCTTCTTCAACCTCTGGTCTTCTTGCTCTAGCCGCCCAAACCAGCGCCGGTCGTACCTCCTGCTCCTGCCTCTCGTGGGCGGCTACGATGCGGCGGAGGCCTCACTACCCCCTACTACTCCCACCGCTGGCCAGGCCATCCCTCTAACCACCCACATCCCCTGTTATTCTGCGGCGACAATAGCCTCACACCGCAGCGAACCAGTGAACCCACATACTCCTCTACGCGCGGGCATCCACTCCTGTGTCTTCCCCGGCTCCATGTCGTCCCCTTCCTAGGCCTCGCCGTCATCCACCGCCCTGTATCTCTCGACGCGGCGTGGTCAATGTGGTCAAGGAACGGCTTCCATCGGACGTGGACTATACGTGGAGAGGCTGACAGCTGGGTCCACAGCCGCAGCAAGGAAGTGCCTCCTTATTACGCGGAAAATAATGATTCCTCCACCTGATAGCAGGGACCCACCGGACGGGCAACCATATTTTGCGAAAAAAACGTTTCCCCCCTGACTGCTGGGACCTACCAGCTACATCTTCGCACGCAAGGAAGTGCGTCCAGGCAAAAAAAATGATTTGCTCCCTCACTGCTGGGACCCACCAGCTACATCTTCCCATGCAAGGAAGTGCCTGACAGTCGGACCCACCTGGTTGAAGCGTACGTAGCATTGTCATTCTGGTCGCGAACGTGTACGTACATACTGGTCGATGTAGAGGCCCGCACGTGTCGTAGTAGAGGCGCACACGTAACATGTACACGTACGTACAGCGGCCAGTGTGCAAGAAAGAAAATACGGTCACGTACGTACATACGGGCAGGGTCTCGAATGCCTACTCGCGCATACATACGGCCAGGGCTCGTGTACATGGCTGGGTCGAAACAGAGAAACTGCGTCGTCATCGTGTTCATGGGGAGCCAACCGACCGGGTCGGAATGGAACGCGTTGTCGTGTTCATCGGGAGGGCTTGGACGGAATAGGCGACGGAAACGAGGCCTGGCGTACCGCATAATGGAGGAAACGGCCTTGTGTTCGACCGGCCAGGTTCGAAACAGGATCCTATTCATCAGGAGGGTTCTGGCGTACCGCAAAATGGAGGAAACGGACCTCCTACAGCCGAAACGGGGGTCCTGTTCATCGGGAGGGGTGTGGTGTACCGCAAAACAGAGGAAACAAACTATTGTTGGAGCGCTACGATCGAACCGGGGGTCCTGTTCATCGGGAGGGGTGTGGCGTACTGCAAAATGGGACTCCACGGGATACTGTTCATCTCCACCGTCGATCCCCTCCAGCCTCCACATGCTACTGTTCATCCACCGTCGACCTCCTCCAGCCTCCACCTGCGACTGTTCATCCACGGGCTCCTGTTCATCCAGCCTCCACCGTGCGCTACTCCACCGGCTACTGTTCAACCAGCCCTCTCCACGGGCTACTGTTCATTCAGCCCTCCATCGTCTACTATTCATCTAGCCCTTCACGGGGTCCTGTTCATCCAGCTCAACTGGCTCGATCGATCGGGGTCCTATTCATCCAGAGGCAACACCACAGGGTCCTGTTCATCCACCCACACCGGGAACTATTCATCCAAACCCCCCAGCAACGCTCACTGTTCATCCAGAGGCAGCATCGATTGACTTCAGTTAGCAGAAGTAGCGAAGGAATTGCTCGATCGGGTTTAGTTAACAGCCATCGATTGATCGCTCGGGTTCAGTAACGCATAGCCTACAGTGCAATCGCTTGGGTTCAGTAGGCGAACGCCTCGCTCGGGCTCAGTTAGAGCCCAACGCCTTGCACCCATGCGCGTGCGTGTACGAGAGAAACGTGCAAACCTCTGTGCATCGCTCGGCCCCGACCACCCACCGTAACCGGGAACACCCCGATATTTTCCTCGCCCTCGCTTCTACCACAGTTTTTTTCTGTCATGGACGGCCCAAAGAATGTCATGCAGCTGCGTCTCCGGCCAACCCAGGACGAAAAGCCCATTTTTCTGTCATGATTTTTTGTCATAGAAGTAGGAGCCCACCACATCTATGATGATACCGGGTTTTGTCACAATTATCATCATAGAAGTGTCATAAGTATGACAGAAAAAATTTCGTTCGGCCCAAAATGTCATGAATGTGTCTTTTTTTGTAGTGTTTATGTATGAAATTGTATTAATTTGGTCTATTTGGTGTTGTGTAATGAAGATGAGTCGGCAATGGATGTACGATGACCGATGCTCTCCCCAGTTCGTTGAGGGTGTGCATACTTTTCTGATTGCGGCTCAGGCAAACTAGCGGGCGGATGGTTTTATGCTTTGTCCATGTGCTAGCTGTAAGAATGATCACAATTACTCTAACCCAAGAACCATTCACGGCCACCTGTTTGAATCCGGTTTCATGCCCCACTATATTGTTTGGACCAAGCACGGAGAAAGAGGGGTTATGATGGAAGAAAATGAAGAAGAAGAGGACGACGATAGCTATCCTGGACATGGGTTACCTAAATACGATGATACAACAATGGGGGAAGAAGCCACGTCGACAATGAGGGAAGAAGCTGAATAAGAGGCATCATATGAGCCAACTGATGATCTAGGTCGGGCCATTGCCGATGCAGAGAGAAACTGCGCAAGTGAAAAGGAGAAGAAGTTGCAGCACATGTTAGAGAATCACAATAAATTGTTGTACCCGAATTGCGAAACTGACAATAAAAAGCTGGGCACCACATTGGAATTACTGCAATGGAATGCAGAGAATGGTGTATCTGACAAGGCATTTGGAAAGTTGCTGGTAAAGTTAAAGAAGATGCTTCCAAAGGATGACGAATTACCCGAGAGTACGTACGAAGCAAAGAAGGCTGTGTTCCCTCTAGGGTTAGAGGTGCAGAAGATACATGCATGCCCTAATGACTGCATCCTCTACCACGGTGAGTACGCGGATTCGAACACGTGCCAGGTATGCGGTGCAATACGCTATAAGATCAGCCGCAATGACCCTGGTGATGTCGAGGCAAGCGCCCCAGGAAGAAGATTCCTACCAAGGTGATGTGGTATGCTCCTATAATACCATGGTTGAAATGTTTGTTCCTAAACAAAGAGCATGCCAAGGCGATGCGATGGCACAGAGAAGACCATAAGAAAGACGGAAAGTTGAGAGTACCCGCTGACGGGTCGCAGTGGAGAAAAATAGAGAGAAACTACAGGAAGTAGTTTGCAAGTGACGCAAGGAACGTATGGTTTGGTCTAAGCGCAGATGGCATTAATCCTTTTGGGGAGCAGAGCAACAACCATAGCACCTGGCCTGTGACTCTATGTTTGTACAACCTTCCTCCTTGGTTGTGCATGAAGCGGAAGTTCATTATGATGCCAGTTCTCATCCAAGGCCCTAAGCAACCTAGCAATGAAATTGATGTGTACCTAAGACCAGTAGTTGAAGAACTCTTATAGCTATGGAATGGAACAGGTGTACGTGCATGGGATGAGCACAAACAGGAAGAATTTGACCTAAAGGCATTGCTGTTCGTGACCATTAATGATTGGCCTACTCTCAGTAACCTTTCAGGATAGACAAACAAGGGATACTGCGCATGCATGCACTGTTTGGATGATACCGAGAGTATATATTTGGATAATTGTAGGAAGAATATGTACCTAGGACATCATTGATTTCTTCCGACAAGGCATCTCGTAAGAAAGAAAGGCAAGAATTTCAAAGGTGAGGAGGATCACCGGACGAAGCCTCACCACCATACTGGTGCTTATGTACATGATATGGTCAAGGATTTGAAGGTAATATTTGGATAGGGTCCTGGCGGACAACCTGTTCGGAATGACGCTGACGGACGCTCACCCATGTGGAAGAAGAAATCTATATTTTGGGACTTGCCCTATTGGAAAGACCTAGAGGTCCGCTCCGCAATCACTACAAAAAAAGACACATCCGTGACATTTTGGGCCGAACGAATTTTTTTTCTGTCATACTTATGACACTTCTATGACGATAATTGTGACAAAACCCGGTATCATCATAGATGTGGTGGGGTCCTACTTCTATGACAAAAAATCATGATAGAAAATGGGCTTTTCGTCCTGGGCGGGCCGGAGACGCAACTGCATGACATTCTTTGGGCCGTCCATGACGGAAAAAACCGTGGTAGAAGCGAGGGTGCGGAAAATATCGAGGAGTCCCCGGTTACGGTGGGTGGTCAGGGCCGAGCGATGCGCGTTTCTCTCATACGTACACACGTGTGCGCGAGGCGTTGGGCTCTAACTGAACCCGAGCGATTGCACTGCAGGCTATGCGTTACTAAACCCGAGTGATCGGTCGATGGCTGTTAACTGAACCCGATCGAGCGATTCCTTCGCTACTGCTGCTAACTGAAGCCGATCGATGCTGCCTCTGGATGAACAGTGAGCGTTGCGGGCGGGGGGGGGGGGGGGGGGGGGGGGGGGGGGGGGGGGGGGGTGGATGAATAGTTCCTGGTGGGGGTGGATGAACAGGACCCCGTGGTGTTGCCTCTGGATAAACAGTACCCCGATCGATCGAGCCGGTTGGGGCCAGACGAACAGGACCCCGTGGAGGGCAGGATGAACAGGACCATCCCGTGGAGGGCAGGATGAACAGTAGATGGTGGAGGGCTGGATGAAGAGTAGCCCGTGGAGGGGTGGTTGAACAGGAGCCCGTGGAGATGACTGGTTGAACAGTAGCCGGTGGAGTAGCGCACGGTGGAGGCTGGATGAATAGGAGCCCGTGGATGAACAATCGCAGGTGGAGGCTGGAGGAGGTCGACGGTGGATGAACAGTAGCCCGTGGAGGCTAGAGGAGGTCGACGGTGGAGATGAACAGTATCCCATGGAGTCCGTTTTGCGGTACGCCATGCCCCTCCCAATGAACAGGACCCCTGTTTTGACCGTAGCGCTCCAACCCAAGTCCGTTTCCTCCGTTTTGCGGTACGCCATACCCCTCCCGATCAGCATGACCCCCATTTCGACTGTAGGAGGTCCGTTTCCTCTGTTTTGTGGTACGCCAACCCCTCCAGATGAACATGATCCCGTTTCGAACGTGGCCGGTCGAACACAATGTTGTTTCCTCCGTTCTACGGTATGCCAGGCCTCTTTCCATCGGCTGTTCCGTCCAAGCCGTCCCGATGAACACGACGACGCATTCCATTCCGTACCAGCCGGTTGGCTCCCCATGAACAAGATGACGATGTTGTTTCTCCGTTCTGAACCAGCCATGTACACGAGCCCTGCCTTACGTACGCGCGAGTAGGTGTTCGAGACCCCGCCCGTATGTACGTACATGGTTGTATTTTCTTTCTTGCACACTGGCCGTTGTATGTACGTGTACATCCTACGTGCGTGCCTCTACATGACCAGTATGTACGTACACGTTCACGAACAGAATGACAATGCTACGTACGCTTCGACTAGGTGGGTCCCGACTGTCAGGCACTTCCTTGTGTGCGAAGATGTAGCTGGTGGCTCCCAACAGTCAGGGGGGCGAATCGTTTTTTTGCCTAGATGGACTTCCTTGTGTGCGAAGATGTAGCTGGTGGGTCCCAGCAGTTAGGAGGAAACATTTTTTCGAGAAATACGGGGGCCCATCCGGTGGGTCCCTGCTGTCAGGTGGAGGAATAATTATTTTGCGTGTAATAAGGATGCACTTCCTTGCTGCGGCCGTGGACCTAGCTGTCAGCCTCTCCATGTACATTCCACATCCGATGGAAGCCGTTCCTTGAACATGTTGACCACGCCGCGCCGAGAGCCCCATGGCGGTGGACGACGACGAGGCCTAGGAAGGGGACGCCGCGGAGCCAGGGAAGACGCGGCAGTTGATGCCCACGCATAGAGGAGTACGTGGGTTCACTGGTTCGCTGCAGTGTCAGACTGTCGTAGCCGCAGAATAATAGGGGGTGTGGGTGAGTATAGGGATGGCCTGGCCAGCGGTGGGAATAGTAGGGGGCGGTGAGGCCTCCGCGGTAGCATAGCCGGCCACGGGAGGCAGCAGCATGCGGCACGACCGGCGCTGCTTTGGGCGGCTGGAGCAACAACACTAGAGGTTGAAGAAGCACTACGGCTGTTGGATGGACATCATACGGTCACTAGAGCTAGAATCGTTCATATTGACTAAGTTGACAAAGCACTCCGTCCCTGTCAACTTAGTAGGCCCACAAGTCAGCCTCCCACCAAGGTGGGTCCCAACCAGCAGGGGGAGTATTCATTTTTTTGTACGTAATAAGGAGGCACTTCCGGTGGGTCCGAGCTGACAACGGGGGGGGGGGACGTTTTTTTCGCGCAATACGGTGGCCCGTCCGATGTGTCCCAGCATTCAGGGGGCAAACATTTTTTTCGCGAAATACGGTGGCCCGTCCGGTGGGTCCCTGCTGTCAGGTGTAGGAATCATTATTTTCCGTGTAATAAGGAGGCACTTCCTTGCTGCTGTCGTGGATCCAGCTGTCAGCCTCTCCACATACAGTCCATGTCTGATGGAAGTCGTTCCTTGACCATGTTGACGACGCCGCGCCGAGAGCACCAGGGCGGTGGATGATGGCGAGGCCTAGGAAGGGGATGACGCAGAGCCGGGGAAGACGTGGCAGTGGAAGCCCGCGCGGAGAGGAGTACGAGGGTTCACTGGTTCGGCTGCGGTGTGAGGCTGCCGTCGCCGCGGAATAACAGGGGGTGTGGGTGAGTAGAGGGATGGCCTGGCTAGCGGTAGGAGTAGTAGGGGCAGTGACGCCTCCGCGGCATCAGAGCCGGCCACGGGAGGCAGGAGCACACGGCATGACCGGCGCTGCTTTGGGCGGCTGGAGCGAGAAGACCAGAGGTTGAAGAAGCACTACAGTCGTTGGATGGACATCGTACGGTCACTGCAGCTAGAATCGTTCATATTGACTAAGTTGACATAGCCCTTGGTACGCGTCAACTTAGTAGGCCCACAGGTCAGCTTCCGAAACGGCGCGCCCCAGATGTCAGGGGGAGGAATCATTTTTTGGGCAGGTGAACCTAGAATATCAGAGATTGAAGTAGAAGCATGACATCCGTTGGATGGACATCCAACGGCCACTGCTGCTAGAACCGCGTGTTGACTATAATAAATTCACAAAGCCTTGCATACGCGTCAACTTCTTTTTGTAGGGGACGCGTCAACTTAGTAGGCCCACAAGTGTGTGGGAGAGAACTTATAGCCCATTTGCAATTTGTAAGAATGTACAGCCCATTTTTGAATTCTAATGGAATTTACTACAGCCCATTTACAGTTTGTTAAAAGTACAGCCCATTTTCTAGCTAGGAAAATAATTAATAATTTCAACCAACCATTCAAGAAAGAACTCAATAAAATTTCCCACAATTTGATGGGATCCGAAATATTTTTATCCCGAAATTTCTAGTCACATTAAATATTAATTTGTATTACGTAGAAATCTAATGAAACATTATGCGCGCAACAATTAAAAATTAAGATTTTCAAAATCCATAAATAATATTTTATAAACTAATTCTGTGCTTTGTGCATTTTTTATAGTTACTGCCCAGTTTTTATAATTACATCCCATTTATTATTTTTTAAAGCCCATTTTCCTGTTAAGCCTAATGCATCCCTCCTAGGAAAGATTTGCAGCCCAGCGGGGCGGAGAATAACAAGTTGAGCTTGCCTGGGTATTCCTCAAAAAAACGTATAGCTCGGCTAGCCATTTTCATCTTGAAAAAAATTAATATCTTTTTTAGGCCTTAAAAAATTAATATCTTGAAAAAAAATATCTAGGCTGGATATCTGTCCTGGGCTATACGGGCCACAGTCCCGCCTAGTTAATACCCCGCTCTCCTTTGAACAACAACGAAAACATCGCCAAGAAAAACTCTGCAGTGCTCACACCTCAAAAACAAAAATACTGCTCGAGCTGCTTGTCCCAGCTGTCGGCCGCACCTTGTGCAATTCTCTCGTTTATTGACTACATAGGTTGACAATGGTGTGGGACCGTGATGTCAGGAAACCAGGAGGAAGCAAAAATATATATTTGTACATAATAAGGAGGCACTTGCGTACGTACGGCTATGGCCCTAGTGGGTCCGTACTGTCAACCAGTCAAAATAAAGTCATCTCCTGAATCCTCATGTTCATTGACCATGTTAACAATCCTCAGCGCCACGGCGAGCGCAGCAACTCGAAGGACGATGGAGAGGGCCTCACGGGCCCTACGGATGGTCTGATACAGCGCCTGCTGCTGATTCAGGAAGCCAGGGTCATCGGACACCTATGAGCACCTTCAAGAGACTGAGACGGCATGAAACGGTAAGGCCGCGCTTGGGAGCTCTAGTTTATTTCACAACTGTATTAAGATACAAATGTAATTTACTCGTCATCGGAAACAGCACGTAAAATACAGGCGTAATGAAACCGAGGGCGCGAGGTCTGTAAGTAAAACCGGCGGGTTACGCGTGTAATTTAAGAGACCGGTGTATATTTTACTAGTCAAAATCGACCAACCAAGCGCTTCGCCTGAGACCATCTGCTTTTATTTACAAGCGGTTTTGGTTGGAAAACGACGATCCAATCACGGCCTAAGATGATGAGTTGGTCGGAAGATCATATGGTTTCACGTCTAACCTACCCGACTTGTCGTATAAAGCTTCTTGATCATTCCTTGTGTAATGTAGCGCAAACAGTGACTGCTTCTTTCTGCAAAGTGTTAAGACCAACTGGACACACTAATGCAGCAGTTTGCCTTAGACACATTGGCTCCTTTTGTGCAGTTCAACTAAAATCAAAGTCGTAATAAAACCAAGCTTTAATTTTGATATCCCTCTAAGCAACAAAAGGTATAAGGGAAACAATTACTGAGAAATAACAGTTGATGACTTGTACTCCCAGAAGAAAAACATCTACTGATCTACCTTATCTTAATGGGAAATGAAGCAGGAGAGTAGCGATTCTCAATCAGTGTGATTCATTCATATTAACTAGACATTATCTTAACAATGCCTTGTTTCAACATGTATAAAGAATGACAAAGCAGAAAAGTATTGTTCCTAAAACAATGCGACTGATTCATTTTAACAAAGACATTATCTTAACAATACCTTGGTTAAACATGTAGAAAGAACTACAAAGTAGGATAGTACCATTTGTAAAACACTGTAACTGATATATAATAACAGAGACACTATCTAAACAATACATTTCTTAAACATGTACTCCAGCCGATCCCTAACAAAAATGGTACTCCCGCCGATCCCTAACAAGTGTTGGAGTTTTGAACTAAGATTTAGTAGTTAATTCTGAGGAAAGTAGGTACTGACCTTTCAAGACCAAGATTTGAAACAACGCCTTAGGTGGATCTAAAAGAGATCTCAACACATATATGGAAATCCAGTCTCATTTTGTGCAGTTCCACCAAAATTAAGTGAAGCAAAATGTCGCAATAGCAACAAGTTGAATAGATATCCCTGTTTTAACAAAGGAAAAAAAGGAATCAATTACTAGCCAATAAAGGAGGATGAAACACGCGACCACAAAAATGGTAATCCCGCCAATCCCTAACAAGTGTTACAGTTTTGAAATAAGATTCAGTACTTAATTCTGAGAGTGGCATTGCTTAATTTTACTAGTGGCATTAGATTAACAAAAAGCATAAACAGTTCCAGGGGAGAGTGGGCGCAACAACAACATGTGCTTCCATCTACTTATAAAGGGGGTGATGCAGAGTTTGTTGTAACAAAGCAACAAGCATAATTTCTGGGTTGGTCCCATTTTTGTTCACTACTTAATGGGAAAAGACAGCAATACAATAGCTTCTATTCAACATTAATTTAAAACAGTACCAATACAAGTAGCACAACATCTCAAAACACACTGCACGATCATGTGGATGAAGGCAAGCACCAACCTATCATGATGCACACAAGATCACGTATGAATATGCTAACACGAATAGGAAATCCAATCTCATTTTGTGCAGTTACTCTGAAATCAAGTAAAGTCGCCGGTGAGACATTTAAGTTTGCTATAGCAACAAGTTGAATAGATATCCCTGATTTAACAGAGGCAAAAAAGGAAACAATTAATGCCAATAAAGGAGAATGAAACATGCGACCACAAAAGGAAGCATCTACCTTATCTTGATGGAAAACAAAGTATAGGACAATAGCATTTCTAAAACGGTTGCATTGATTCATATTAACAGAGAAATTCTCTTAAAATAGTTCAATAGTTAATTCTGAGAGTGGCATTGCTTAAAATACAATAGCTTCAATTCAACATTTATTTAAAACAATACCAATACAAGTAGCACAACATCTCAAAACACACTGCACGATCGTGTGGATGGGACATGGGGCATGCCAGCACCATGTGCGTTCACACGTATAAATGGGTGATGCAGAGTATGTAGCCAAGCAGCATATCTGCGTTGGTCCCATATTTGTTCTCTTTGAAACTTTTTCCGATGTGAGGGCAGCGAATCTAGTCCTGCACAAACTACCCGACACCCTAGTTTCTTTCCCTTTTCAACAAAGAGCTGGGTTCCTTACATGTGTGTGTACTGGGTTTCCCCCCTTTTCCCTTTTCGACCAAGAAAGCGGCTGGATAGCTAGTCTATACTACTTTCCCTCCCTCCTTTCCCCATTGAACCAAGTCGTAGATTCATGCTCCACCCCACCGCACCCTTCTTTCCTCTTTGAACCAAGACCTAGATTCGACTACAGAATCGAAAAAGATCAGCATGCAGGTAGACCAATGACGGTTTCGAAGAAACTTACACCTTAGGGTCGTCGGGATGTGGCAAGGCGTGCGGTGGGGGGTCGGATCTGCCCACACTACGTACGGAAGCAAGGAAGAAGGGGTCGGTGGCCCTCCCGCACAGGCGCTGGGTGAAAGAGAAAAGCGTAGCCAGTAGTGGATTGCATCCTAGGTGAACTGACGAAGGATGTCATCTTTGTGGGTAACAAGCAAAGAGCACTGATGGAAGACATCTTGTTTTTCATTGAAAATCGATCAGCTTCACCAGCAAACGCAACCATGAGGCGCAACCATGAGCATCGATAGGTCATCGTGGTGATGCATCATCCATTTGGCATCAAGTTTGGGTGAGGCACCTATGAAGTTCGACAAATCCTCACTATGGTCTGTTTCTTCTCGGTATTCAAGCTCGAGGAAGGAAGAACCACGTGGTAGAGGATAGTGAGGCGGAACAACAATGGCCATCCAATTTTGTGCAGTTCGACTAAAATTGAGGAAGACATGCACTGGTATGGAGATACGCATCACTGTTTCCAAACATATAAAAAGGGATATAGTGTTGTTACTTTGTTTTACAAGATTAACAACAACATCTCAATTGTCAATAATAATTATGAAAAGTACACCAACAAACAGAAGCATCATGATTATCTTGATGGGAACTAAACTAGGATACCCGAGAAAAAAAAGTGAGGATTTGTCGAGCTTGAATACCGAGATAGTATTAGATTAACCAGTGATAGTATTAGATTAGCAGCAGCAATAGGAGCATCTAGACAATGACCGCACAACCACCATCTACTTTTCATCGAAACAAAATGTATACCTCCACCGAGGCATGAATCAGGACAACTTTTCATGGCGTTTCCTCTATAATAGTAGGTGATGCTGGACCAGCCGAGGAACCCTAGCTAATATACATGGGGAGCTGGGGAGTAGTCGCATAGAAGAAAACCCGCATGCAGCGACCTGGGGAGCTGGACCAGTACAAGTAGTTACATCTCAGGTGGGCGAGATGTCGCTTAGGCGGACGGGAGGGATCTGCCCACACAACGGCAGTGAACAAGGGCGTGGAGGACCTTCGTCCGCGCCAGCGCCGGCTCCGAGAGGACGGTGCGCATCAGCTTCCTCCATCGCCGACAGCGACAACGTCAACGATGCACCTCCTCACCTCCCGCAGCAGACGGGATTTGGCCGGATCTGTGACCACCGGTGAGGAGAGAGATAGTGTGGACACTGTCATCTTGATTTGATATGGAGAGGGCGAGAGAGCGAGACGCGAGAAATTCTATCAAACAGAGGCTATAATGGAGTAAAACAATCTCTCCATAGCAGTGGTTTTAAATAGAATACGCGCGTTCCCGGAAAAAAGAAACGAAAACTGGTGGACAATTTTTTAACGTACCAAGAAAGAAAACTCGATCAAACACACGCCCCCGCTTCCAGGTCGCGAGAGTCGTCGCGCACACACACATAGACATAGACATGCATATCCGTGTTTACGTAAAATTCCATTTCCATCTCCATCTCCAGTCATATTTGTCCAACTGGCACAACATTTACGTTGTTAATTATATACGCGGCAATATTAATGTACAACATCTCTTATTTGTGGGCGTGCGGACCGCTGCCACGGCCGCTCCTGACCAACCCGAACCCTCTTCATCACCTGCGCGTGCTTCCCACCCGAAATGGTCAGTGCCGCATTCATGCCCGGCCAGAGCGGACGCCTCCTCTCACTGACACCGGCATTGAAGCGGCGTGCCGGCTGAGAGAGCGTTGCCCGCGCCGCTTCCTGGTGCACGTGACTGCTCCGCGTTCAAAGGTCACAATAGCCGGCCACAACATGCATGTAAAAAGTTCTTGGGAGTCCGTGCTACAGCTAGCTATCCTCCCCAACTCGTCAATCTCTTCCGGGAGTACTAGTACTCCATGGTGCGATCCATCGACAAGCAGGCGGGAAAGTTATCGTATACTCGGTTTGTGTTGAGAAGCATGTTGAGCGACCGTGTGGGGTCCACCCCTGGAGGAGGGTGAGACATGAACACGACAGACGTGATTTAAATGTTTGTTTTGCTCGATGCCGCGATCCAATGAAATGAAACGTTGGTGTCTCTCCGTTTCCATTTTTTCTCCGGAAAACAGAAACTTTCCACTCCATTTTCATTCCCTTTCGACCAAAAAAGCGACATGGAGATGGAGCTATGTCTGGAGCTGCGGCAGTGGAGCAAGCCAGCTCCAAAAGGAAGATGGACTACCTGGGACGTCGGGCTGTAGCTAGAAGGGCGGTTGGGACGCGGCATCGGCTCATACCACGGTGACCCCCGATTGGGACGCATCAACTTTGGATTTTCTCCCTCGCCGATGTCGACCGCGTCTACGCACAACATTGTTCCCTTCCCCCAGCTGCGGGATCAGGCCGGATATGTCACCAGCGGTGTGGCCACCGTCGTTCTATGCTTGTGAAGAGAGCAACCGAAGCAAGCAGGCTTATAGCTTCGGCTCCTGCTAGTGTATATATAGTGGTTTTCTTTTCCTCTCCATATCAACCATTTTTATATTGCGTACGTGTCGTTGAAGAGTGAAATGATGGTAGCTTCTTCCGACTAACTTACTGTGCGATTTGACTGCTCCTTTAGTGGCTCCTACACGTACTCCCCCTATGTGTATGCAACAGTCACATGCACACATGACGCAAAAACGCGCGCGACGCCACAATGCATGCATGTCCGAGCACACAACGGAACACACATGGTCACGCTCAAGTGCTCAACGTACACGTGCATGCACACACATACTCAGCCAGGGTGAGCTAGTGACCGTATAAACACCGAAAAATGTATATATTGAGCGCAATGAGCGTATTATGAAGTGCACTGACCGTAATTTTACAAATATACAGTGACAGACAGTGTATTTATCTCGTGTGAAATTAAGTCATATTAACCGGAGAGGAGGCATTATGGACTAGCATTACTTTGTTGTGTCCCATCAACTTGCTGAACAAGGAGAAGCTTGCAGGACGGGAGAAGCTTGCGCGCGGTGGCTCGCAGGACAAGGAGAAACTTTTGACTAATGCAAGATGTCCTTTGCTCAGGCGGTGGACGTGCAACAGTTAATTCGGTGTCATATTGCCAGAAGCATACACTATACTAGTAGTACTATTATTGTTGCACTTCCCGAAGAGGCGAACAGCCAAGCGCAAAGTTTACTAGTACTAGTACTACTACTATAGTCTATAGAGGTAGTACTAGGAACCGGATGGAGGAGCGTCTGCACTCTTATTATATTTTTAAAATGTGATAAAGCAATCTTCAACACATTTGGTTCTCTTCAAGGGTCCTCGCATGTGATAATGGAAGTTGATTGCATGGAACACTCGCCACAATTCTCGCTTAATTTTGGCTCATATCCTGTTACAAATAGGAGCACTCGGTAATATTTCCTCTTTTTTTTATTCAGCATGTAAACAAGTCAGAAAACCTTGCGGCGCATCTTTGTGTGAACCATGCTTACTGCACTTTGAATGTGTCCGAGAGATGGCTTGATGAAACACCTCGCTTCCTACTTCTTTTTTTGCGGGGTACCTCGCTTCCTAGTGACCATTCTCTTGGCTGATCGTCCTAAGAATGCTTATATATGAATAAAGCTCTCTCATTTACCCGCAAAAAAGATTAAGCCATATTAACCAGAAAGGTGGGAGTATGGACTAGCACTACTTGTTGGTGTGTGCCGTCAACTCGCAGAACGAGGAGAAGCTCTCTTACGCCTTTTGACTAATGCAACGTACCCTCGCCCAGGCAATGGACATGCATCATTTCATTTGGTGTCAAATTGCCAGAGGCATACACTGTAGTACCAAACATGTGGAGTACCATCATTGTTCGACTTCACGAAGAGGCAAAGAGCCAAGCGCAAGGTTTAGTAGTACGAGTAGTACTACTACTCGAACCGCATGGTGGAGCCTCTGTACTCTTTTTTTTTAATCTCTGATAAACTACACATTTATTCCGGAGAAGGGCAGAAAACGGTAGCCCATCATGTAATGATGATATTGATCAACCATGCTCGAATATATCTAGGCCTCCGTGCGAGCCCGTCGGTGTGTTCTCGCTCCTCGTCTCTCTCAAGGAACGGCGGTTTGGCCATTTTGCCCTCAATTGAGATCAGTTTGCTCACCCTCCGGTCCCACATGTCAGTGATATGCCAAGAGGAGAGCATTGACTGACTGGCCATATGCGTACTTGGTTTTGCACCTTCATACTACTCCTCCCTCCGTCACAGTTTACAGGGCCGCTTCATTATGATGCATTTCTCTCAATGCATTTCCACCACCAGAGAGACTTTAGAAACGTTTGGTTAAATGCTCAATTAATTAGGGCGTGGTAACCGCAATTTTCTCTCAATGTAGTACTACGGAGTGGAGTACATGCATGCATGTGTGTACGCATTATTTCCTTTAGTAATAGATGTCGTGCTATAACTACCAATGCTATTTTTCAGGCCGATCGCTAGTCGCCTTGATCCCAGAGATTTTCTCTTTTTCTGAAGTGCGCTCTATAAACAGTGACGGATGGAGTAGTATGAGCGGATTCAAAGAAGAGCGTATTGATGGTTGCTTCTTCCGAGCAACTTACAGTGGGAAAGGTGGGGCTTAAGATTTGACTGCTCATTACTCACTATTAATGCGGCGCAACGACCGGTCTGAGTCTCCCATGCAGCTGTGCACTACCCCCTCGGTTCTTAAATATACTCCAGAGTATTTGTCTTTCTAGAGATTTCAATGAGTGACTACTCAAATATTTGTCTTTTTAGAGATTCAAATGGACTACTACATACGGAAGTATATAGACATATTTTAGAGTGTAGATTCACTCATTTTTCTCCGATGTAGTCACTTGTTGAAATATCTAGGAAGACAAATATTTAGGAACTGAGGGAGTACACATACGAAGCAAAATGAGTGAATCTACACTCTAAAATATGCCCATTTGAAATTTGTAAAAAGTCAAATATTTAGGAATGAAGGATTATAATTTTGTGCATGGCACATGGACCCGGATACCGAAGAGGCTTCTGGCAATGCTATCAAGCTTCCAGCATTTGTTTACATAATTGACGTACATTAGTAGAAAACAGGGCTTTGGTACAGGCCGGGTCAGCCCATTAGTCCCGGTTCAGTCCAGAACCAGGACCAATGTGGGCATTGGTCCCGGTTCGTGAGCCCAGGGGGGCGGCCGGGCCACATGGGCCATTGGTCCCGGTTCATCAGGACCTTTTGGTCCCGGTTGGTGGGATGAACCGGGACCAATGGGCCTCGCTCCTGGCCCACCACCATTGGTCCCAGTTGGTGGCTTGAACCGGGACCAAAGGCTCCCCTTTAGTCCCGTCTCATGTCACCAACCGGGACCAATGAGGTGCCTATATATACCCCTCGCTCGCGAGTAGAGCCCCCCAGTGCTCTGTTTTTCTCTGGCCGAGGGGGAGAGGGCTTGGTGGTGCTCTAGCTCACCTCCTATGCACACAAGGTGTTCGATGGAATGCCCGAGCCACACTACTTAAGCTTTCTCCTCTCCAAGCTCGACCTCCAAGCTCCATTTTCCATAATATTTGTCTAGTTTTAGCGGTCCGTCATGCCCCGTCCCCGTCTTCACCGCCGTCGAACACCCGCGCCGAGCTCATCGCCGGCACAACCGTGGTGAGCCTCTTGTTCTTATCTTCTTCCTGAAAGGAAAAATATTCTTACTTGTATGTTTACATAGATACTTGTATTATTTTCTTACTTTTGTTATTGCATCTTATATAGTGTGATGGTTTTGGTATCCGCCCCCGTCGGCCCTCGTCCTGTCTATGATTCGGATGTGGTATATATATTATCTTTATAACAATTGGTTCATTTATTGTTTATGAAAATTATGCCGACCAATGTGACATAGATTTTATTTATGTAGGATTTATGTGAATCGGAAATGCCAACTAACCCTATTGTCGAGAGGTTAAATTTAGTTGAAGAAGAAAACAATTTGTTGAAGGAAAAAATAAAAAAAATTAGGAGGAGATGATATTGGAGTTGCATGTTGCGGATGTCGTCGATGATCACAAGATCAAGATGGATGCAATGCGCTTGAAGATTAGAAAGATTAGAAAATATGCCATTCATACAAAGGCTTGGTATCATTATGCCGTTGGATCAATTGTTACCTTGGTTGCGATTATGATCGCATTTGTTTTCGCATTGAAATGTTTTACATAGTTTCAATGTATGGTTTAATTAATTAGATGCTCTGGAGAGCTATATGTTGTTAGATGAGAACTATGTATGCACTTTGGTTTTAATGTGATGATGAACTTCTATTAATTTGGACACTTAATTATATATAATGGACGCAGATGAACCGGCAATGGATGTACGGTGACAGACACACCCGCGAGTACATTAAGGGCGTGCATGAGTTTCTCGTTGCGGCTGAGGCAAACAAGCAGAATGGTTTTATGTGTTGGCCATGCACTCAATGTGGGAACACGAGGTCTTACTCTAACCGAATAATCCTTCACTCCCACCTGCTTTACAAGGGTTTCATGCCACACTATAATGTTTGGACGAGGCACAGAGAAATAGGGGTTATGATGGAAGACGGCGAAGAAGAAGAGTACGATGACAACTATGTGCCCCCTGAATACGGTGATGCTGCAACGGGGGGAGCTGGTGAAGATCAAGAGGAACCAGACGATGTGCCCAATAATGCTGCAATGGGTGAAGCTGCTGAAGATCAGGAGGAACCAGACGATGTGCCCGATGATGATGATCTCCGCCGGGTCATTGTTGATGCAAGGACGCAATGCGAAAGTCAAAAGGAGAAGCTGAAGTTCGATCGCATGTTAGAGGATCACAAAAAAGGGTTATACCCCAATTGCGAAGATGGCAACACAAAGCTCGGTACCATACTGGAATTGCTGCAGTGGAAGGCAGAGAATGCTGTGGCAGACAAAGGATTTTAGAAGCTACTAAAAATATTGAAGAAGAAGCTTCCAAAGGATAACGAATTGCCCGACAGTACATATGCAGCAAAGAAGGTCGTATGCCCTCTAGGATTGGAGGTGGAGAAGATACATGCATGCCCTAATGACTGCATCCTCTACCGCGGTGCATACAAGGATCTGAACGCATGCCCGGTATGCGGTGCATTGCTGTATAAGATCAGACGAGATGACCCTGGTGATGTTGACGGCGAGCCCCTCAGGAAGAGGGTTCCTGTGAAGGTGATGTGGTATGCTCCTATAATACCACGGTTGAAACGTCTGTTCAGAAACGAAGAGCACGCCAAGTTGATGCGATGGCACAGTGAGAACTGAAAGAAAGATGGGAAGTTGAGAGCACCCGCTAACGGGTCGCAGTGGAGAAAAATCGAGAGAAAGTACTGGGATGAGTTTGCAAAGGACCCAAGGAATGTATGGTTTGCTTTAAGCGCGGATGGCATTAATCCTTTCGGGGAGCAGAGCAGCAATCACAGCACCTGGCCCGTGACTCTATGTATGTATAACCTTCCTCCTTGGATGTGCATGAAGCGGAAGTTCATTATGATGCCAGTTCTCATCCAAGGCCCTAAGCAACCCGGCAACGAAATTGATGTGTACCTAAGGCTATTAGTTGAAGAACTTTTACAGCTGTGGAATGGAAACGGTGTACGTACATTGGATGAGCACAGACAGGAGGAATTTAACCTTAAGGCGTTGCTGTTCGTGACCATCAACGATTGGCCCGCTCTTAGGAACCTTTCAGGACAGACAAACAAAGGATACCACGCATGCACGCACTGTTTAGATGACACTGAAAGTATATACCAGGACAAATGCAGGAAGAATGTGTACCTGGTCCATCGTCGATTTCTTCCGACCAACCATCAATGTCGAAAGAAAGGCAATCATTTCAAAGGCGAGGCAGATCACTGGAAGAAGCCCGCCATGCGCACCGGTGATCACGTGCTTGCTATGGTCAATGATTTACACTACGTAATCTTTGGAAAGGGTCCCGGTGGACTAGCTGTTCCGAATGACGCTGAGGGACACGCACCCATGTGGAAGAAGAAATCTATATTTTGGGACCTACCCTACTTGAAAGACCTAGAGGTCCGCTCCTCAATCGACGTGATGCACGTGATGAAGAACCTTTGCGTGAACCTGCTAGGCTTCTTGGGCGTGTATGGGAAGACAAAAGATACACCTGAGGCACGGGAGGACCTGCAACGTTTGCACGAAAAAGATGGCATGCCTCCGAAGCAGTATAAAGGTCCTGCCAGCTACGCTCTTACGAAAGAAGAGAAAGAAATCTTCTTTGAATGCCTGCTTAGTATGAAGGTCATGACTGGCTTCTCGTCGAATATAAAGGGAATAATAAATATGCCAGAGAAAAAGTTTCAGAACCTAAAGTCTCATGACTGCCATGTGATTATGACGCAACTGCTTCCGGTTGCATTGAGGGGGCTTCTATCGGAAAACGTGCGATTAGCCATTGTGAAGCTATGTGCATTCCTCAATGCAATCTCTCAGAAGGTAATCGATCCAGAAATCGTACCAAGGCTAAGGAGTGATGTGGCGCAATGTCTTGTCAGTTTCGAGCTGGTGTTCCCACCATCCTTCTTCAATATCATGACGCACGTCCTAGTTCATCTAGTCAACGAGATTGTCATCCTGGGGCCCGTATTTCTACACAATATGTTCCCCTTTGAGAGGTTCATGGGAGTCCTAAAGAAATATGTCTGTAACCGCGCTAGGCCAGAAGGAAGCATCTCCATGGGCCATCAAACAGAGGATGTTATCGGGTTTTGTGTTGACTTCATTCCTGGCCTTAAGAAGATAGGTCTCCCTAAATCGCGGTATGAGGGGAGACTGACTGGAAAAGGCACTCTTGGAAGAGACTCAATAATATGCAGGGATGGATATCCTTGGTCTCAAGAAAACTACACAGTTCTACAGAACTCTACCTTGGTGACCCCGTATGTCGATGAACACAAGAACAGTCTGCGCTCCAAACACCCGGAGCAGTGCGATGACTGGATTACATGTGAACACATCAGGACTTTCAGCAGTTGGTTGGAAACACGTCTCAGAGGTGACAACACTGTTTGTGATGAGTTGTACTTGTTGTCCAGGGGACCATCTTTGACTGTATTGACTTACAAAGGATATGAGATAAATGGGAATACATTTTACACGACCGCCCAAGATCAAAAGAGCACCAACCAAAACAACGGTGTCTGCTTTGATGCAGCAACCGAGAGCGGAAAGGACACATATTATGGTTACATAGTGGACATATGGGAACTTGACTACGGACCTGATTTTAAGGTCCCTTTGTTTAAGTGCAAATGGGTCAATCTGTTAGGCGGCGGGGTACAGGTAGACCCACAGTACGGAATGACAACACTGGATCTGAAAAATCTTGGGTACACTGACGAACCGTTCGTCCTAGCCAATGATGTGGCACAGGTTATCTATGTGAAGGACATGTCTACCGAACCAAGAAAAAGAAAAGATAAGGAAGCGAATACATCATACGATGAGCCAAAGCGCCACATAGTTGTTTCAGGAAAAAGAGACATCCTGGGAGTGGACGGCAAGACAGACATGTCTGAAGATTATGAAAAGTTTCATGAAATTCCTCCCTTCAATGTCAAGGCTGACCCAAGCATCCTGATAAACAATGAAGATTATCCATGGTTACGGCGCAATAAGCAAATGACACAAGCGAAGAAAAAGTGAAGACTTTCTCCCGCAACTATTATGATGATACCATGCCAACTTTGTAACACACAAACATGCTACCATTGTCCGTTTTGTACATGCACATGCTATGTGGGTGAAATTATGATACCATCCCAACTTTCAACTTTTTCAGAGTTCATTTGAAATGCTTTCATGTCTTATGGTTCGGCCCTCGTAATACCATGACCATTAGTCCCTGGCCCATGCCAACTTTCAACTTTCTAAAACTAATGGCACTAACAGAAAGTTTATAATTTTTCTCCTGGCCCCTGGCCCATGACCATTAGTCCCGGTTTGTGCCACAAACCGGGACTAAAGGGTTGGTCCTCGTTGCGGGCAGAGTTTAGTCCCACCTCGCCAACCGAAGGGGGCTCACACTGGTTTATAAGCCCTTCCCTCTCTGCCTTGTTGAGCTCCTCTCGAAGTGAAAATAGATGCCCTAATAGAGAAAAGTTTAACCTAAATTCATACTGAATTTCTCTGAAATTCATAGAAATTTACTAGGAATTTAGGTTGAATTTTCTCTATAAGCGCATCTATTCTCATTTTTTAGTAAGTTAATCACAAACTTGTGATTCAAACAATTTTCAAAGAATTCAAATTTTAACTATTCAAATTTGAAAATTAATGGCACTAACAGAAAGTTTATAATTTTTCTAAAACTAATGGCACTAACAGAAAGTTTATAATTTTGCTAACCTAAAAGCAAACAGAATTAAAAATTAAAGAAAAAAACAAAAGAAAATAAATAATGCAAAAAACAAATAAAAAATAGGAAAAAACTATTTTTATAGTAAAGTTAATCACAAAATAAAATAAATAAAGCAACAAAGAAAACAAAAAAGCTAAAAAAGTGTTTTCAAATTTGAAAACTAATGGCACTAACAGAAAGTTTATAATTTTTCTAAAACTAATGGCACTAACAGAAAGTTTATAATTTAGCTAACCTAAAAGCAAACAGAATTAAAAATTAAAGCAAAAAAACAAAAGAAAATAAATAATGCAAAAAAAATCAGGAAAAAACTATTTTTATAGTTAAGTTAATCACAAAATAAAATAAACAAAGCAACAAAGAAAACAAAAAAACTAAAAAAGTGTTTTCAAATTTGAAAACTAATGGCATTAACAAAAAGTTTATAATTTTTGTAAAACTAAAAGCATAAAGAATTAAAAAATAAAGCAAAAAACAAAAGAAAATAAATAAAGCAACAACAAAAAAAAATGCCACCTACTGGGCCACCACGGCCTGAATACGACTAGAAACCCTACCATGGGCTAGGATTCAGGCCCGCAGCAGGCCCAGTAGGCCCACAAGCATTGCAGTGATAGATTAGGCCCGAAAGCCTGTAGTTGAGAGGAGCTCGGGAGGGTGGGCGCAGCAGCACTTATAAACCACTCTCGAGCTCTCTCAGCTAGCGAGGTGGTACTAAACTTTTGATGCGGGGCAGCACAAGGCCATTGGTCCTGGTTAGTGGCACCAACCGGGACTAAAGGGGGCATTGGTCACGGTTCGTGGCACCAACCGTGACCAATGCCCCCCTTTAGTCCCGGTTGGTGCCACCAACCGGGACCAAAGGCCGCCGCTTCCCGCCCTTTGGGCTACTGAAAAGAGACCTTTGGTCCCGGTTGGTGCCACCAACCGGGACTAAAGGGGACCATTGGTCACGGTTGGTTCCACGAACCGGGACCAATGGTCTTAGTATATAAGAAAACACTTGTGAAATTTTCATTCAGTTCCTCATTCTCCCGCTGCCCCGCCGCCCTCTGCCCCGTCGCCCGTGCCCGTCCCCGCCGCCGTCGTCGCCCGCGCCCATCGTCGCCGCCCCCGTCACCGCGCGCCACCCCGCGCCGTCGCCGTCCGCCTCACCGCGCCGCCCCGACATCGACGCCGCCCCGCTCCACCGCTGCCCCGACCTCGCCGCCTTGACGCCACCGCTGCCCGGCGTCGCCCTGATGCCGTCCCTGCCCCACGCGCCACTGCCTCTGCCTCAGGCCGGCCACGACCCCTCCCCGCGCCCGTTGTTGCCGTCGCTCCGGGGAAGCACCACGCCGGCTCCCGCGACCCGTTAATCCCCGAGGCCGTTCGTCCGCCGCCACACCGATTTCGGCCGGCGACCTCGACCTCTCCCCGCGCTGTGAGCCCCTGCCTCCTCCCCTTTCCTTCTCATTGCCGTCCCCGCATGCCATTCGTAAGCTCCACCGCCAACCATCGTCGCCGTCGCCGACCACCACGGCCTATTTTTCATTTTTTTTGTTAAGATGTATGTATGCATGTATGTATGTTCACTGTATATATAATGCTCTGTATATGCTGTATAATGCTCTTTATATGTTCATATGTAACATTTAAGAAAAAAAGTGTTGTGTTGGAGAAGAAAAGAGGAAGAAGGAAGAAGAAGGAAAAGAAGGACCATGTATATGTCCTTTTTTAGATTTTTTGTTGTTTGCATTTTTATAAAAATGTATATATGTATGTATGTTCTCTGTGTATATGGCAAAATTTCAAAAAAATTTGATTGGTTTAGAATAGGTTTTCAGCAAGGAATTTGAATCTGGTTCAAATTTCATTTGAATGAAATTTAAAAAATTTAAACTATGGATCAGAAGGTTTTTGGTGAAATGGAGTGTGGGTACTGTCATGAAGTTGGAGTAATTTTTGTGGTTGTAAAAGAGTTAGGAAAATTTAGAATGTGCTAAATATGTCAAAAAGGTTTTTTTGTTCATACAAAGTTTTTTGTTCATAGAAAGTTTTTTGTTCATAGGCAGAAAGTTTTTATATATGACTATGGATATATGAGCAATGATGATCCATGGATGTATGCATTGATATATATGTATTTTTGTTCATAGCTTTTTTCCATTTATATATGTATGTGGCTAAAGATGGATATATATGAGAGGTTTCCTAGTGTCAAAGTATTGAAGAAATCCATGTCTTCATCATTAGTCGGAAGTAACCAGGGCATGACGAAGTCCTCCAAAGTTATTTTGGAATGGTGTCCCGGATAGGATAATTTGCCTTTTTGTATGAATTTCAGCAAAGGCCTTCCAAAAACGATATTTGGAAGGTTCTTGCTGAACTTTGTACCAAAAAGCGAATTATCCTATCTAGGACTCCGTTCCAAAATAACTTTGGAGAGCTTCGTACCATCATGCACCTGTTACTTTCGCCTAATGATGAAGACATGGTTTTGTTGAATCCTTTGACACTAGGCAACCTCCCGACCCCTCGGCGATCCTCTCGAACATGAGAGGAAGAAGAGGATCGCCGAGGGGTCGAGGGTTCCAGGGTCGTCGAGGGTTCGAGGGGTCGAGGATCGCCGAGGGGTCGAGAGAGAGGTTTCCTAGTGTCAAAGTATTGAAGAAATCCATGGCTTCATCATTAGCCAGAAGTAACCAGGGCATGACGAAGTCCTCCAAAGTTATTTTGGAATGGTGTCCCGGATAGGATAATTTGCCTTTTTGTATGAATTTCAGCAAAGGCCTTCCAAATAACGATATTTGGAAGGTTCTTGCTGAACTTTATACCAAAAAGCGAATTATCCTATCTAGGACTCCGTTCCAAAATAACTTTGGAGAGCTTCATACCATCATGCACCTGTTACTTTCGCCTAATGATGAAGACATGGTTTTGTTGAATCCTTTGACACTAGGCAACCTCTCGACCCCTCGGCGATCCTCTCGAACATGAGAGGAAGAAGAGGATCGCCGAGGGGTCGAGGGTTCTAGGGTCGTCGAGGGTTAGAGGGGTCAAGGATCGCCGAGGGGTCGAGAGAGAGGTTTCCTAGTGTTAAAGTATTGAAGAAATCCATGGCTTCATCATTAGCCAGAAGTAACCAGGGCATGACGAAGTCCTCCAAAGTTATTTTGGAATGCTGTCCCGGATAGGATAATTTGCCTTTTTGTATGAATTTCAGCAAAGGCCTTCCAAATAACGATATTTGGAAGGTTCCTGCTGAACTTTGTACCAAAAAGCGAATTAACCTATCTAGGACTCTGTTCCAAAATAACTTTGGAGAGCTTCGTACCATCATGCACCTGTTACTTTCGCCTAATGATGAAGACATGGTTTTGTTGAATCCTTTGACACTAGGCAACCTCCCGACCCCTCGGCGATCCTCTCGAACATGGGAGGAAGAAGAGGATAAAAAAAGAAGAGGAAGAAAAAAAAGAGGAGTTCTTCTCCTCTATTCTTTCTTCTCCTCTTTTTTTTCTTCTTCTTCCTCTTTTTTTTATCGGGAACGAGGGTCGTCGAGGGACATAGATGTAGTGTCGTCGTTGTCGATATATACCCCCTCCCGATAGCTTCAACACGTGGGGGGGGGGGCGATATTACCCCCTCCTTGAAGCGTTCTCGAGGCCCCCCCAAACCCTTGAAGCGTTGTCGAGGCCACCCCAAACCCTAGAGAAGCAGCGTCGAGGCCACTAATTAATATATATGATTCCTTACTATGATTAGGTAACTAGTTCTACGTTTGCCACTAATATATCCATCTATCATGTTTGAATAATAATTGCCATGTTGTAAATATTTGTAGAAACTATGGACACCGCCCGAGACAAAGCAAAAGAAGCGTTGTTGAGGGACATAATCGCAGAAGGAAGTGATGCCGTCTCGTTGTTTCTCAACGACACCGATGGTCTGGAAGGAGAGGGTGAAGAAGCTGGCTACGGTGACCTAATGCCGGTGCAAGAAGAAGAACATGAGGACGGCTCCGGTGACCCAATGCCAGTGCAAGAAGGAGACCGTGATGACGGCTCCGGTGACCGAACCGAGTCCTGCCAGGTATATATATTAGTTAAGCCTGTGCTGACTAGCTAATTAATGCATTCATTGTTTTGGTATGTACACATATTAATTAAGTCTTTGTTCTTTTTTCTACCCCTCTGGATCGAGCACAAATTCGGTAAAGAGACGAGGCCCGAGGAAAAAGTTGATCTCGGATAAAAGGTTTGAGATCATAGCAATCGCGCCCGACGGCCAACCGATTGAACCCATCCGAACAAAGAACGCATTTGTTGCTCAGTGCGGGGTTCTAGTTAGGGACAAGATCCCGATCAGCATCCAGCAATGGTTTAAGCCGGCTACAGAAGACCCTGAGGTGTCTTATGTCAATGATATGCAGAAAAATGATCTTTGGACTGAGCTGAAATCAAATTTCACCCTACCGCCAGAGGATAATCTAGAGAACACAGTTAAAGAGCAATTAATCAAGTCTTTTTCTCTTAAGAGGATGGCAGAACTATTCAGGAGGTGGAAGAAAGAGCTGAATAAGTTTGTCGAAAATGATGAGACACCAGAATTCAAGGGCAGATATGAGAAGATCAGAGATCACTGGCCCACAAGACATCAGAAAAGAGTAAGAAGATGTCGGCGACAAACAAGCAAAATGCTGTGAAGAAGAAGCATCACCATCGCACGGGGTCAGGTGGCTACCTCGTAGCCCGGCCTAAGTGGGCCAAGACTGAGAATGATCCGGTTGATAAAGGGATCGAACCAGAGACAATTAACTGGCCAGACCGTTGCCGGACTTGGTTCTTCGGGGCTCGCGGAACCTTGGACCCTGTAACAGGGAAGTGCATTTGGACGAACGATCAAATGGACATACCGGTCAGGAAGCTTAAGCAGTATATCGAAGCAGCGCAGCAAGGGACGTTCTTTCCCGACAGAGAGAATGACGAGCTCACAATGGCCCTCGGGAATCCTGAGCACCCTGGACAGACACGAGGCACGCCAGGCTCCATTCCGTGGAAGGTTGGGTTTCCGGACGCAGGCGGTTACAAATCCCATGAGAGGAGGAAAAAAGTGCAGCAGACCCAAATGCAGGCGCTGCAAGCAAGGGTAGATGCGGTAGAGGAACGAGAAGCAAATCGCAGCAAACGTACTGCCGAAGCTTCCCCCAAAGCTACCCCGCCATCTCAGCGCAGAAGCAGCGTGGCTTCCACCGAGCTGCTTTAGCCGGAGCATGCCTTGACGGCACCTGCCAGCTATCCCGTGGATGCTATCACGGAGTCTCAAAATTGCCACCTTATGACGCAATGGATGAATTTGAAGGTCAAGGCGGCTGTTGGCTCTGTTTATCCTACTGAACCCGGCGCAACTTTTCACTGCCGGCCGATTCCAGAAGGATATGCTAGGGTGAGGGTGGATGAAATAACGGAGGGATTTGAGGACCTCCATCTTGACCACCCTACCGGTGGAGGGGAGACTAGGCTGGGGTCTGCTCTGAAGACTCCATGCCTATGGCGGAAGGAGCTCATCAACCTTCCGAACTGGACGCCTCTGCCTCCTCCTCCTCCTCCTCCGGCAAGTCAGGGCACTCCGCCTCCTCCACCGCCTCCTCCTCCGGCGAGTCAGGGCACTCCGCCTCCTCCATCGCCTCCTCCTCTGGCGAGTGACGATCAGGGCACTCGACCGGCTCCTTCTCTAGCACATGGCGGCACTCCGCCTCCTTCTCTGCCTGCACCGATGCACCCGAGCAGCCAGCCTCCTCCTTCTCCGCCTTGTCAGCAAGGGCGTAAGAGACCTGCCGCCGCTCCGGCTGCTCCGGCGCATCGTAGTCCTTCTCCTCTGCCTCGTAAGCAAGTAAAGAATACAACCGTTCCGTCTGCTCGGTCGGTGTCTAGCAGTACAATCAGAGGCGGGAGGACATACAGATTCTGTCCTTCTCTGAACACTCCAGAGAAGTTACCATACGAGAGGACCCCAGAGGAGAACGCCGAGATCGCACGAACCGAAGTGGATGACTGGTTTCAAGGGTTGAAAGCAAAGAGACATCCACTTCCGGAGGAGAAGGTAGATCCGGTGAAAGCGAAGCGCACTCTGGCTGCCCTGACAAAACCACCAAAGTCTCCGCTGAAAGGAAACTATGAGCACATTATTGGAAAGGAATTTGCCGAAGCGGAGCGGTCGGGAAGTACTGTCAGTGATCAAAGGCTGAAAGAATGACGAGCTGGGAAACAAATTGCCTAGCTCGGCGAACAAGCGAAGCAATCGTGCCCCCCGCTCAAGGTGCCTAGCCACAACGTCGCTAATGATCCGAGGATGGTGCCCGGTTATAGCAATCTTGCAGATTACCTGCCCGATGATGTACATTATGAACCCATGGACGTGCAGATACAAAGATACGAGTACGGGAAGCCTCTCGTCAAAGATGAAAGATCTCTATCAACGATGATGTGAAGATTGCATGATTGGTACTTGAAAATCTGCAAAGACTCTGGGGGGAGGAGTACTTTGTATGTGAAAGTTAAAAAGGAGCATGACCTCGTTGGAATTGAACTGTTGCCTGTTCCATTTGAGGAGTTCTATCAGTTTTTCAATCAATTGGCCCTCGATAAAACAACGGTCACCTGCTACTGTTTGTAAGTAGTACTACTTCTGTCATTAAGTCTCTCTATATAGCTCAGCTCTTTCATTGCATGTATTTATAATCATCCTCACTATATTATGCAGATTGAAGATCACCGAATTGAATAAAAGACAAGTCGGTGATATTGGGTTCATTAACACATATCTCATAGATGCAACTCAGGTTAAATTTCATGCCGCAGCTACCAAGGCCAACTTGCTACGATCGTTCGTAATAAATGAAAACAAAGATATAGTACTCTTTCCTTACAACTTCAAGTGAGTGTTACTGTCTTGTGCGTATTCAGTTTCCCTTATATATTAGTCAAGGTTATAGTAATGTAGTTGATGAGTTATGCATGCGTGTGAAGTTTCCACTATATTCTCCTAGAGATTAAGCTTGAGCAGGGACTAGTAACCGTCTTAGACTCAAGACGAAAAGATCCCCAGGACTATGCAGACATGACTCAAATACTCGAGAAGTAAGTTAAATCGATCATTATCCACCATATCAGCAACTTTGTTCATTTCCTGATATATCAAGTAATTGTTTTCTTTGTCCGACAGGGTTTGGAGAAAATTCACCAGAAAAGCTCCGGGACTGCCGAAGGAGCTGCAATTTAGACACCCAAAGTAAGTACTATAGTAGCATGTTCCGCGCATCTACTAGTCATTCAAGCGCTAGTTTCATCAATACCATTTGGCATTCTTGCTTATCAGTTTGATTGACCTCTATTTCTTGTAAAGTGGTTGTGGCAGGAACAAGGGAATGATTTCTGTGGATACTACGTTTGCGAGTCCATCCGCCACACGACCTGTGAGCGGGGCTACACTGACGAACAATATGAAGTATGTAAATAACAACATTCACAATTTTATTTTATTACCATCATTTGTGTTGAGTTTCATTCATTCATATATATATGTATTGACCCCCTTCTTTAAATTAGATGTTTCGGAAGCAGGATGAACTCCTAGCACCAGCTCGCATGCGAGCAATTCAAGAGGAATTGGCAGCATTCTTTCTTGACCACGTGATCCCTGAAAGACGGAGAATTCTATGTGGACTCTGAGTCCGTATGATTATATTTGTAAGAGATAATTATTGTATATATGTAGCCGGTAGTGTCGGATAGATATACGAGAACTCGTTGTTCGACCAATCTCTCGGAGAAGGAGAGGTGGTCGATATCACTTCTCTCTGTATGCATATATGTTCATGACGATCTTCTGTTTCCTTCGTTTGCTTACTAGCTAGCTAGCGTGTCTAGTCCTCTCTATACGTATGTATAGTACGTAGCGTCGACCAAGCACAGACATAAGAGAGGACACTTCTCTCTATTAATTATAGCTAGCTAACACAATATATGAAACACCTAAATTAACCCCCCAAAACCCCCAAACCCCCCCCCCCTTCAAAAAAAACCCTAGCCACAGAAATGCTGACGCGTGGATGCCTATTGGTCCCGGTTGGTGCCACCAACCGGGACCAAAGGGTCTCCCGCCTGGGCTCCGCGCACAGGCCACGTGCAGGCCCATCTGTCCCGGTTCTGGATTGAACCGGGACTAAAGGGACAGGGCATTAGTACTGACCCTTTAGTCCTGGTTCCAGAACCGGGACAAAAGGCCCTTACGAACCGGGACAACAGGCCCTTTTTCTACCAGTGGTACTATACAAATAATTTTCCAACGACATGAAATTGTACAATGGTGTGAGCTTTCAGCTTTTGATTCGTGTGTCTTGCCATCGATGCTCTTTCGGAAACAATAAAAAACTTACTTCCTTGCTAATCGGAGCTAATATTTACATCACAACTGAAGACAAAGTTGTGAGAAGGTGTTAAATTAAAATTGATCCATGCTTTCATTGGCAGCAACGTCCCCCAGCTTTGTCTAAATCAACAAGGCATGTTGGAAAAAAAGTAGTTGTCTGGAGCATGCAACATTCCAATCATTTTGTGCAATTCCACTAAAATAGAGCTGAGTGTCCCTGTTCCAAAGATATTAACTGTTATTACGATAGTAGAAGACTGCTGATGAAACAATAAACACACAAATAGAAGCCGGTCTTGCAGTCTCTCTTAAGACTAACTAGTTGGAGAAGATTAGGCTCGGAGTTGGATGAGGAGGATAGAGCAAAACCAGTCTCCCTTTGTGCAGTCGCAATGAAATGTAGAGACGTTGCCCGTGTGACATTTTGGCAGAACTGCACAAAACACTCTTAAGAAAAAAGTGATTTGTGCAGTTCACCAAAAGGTCACAATAGCAACGAGGTGAAATGGATAGCCCTGTTTGCAAAAAAGAGGTAGAAAGGAAACAATTACTGGCCAATAACAGTTGATGACACATGCGACAACAAAAAAGAAGCATATTCCCTGTCCTAAGGGAAGATAACAACACGGTTGTGTTTGTCTAAAATGGCGTGAGGACGAGATTGCAATATGGAAAGTACGTCGAACGAGCTACGTTTTGGGCAAAGAACTACGGAAGATCCACATGCAGCGATGTGGGAAGATGGGCAGTGGAGCAAGGCCAGAGGGGATACCTGGAGGTCGTCGAGATGTAACTAGGTGAGCGGCGGCTGGCGGAATCTGCCCATACTATAGCAGCGTGCAGGTGGTGTAGGCCCTACCACGCTGGAGCTTTGTCAGAGAGAATGGCGTGTACCGCAGATCGGGATGTGCTACCTTGGTGCCTTCGAACGGAGAAACGATGCACATCCTCCCTTTCCGCCGTCGGACGGGATGCGGCCGGATCAGTGACCAACGGTGACAGAGAGAGACAGGCCACCACAACCTCATGTGAGATACTCTAAAGAGAGACAAACCAGGCAGGCAGGCTCCATTGTGAGATACTATGAAGAGAGACAAACCACGTGTGGTACACGACATCCGTAGGTAAACAACCGCTACATGCGTTCAAATTAGCACGTGGGCTGCCATTTCATACAGAAATGAGCTCCACCATGTACCCGCGCGGGTGTGGCTGGGCACGAAGCATGAGTACATGCACGGTGCACCTATTCTCTTCTAGTATACGTACACCACCTACGTGGGGTTGTGTGAGAGATATACAAACGTAGAGAGATATAGTGTGTGGGTTCGTGAGAGTTTTTTTGGGGGGGGGGGGTCAATCAAAAAATGTAACATATGCAATGTGTGTGAAATAGAGTCATGGATATATCATATATATAGAGGGGGCGATCCACGAGAAGAGAGTGGAGGTATCATCGGCTTGAGGTGTCCATAGAATCGAAGAGAGGGATGATGTCTGTGTGTGTGCGCGCGTGATCGATAAAGAGTGCCATCGAATTTGTGTGTGCCCACATCAAATATATAGAGTGGCTGGCCTACTGGAACGTGAGAGGGGATAGGTGCAGTTTTTCTCTGTGGCATGGATACCTACCTATAGCGCTCGACTATCGGTGTGTGGTGGGTGGGAGGCCTAATTAACTATAGAGGTACAATGGCTAGTATATGTGTGGAGGAGGAGAGAGGCCTACCTCATGTATTAAGGGAGATTGATCTAGCTCATGTATTAAGGGAGATCGATCAGCATCCACGGATATGTGTAGGAGAGGAATAAGGTTGGGAGAGAGATAGAGCTAGAGTGTTGGAGGGGGTGGTAGTGGAGTTGCTTCTAACAAATGGTGGGATAGGCTTGCTAGACAACCGGAGGGCACACCTGCAATATCAATAAGAGAGGGGATGGCTTCCTGTCTGTGCACGTGCGTGTGAGAGACGGGTCAGGAGGCATGCACGAATGATGAGCAGGGGGGCGATATGGATGTGGTAAGAAGACATAACTACATAGGAAGATCAATCGTCCTTTGTTAGAGAAAGGAGATACCTAACTTTTGAGGTACGCCGATCGATGGGGGGTGGAATAGTTATAGTCGACCTAGGTATATGTTGGGAGATCGATCGGTATACATGCATGTGTGTGTTAGAAGCAAATGAGGCACGGGGAGAAGGATAGAGAGAGAGGGATGCATCTAGGAGGCGGTGCGAGAGTCATACTATATCAAGGGGGGAGAAGTGTGCAAGTACGAGATCGATGAAAAGAGTGGTGGGAGTGAGGCATGGATGGTGATAAGAGAAGAGGGCAAGCTTGTGTTTTGTGCTAGGCACACCTGGCTAGAGAGGCATATCGATTGATGTGTGCCGTAAAGAAGGAGCTGGCGGGCCTACACACAGCGTGGGTGAACGACCTAAAGTGAAAAGACAAATTTGTGCGATGGAGCTAGAGAATGCTGAGGGAGTGTTAGAGGGATGGGGGCGTCTGCATGCACGAGAGAAAGTTAGCGCTAGCTAGCTACAAAGATAAGAGGATTGTGTGGGTGTAAAAGACGAATAGAGGATCATACTTCATTATAAAAAGCGAATTCGGATATTTGAAGAATTTATCATAGTGTTTTAAACCGACGCATGTGTGAATATATATAGCGGCGATACACATGATGTGGTTATGAACATGTTATACTACATATAATATATTTTATCTCTACTCTTATAAAATACGGAGTTGTTGATGATGGTGCCATCCTGCAATATAGGCCGTCCGGTTTATATCTGACGGATAGGAAGGAAACTATGGCAATTTTGAAAAAAGATACCCACACCCCTCTCCATATTTGCAAATTAGGCCTCCCCTTGATCATGTTGATGTTCTGTGGAACGCATGGGCATCTTGCTAGTACTACATATAACATATAGAACATTGATCATAATTTGGGCTAATGTGTGGCTTTTGCAGCTCAGGTCTAAATACTTTTCATAATGTAGGGGGCGGGGCACTATACTATGTGTGATAAACACGGTGTACACGTATGGAACATGGTTTAGATTATGAATATATAGTTAGTACATCAAATGTACTATTATTTGGAATCAACATCAAGTGTATTCAAAAAGTAGAATTCGAGTTCATGTAGTATACATAGTTCATATCTATATCAATATTGTAATCATGTGGTGTGTTATTAAGGTAATACACGAATGATGGTTGCAGTTGGCAACAATCATGATTGTAGATTGTTATTGAAATAGAGAAACGAATTCAAATTCAGTTCAAATTGCAGCAGTAGTATAGACATTTGGAATGCACTAAAATGTTGGTATGAGTAGGTTACATGCATTATACAGCAAGCGAAAAAATTTAATTGGAAATAACATGGATTCATACTACCGAATAGCATTTAATTGCACTAAATTGTTGGCATGAGTAGCTTTAAATAGCATTTTTATAGTAAAACGGGGCAAGACTCTCTCTTTGTGTGGTGTGAATAGTTTTACTTTTTCGTTTTCTTTTTGGTTGAGGGAAGTGCGAATTGATTTGGTACATACAAGTACAATATTACACATTAGGCTTGTCCCTAAAATTCAACCCGTGCCTTGTTATATCCCAAAAATTCAGATAGCATGCTCCCAAAACTGGCGCTTTCACAACCCGCGCCTTGCTATCCCGAAATTACAACACGCGCGAAAACTCCCTCCAGCTGCCAAATCCCGACACGCGAAATCCCCCTTCTAACCCTGAGCCGAAAGGGCCGCTAGTTCAAATTGGTACAGGTACTTTTGTAACACACCCTACATTTTGGACAAGCGCGTCCCTAAGTCATGGTTCACCCCTCCCATCGCTTCCCTTTTGCAACTTGAAATCCCAGGCCGTCATAACCTCTCCGCTCCAGCCGCGAAACCCCACTCTCATCCGTCCGCCACCTCACCGCTACCCAGCCGGAGCCTCTTCCACGATGACGTCGTCCACCGCAATAGCTCGATGTCCCTTGTCCACCTCCCCGGATGCGGATCCGTCGTCCATCTCGTCGTCCCGCCGGTTCATCTGCCCCGTCCTCCACCTCCAAGGAGCTGCTCCGATGATCGCCTCGTCTATTGCGGCTGCTCCATCCCCACAGCGCGGCCTTAACCTGATCCATCGGAACCGCAACATCCTCGCCGACTCCTCGGATGAAGCTGAGGCCTACTCGGCACCACCAAAGAGGTTGTACACTCATTGCATTGCACCTTCTCCATGGCTTGACCTCCCGGCGCCGACGGTGCTCCATGCCGCACCCCCATGGAGCGGCTACCTTGAAGCCGGTGCCGCGGCCGACATCTCCATGGCGGCTCTCCCCCAGTGCGAGGCCCCTTTGGCGGCAGCGTCCATACCAGCCGGATCTGTTGCTGCTGCTCCGGCTCTCGCTCGCTCGCTCATGCTGCTGTTGTTGCTCCGGCTCTCGCTCGATCGCTCACTCGCCCAGCTGCTGCTCCGGCTCTCGCTCGCTCGCGCTACTGCTGTTGCTCTCCCCCTCGCTCGTGTTGCTACTCTGCTCCAATTTAGCTACACTTCAATCGACTGAATTGACTTTGGTGTCAGTCGATTTTCAGGGGGTGGAGGGCTTGCCGGAGTTAAGGAAGAACCACCCGTAGTAGGGACAGGGGCTCGCCGGAGAGGTACCCCACTATCTATCTTAGGGTTTAGGGTGGGGCAGGGGGCCGATAGGGCTCGCCGGGGCCGCGGCGGACCGGCGGTGGGGGGTTGTTTCGAGGTGGCGAGGCGGCGCTGGGGCCGGCGGTTCAGCCAGTGGTGGCTGGAGGCTCAGGGGGTTGCAGGTTGAAGATGAACTGCAGGCCCTCCCTAAACTACATGTCAAGTGCCTCTCTGCTACCATTGTGTTCAGTTTCGATAGTAACATTCAGATTCCACAGTAAATTTTAGTTTCGACAGTTAAGTTCAGAGTTAACAGTTTTTACCTCATCTGTTGTAGTCAGGTGGTTTTTGGTGATGTAAATTTTACATCTATTTTACATCATCTATTGGAGATGCTATTAGAATCCCACTTGAGATTGACGATGTCTGTCTTGTGCTGCTTCAGCCTTGACATCTTACGGCTCACCGGGGCTGCTCCAAGACAGAACGATCCATCACAACAGAGCAGTGACATGGACGCCGTCTACAAATTCCTCAGATCTTCCTCCACACCTCCGACAGCCACCTCTGCCTCAACTACTTCCGCGACCAACCCAATGATGCTGAGGTCGACACGGCTACGGCAAAGAGGTTGTACACTTGTTGCATCACTTATTACTATACATTCATGTCGATCCATTAGGGCTATTTTGGTTCAACGGAAAAACATAGCAATAGGGAATTTTCCAATGGCACTCTACTATTCAATTATTCATGCATTTTGTTGAAAGGAATGAAGCAAAACATCCACCTGGACCTACTTTTCAAAATCCTATGCATGAAAACAAGACTAAGTGCATTAGTGGCAGAATAACATTCTAACTATACATGCTTTCATATGGTTTCACTTTATTTTTGCCATGTTTCTTTGCATTCCTCTGCTCTTCCAATTCCTGTAAACCAAACAGTCAAGTTGACAGAAATCCTGTGTTTACAAATGCTCTGTTTACCATGTGCATTCCTATCCTATTCTGTTGTTTTCCCTATCCCTGCGTTTTTAGAATCATGCAAGACAAATGGGCCCTTACAGAATTACTTTAGTTACAGGTAGGTATCAAAGGGAACTTTGTCTGGTTTGTCCTGCTCCTGCCGCGACATCGTCAACCTCAAGTGAGCTCCTCCATCGATAGAATCATCCCCCAAACCAGACATCACGACTCCTGGCCGTCTTTCGCCTCCTCAGATCTCCTTCCCTGCCGCCGGTACCCACCGCAACGGCATCCCCATCATCGACTCAGCAGATGAACCTGAGGAGTACATGGGTCCACAAGAGAGGTCACTCTTTTGTTTCTGCTTATGTTATACATTGCTTGAAAGTACCTACTACTTTATCGTCCTGTTCACCTCTTGGACTCCAAGTCAGGTCCAAATTAATGTTCAAACTTGAGTTCTAAATTAGTTGTGGGGCACATATCGAGGAAGCAATGAATAGTATCTCTATCTAATATCTGGTTCACCTAGGGTATGCCTATGTTGTTCATCTTGGGTGGGAAACAAATAGTAAAGCAATCATCATCTGTCTTTTTTTAAATTAAAGGAATCATCAGCCTGCTATCATTATTTTTTGATCCATCCACTGGTTGTTACCATCACTCTAAATTTCTGCATGCTCTACTTACATAATCTCACCATATTTTTTTCGTATGCATGTCAGATATTATACACAGTCATGCTGAACATGTAGAGAAAAAGAGAAGAGTTTTGTGCAGCAATACAATGTCATGCAGACATTGCTCCATGGCGGGTTCAATGGCAAACACTCCCCACCCCTCTCTAGATTGTAATCCAGAGGAAGATATCTGTTTTGAGGTGGATTCAGACGCTACTGACCACTCCTATTTACCCCCAAGGTGTTTGATCTACCTTGGCATGATGATGTTAGTCATATCATGCATATGTTGCCTTGCAGTGCCTACTTTTGACGTCATATATGTCATCTTCTTAGTTTAGACAAGTTATGTAATGCCACCTGTTTAGTTTCTATATCATATATGGCAATTGTGCAGTCTCATGTCTTTTAGTCAGCCATAATATACGTGAAATGTGCAATGCCATCATGTTTAACCAGGCATCATATATTTGAATGATATCTTGCCCATCCTTTTCTTCATTACATTTCCATTTGTCAACAATGTTTGTACATTAAACTACTCTTCCTGTGAATCAGCCATTTGGGTGGGAGATTGAAAAATCTGGAGTGAAAACAAGGCCTTCAACACAGACAGTGCTACCTGTCGAAGAGGATCTCTTGTTGGGTCCCGATAGCTCCTCAGAGATGGATTCAGAGACAGATGACCAGTCCTATTCCCCCACCGAGGTGTATGCTCTAACTTGGCACGATTATATTGCTCATATCATGCATATGGTGTCTTGTATTGCATAGATTAGACAACATATACACAATATTCAACACCATGTTTTTAGTTCAGACATCATATCTAATGCCCTCTGTTTAGCATATAAATCACATATGTGAATTAAATGATGTGATCCTGATTACTTAGATAACATGTAGGTGAATTATGTCATGCGATCCTGTTTAGTTATTCATCATATCTTTGAATTATGTTATGCTATGCTATCCAGTTTAGATAGACATCATATAAGTGAAATTATTTCATTCTATCCATTTTAGTTAAACAATATACAGGTAAACTATTTCATGACCTCTTTTTTCCACACTATCTATTGCATCTGTCTCTCATACAATGTCTGTACATTCAACTATGTTTCCTGTTTATCATCCATTTGAATTGGAGCGGGTGATGCCAGCATCTAGCGGACTAAAAACACGGTCTTCAAATAAAACAGTGCTACCTCTTGGTGGAGATAGCACCCCGGTTGTACATGCACGAGAACCATCCCTACCACACAAAACCAAAACTCTCGCAGATTGTACCCCTACTGCAATGGACAGAGAACCAGCTTCACCCAATCTAACGCCCGCCCCAGCAGATACTAACCTAGTTCCTATTGACACAGCACCATCTCCACCACAGAGCTCCCAAACAAGATCAGTTAGTAAGGCAGTTCCAGTGCCCAAAGGGCCAGTACTACCACAGCGAACCCCAACTCCACCAGTTAGTACGCCTATTCCTGTGGAGGAAGCACAACCAACTAGTCGTAGTTTAGCATCTATCACATTTGATGTTGTTAAATCGTATGTGTGTATCTTCCCATCTTGGAAATATTATACTGAAGATGAAGGAAAATGCCAGTTGCAGGTGTTTTTCCAGGACTTATGTGTAAGTAATGTTATTCATGACAATTACTTTGCTTTGTCCCATACATCCTACCTCCATGATGGTTATAATACAGCAAATTTTCCCATTTTTATCTATAGAGAAGGACCGATTTGGAAACTCAGGATGAGGTAACCTGTGCTAATACCTCTGCTATCTTCAAGAATGCTTGGTGGCAGTATCGGAATTACCTGAAGAAAACGTACTTCACCGGCAAAGAAACTCATCAAATTCCCTTACGTTCTCCTGAGACACATTTACTGGACGATGACTGGGAATGCCTTGTTCTGTACTGGTCCCGAACCAAGAATGTGGTAAGGTCTATGAGCTCATTTTCTATTTTAAGTACTATATTCCTGCATCTTACTGTACTCTGTTCATGTAGAACAAGTGCCTAAACCTGAAGAACAACTGTTCTAATTTAAGATTCCATTGCTATCATAGTTCAAAAAAGCGCTAGGCGTTAATTGTGCGTTTTGCCACCGCCTTGCGCTTTACTGACCAAAGTGCATGCTTATGCGCAGTTATGCACAGATTAAGCGTAGTTATGCGCAATGCGTTTCGCCAATGCCTAGAGCCTAGGCATGCTTAAGCGCTCGCTTAGGCGTGCGTTTTTTAACTATGATTGCTATCGTGCATACTCCTTTGCTTTTGTATCACTATATTTACTCATACAAACTTATTTTTAAATTGAAGGATCCAATCGAAACTTCAATGGCACAGCAGGTATGTTCACGCATGTTTCTTTAACAGGCTTGCTCTTATCAATAGCTCTGTTGATTTCAATTTCAATTGTGTATACAGTTGACTTCTCATATCATGCACATTACTAGCATCACAACAGGGCCAATAGTGTTGTTGTACATGTAGACCCGTGGTACCCATCTAAAATCTTGTTGTGTCATGTAGTTTCCCACGCTTTGTATTCTTTCACTGCTGCTTTGTCTTGAACTTGTATGATTTGAACCATGTCTCTATTTTGATTTGGCAAGACAATGTAGTGACCATAGGACATAGATATATGTTTATTTGACGCTTTTATTATGTACTAGTACTTGGCAATAGAAGACTTGGTAGTGTAATCCTGTCCACCTTACTAATGAACTGGTTCACCGAAATGAGTTTCATATACTAGTACATGCTAAACTGTTATGTGTCTGCTTGTTTCTTCTTTTAGAATGCTGATAGAATATTGGGGAAGAGTGCCTTATTAAGCAATGGTAAAGGAACTAATGCATATAAGGTTCAGGATAGTGACACATCCTTGTTGGTCTCCAACAAAGCTGATAAAAGAGATAAGGAAGACTATCTCGAAGACAGCGAGACAACCCCAAAGTCCTGTCTTGGTTTAGTGTTGGAGTTACTGGCCACTACCACTTGCACAAGCTATTCAAACACACTGTCTGAATCAGTTCGGTTTCTTGAGTCTCAACTACAAGCTGAAAGACATCGATCAGTTGTGCTGCGACAAGAAGCGAAAGGACTACGAAAGTCCCTGGAGCATTCAGATGCATACTTTCTGGTGCAACAGCAAGTGTTGGAGGATTTTACCGCCAAACAGGACAAAGATAATAAGCTTTCTAAGCTTATTGCCAGCATGGTGGATACCATGTTTCTTGAGCTCTTCTGAAGTTGTTTCAGTTATGCTCTTGTTTTTCTGCCGCGTTTATTTGCACTGGTGGCCAATTTTGACGGCCAATGTATGTAATATGTTGCTTTGTTCCCTATATTAGCACTGGTGGCGAACTTTGATGCCCAATGGATGTAATATGTGTAATAGCGGTAATAGGCTAGCATTAATTGCTTTCTTATTTATTTCCTTATTGTCTTGTTTAGTTGTTTTCTTGTAGTCACTGCAGTTCTTTTTTTGTGTTTTTCTAGTGGCCACAATAACCTATTTTTGGAAACTAGGCCAAAATAATCATGGCAACACACGGACTGTCGTAACCATGGGCCTTCTACGGGCCATAGGATCCATTGGCCTTCTATACGGGCCATAGGATCCATGGGCTTTCTACGGGCCATACGATCCATGGGCCTTTTACGGGCCGTAGGATCCATGGGCCTTCTATGGGGCGTATCGTCATTTTGCCAATCATGGGCCATACTATTCGTGGACAATAACGGGCCGTTTATTGGCCGTATTTGATAACTCTATGAAAACAGCCCAACGGGTTTTTTTCGACATGAAAATGGCCCAACGTATTAACGGGCCACAAATGGGCCGACTGTAACCACGGGCTGAATTTGGCCCACAAGCAGAAAATGACTGTAACGGGCCGCAAGTAACCGAATGCTGGAAATGAGCCCAAGAATAAATGGGCCCTGAGAAGGCCGAAAGATATCATGGGCCGGAAATGGCCCAACGGAATAATGGGCCGTTAATGGGTATAAAGTGATACACTGTTCATTACGGGCCAGTTTTACCACGGGCCGTTAAGGGGCCGAGGGTTACTAAGGGCCTCATATGGGCCGAAAGACGTCATGGGCCATACATGGGCCGGAAGTTAAAATGGGCTGGAATTATATTGGACGGCCCAGATGACGCTAATGGGCCTAATTCAGACGGGCCCTGGGATAGCGGGTTGTAAATGGGCTATATGCGAACATGTCGTTAACAGGCTTGCCGTGGGCCGGCCCGCCACCTTTTGACCAAGTCAAACGGGCCGACCTTTTCACAGGAATGGGCCTCTGCTGGGCCGTGCCATGTGTCGGCGTATCATAGGCGCTTTGGGTCCAATGAGTGGATGACATCTGTCCCAACGGTGAGCTGACACGTGTTTCCTCCAGCCAATGATGATTTTACACGTGGAAAATCCCCATTGGTCGGGGCTGTTAACGGGTTATCGGATCCAAAACCGGACCCGATAGCTTAACGGTGTTCCGTTACGGTGGATGGCACGTGTCGGTCACCCTTAACGATAGCACTTCTATGACGCGCGATTTATCGTCATGGAAGTGGACACTTCCGTGATGATAATTTTGGTAATGTCATGGAACACTTCTACGACAGCACATGTATGACTGTCTTGATTCTGTCATAAATTTGTCATGGATGTACATGCATGACAGAAAACGTGACCTACTGTGACAAACATGTATCATCACGGAAGTGTATTTTTTTGTAGTGAATCAACGTGATGCACATGACGAAGAATCTTTGCGTGAGCCTGCTTGTCTTCGTGGGCGTGTATGGGAAGACAAAAGATACACCGGAGGCACGGGAGGAACAGCAACGTATGCACGGAAAATAGGGCATACATCAGGGTCATGCCAGCTACGCTCTTACCAAAGAAGAGAAGGAAATCTACTTTGAATGCCTGCTCAGTATGAAGGTACCGTCTGGCTTCTCGTCGAATATAAAGGAAATAATAAATATGGTAGAGAAAAAGTTCCAGAACCTAAAGTCTCATGACTGCCATGTGATTATGACGCAACTGCTTCCGGTTGCATTGAGGGGGATTCTACCAAAAAACGTTCGATTAGCCATTGTGAAGCTATGTGCATTCCTCAATGCAATCTCTCAGAAGGTAATCGATCCAGAAATCATACCATGGTTAGAGAATGATTTGGTGCAATGTATTGTGAGTTTCGAGTTGTTGTTCCCACCATCGTTCTTCAACATCACGATGCACATCCTAGTTCACCTATGCGAAGAGATTAACGTTTTGGGTCTTGTATTTCTACACAATAAGTTCCCCTTTTTGAGGTTCATGGGAGTCTTAAAGAAATATGTTCATAACCGTGCTAGGCCTGAAGGAAGCATCTCGAAGGGCCATGAAAATGAGGAGGTCATTGAGTTTTGTATTGAGTTTATTCCTGACCTTAACTCGATTGGTGTTCCTGAATCACAGCATAAGGGCAGATTGGATGGAAAAGGCACCCTAGGAGGGGATCAAATAATATGTTTGTACGGGCATTCTCTCACACAAGCACACTACACAGTTCTATAGAATTACGCCTTGGTGGCTCCATATATGGAGGAACACAAGAATTTTCAACGCTCCAAACACCCGGAGCAGTCTGATGACTGGATTACACGTGAACAAACGATGAATTTCGCCGATTGGTTGCGGACATGTGCCATGCATGACACCGCTATTCAAGATGACCTGTACTTGTTGCCAGTTACCATCTTCGAATATAATGACTTTTAAAGGGTACGAGATAAATGGGAATACATTTTACACGATCGCCCAAGATAAGAAGAGCACCAACCAAAATAGTGGTGTCCGCTTTGATGCAACAACCAAGACGGGAAAGGAAACATATTATGGTTACATAGAGGACATACATACTTATCTATGGACGTGGTTTGAAGGTCCCTTTGTTTCGGTGCAAATGGGTCAATATGACACGAGGTGGGGTAACGAAAGACCCGCAGTACATAATGACAATAGTGGATCTCAACAATCTTGCATATGCAGACGAACCATTCATCCTAGCCAATGATGTGGCGTAGGTTTTCTATGTGAGGGACATGTCTACCAAGCCGAGCAAAAGAAAAGATAAGGAAGCGAATGCATCATACGATGAGCCAAAGCGCCACATAGTTCTTTCAGGGAAAACAAACATCGTGGGAGTGGATGACAAGACAGACATGTCAGAAGATTATGAAAACTTTGATGAAATTGCTCCATTCACAATGAGTATTGACCCGAGCATCCAGTTAAATGATGAAGATTGTCCATGGTTACGACGCAAAGGGACATACGCAAGGAAAAAGTTTCACACCCAAAGATCCCACTCTGGGATGTGATCGGCTTCACTGTCATCACTTTCTTCTCTAGTGAGTTTCCGGACTTATATATCCGGAAAGTCCCACTTCGAACAAACCGGAGGGAATCTTTGTAATAGTTAGGGTACTTGTCTGTTTTGGCATTTGAAATGCGAAGAAATTTTATGTGCAAACAAATTCTATCATGCATTTACTTTTTTTCCAACTAAATGACCCTCAAATTGAAAAACACTTCAAATGAACTCTAAAAAGGTTGAAAGTTGACATGGTATCATAATTTCACCCACATAGCATGTGCAAAAAAGTAGAGAGGGTTACGGCAAAAACTGGATGCACTTCGTGTACAAAATGGACAATCTCTTTCGAAGTATCTGGGTTTCGGATGAAAACTCATCTTTTAAAAAGACATTTCATTTTTTAAATAACCTAAGTATTACCAAATTGAATATAATGATAAAACAAACTAATATTCACAAAGAAACTCTAAATACAGCAAAAAACAACTCAAAAATAATTAACAGAAAATAAATAAAGCATAAAAGAAAAAAAAAACCAAATAAAAAAGCCTGCCTATTGGGCCACAACGGCCTGCATAAGACTAGAAAACCAACCTCTAGTTGGGCCAGGATGCAGGCCCGCTAGCCCAGTAGGCCCAACCGGGCATCGCAGCAGAGGTAGGCATAAAAGGCCTGCTTTAGAGAGGAGCTCAAGACAGCAGCGGCGGTGGGGCTTATAAGCAGGTGCGGGCGCCCCTTGGCTAGCGAGGTGTGACTAAACTTCTGCGCCCCTCGTCTGGTAGCGCACGACCTTTAGTACCATCTCGTGGCTCCAACCGGTACTAAAGGGGGTCTTTAGTACCGGTTGGAGCCACCACCCGGTACTAAAGGTGTGCCATTCCCGGCGCTTGGCCTGGCCAAATTTGACCTTTAGTACCGGTTGGTGGCTCCAACCAGTACTAAAGGTCATCCCTATATATACAACACTTACCAAAATTTCATTTTCTTCTCCTCTGCTTCTTCGATCCCGTCACCGTCGACGTCGCCGCCCTAATCGCACCTCCCCGTCGATGTTGCCGCCCCTGTCGTGCCTCCACGTCGACTCCGCGCCGCCCCCGTCCCCATCGCGTCATCACCGTCGACTCTGCGCCGCCCCGTCCCCGTTGCCGCCCCCGTTGCCGCTTCGGCCCGTCGCCATCCACTCGCCTCGCCATCGCCGTCGCCTTGGACCTTGCCTGACCGTCATCGTCGCCTGGACCTCGCCATCGCCGTCACCTCAACCTCGCCTGTGCTGTGAGCCCCTCTCCCCCATCTCCTCCCTCCAATCGAAGCCGCCACGCCGCCGGCGCCAAAGGTACACACATGCGCACATACACCACACACACACTACACAATTTTCTGTGTTAGCTATAGATGAATTAATTAATTAGATACTTTTAGTTCTAGATATATTTATGTTATAGAAATGTTAGTTATATAGAAATGTTAGACATGTTATAGAAATGTTATTAGTTATATAGAAATGTTAGTTTTAGCTAGATGAATTAGATTAATTCCAAATTGTTAGACGATGATCGATGTTTTTTTAGTTTCTTATAATTTTAGTTATAGAAATTTAGAATTTGCATATAAGAAATCACAATCCAATCATTTAAAAATGTTACTTTTGGGGCATATAGTATTTGTTCTCGACGATGCCCGGCCCGCATCCTCGCCGTTGACCCATTCATGACGACGTCCTGCTTCAGAGGACCTATGTTCGGGATTGGGCTCCGCCGGGCTGGCACTGGCAGGTGCTACCGTCAGGGGCTCACCGCTTGGTGAGGAACCCGGCCCCGGGTCCCGTCATCGACCCCGAGCTCCTTTGGTGGCGTTCGCGTGTGCCACTTTCGGTGCAGAGGGAGCCGACCCCATCGGAGGTGGTGCATTGTCGTGTCAGGGAGGAGGACGAGCACGTCCGTCGGTACATGGCTGCTATGGACGTCAGGTTCTTTGGGGAGATGATCGGAGCTATGATCCTGTGATGGTTCCTTCTCTTTGGGTGTCCACCGCCCGCGCCTCAGGAACCGCGAGTGACCTAGATTATTCTGTAGTATTCGATCTTTATTAGCTAGCTAGCTAGTGATGTATTCGATATATAATATTCGAGATGATGTATTCGAGACTATATATTATTCGAGACGATGTATTCGGGATTATATATTATTCGAGACGATGCATATTATGTACTATGATTCAGTTTTCCTTATTGATTGCATGATGCAATGTAATTTTAATACTAAATTGTTTTATATTTATTCTGGATTAGTTAAATAAAAGCTATGGCGGACAATGCCGGCAGAGAGGGAGAAGAGGTCCTGTTTGAGATCATACGCTCCCCTCGCAGGACAGATGATCAGAATGAAGAAGCTGACGGCTCCCAATATCTGAACAATACCGGGGAGGGTGATGATTTGATATTCGATCGCGACGACCGAATTGATGAAGTCATGAACTATGATTGTGATGATGCCGAAAATGTTGATCTTGAAATAATAGAGACCGGCGAGGTATATTTATATAAGCAGGCATCTGGTAATCATCACATGTTCTAAATTATTTGAAGATATATTAATGAATCGATCTTTCTTCTTTCAGCCCTCCGGATCGAGAAAATATTCTACAGGCAGTAGGACAGTGTGAGGCCCGAGCAAAAAGTTGAAGGATGGCGTAAAGTACAACATCGATGCCATCAGAACTGATGGCGAACCAGTAGTGCCTAAGAACATTGCGAACAAGTTCGTTTGTCAGTGCGGAGTTCTTGTGAAGGACCAACTCCCGATCTCCCTTTAAGAATGGAAAGAGCCAGCAAATAAAGGTCCAGATCTTACTTTTGTTGATGACAGAGAAAAATCTCTGCTTTGGGAAAAACTGATGGAACATTTCACCCTACCAGATCATTTCACATATGCAGATGTGCAGAAAGTCAAGGACGCTGCTCTTAGGAAGATGGCAATTGTACTCAGAAACCACAAGAAAACTGTATGGGCCAACTACGTCAAAGGAGGAAAGAAGACTCCAGAATTCAAGGGAACACTTGAGAAGCACAGAGAACACTAGCCCGCTTTCGTGAAATTCAAGGAATCGGAATTATCTAAGGAACGGTCGAGAAAAAACAAGGCCAATGCCGCAAAAAAGGAGCAGTTCCATAGGCTGGGGCTAGGTGGCCCCCTCGTTACATTGAGCTGGCCCCCAGGTGCAGAACTTGGTGCTATACGCATGGGGGGTGTTGGACCCGAAGACAGGCGAGGTTTCAAAGAAGGCATGTCTTAAAGGAGCCAAAGATAAGTTACTTCAAGCAATAGAAGATGCTCGAAATGGGGTGTTCACGCCCAACAAAGAGAACGATAAGCTTACGCGCGCCCTGGGAAATCCTGAAGACCCGGGAAGAACACGAGGCAAGGGCATTATTCCGTGGTATGAGGGCTTTTCAGATTGCAAAGCCGACTACAGAAGTCGTGCGAGAAGGAAGATGGAGGAGGAGAAGAAGAGGAAGCTGGAGGAGGAGCAGAGGTAGCAGGAAGTAGAATGCCTTCAAGGCCTAGAATCAACGCACGTGGACTTGGCACTTAAATTCCAGTGGCAGCAGTAGCAGACCGACTCACTTGGCCAGGAAATGGTGTCTCAGCAGCGGCAGCAGCTAGCGCATGATCCAGCATTGGATAGCACTATCCCATCCATGCCGAGAAGCAGCATGGGTTCCGCCTCAGGCGACGCACTGCTGGATAGATACCCTGTGCATGACAACATGGAGAACACTAACTACGAGCTACACTTCAAAATGAACAACATATCCATGAAGGTGGCGGATGTTGTTGCTTATACAAATTCCCCCGAAGCAACCTTCCATTGCAACCCGATTCCAGCCGGCTATGCTCGTCTCGTGGTTGATGAGGTGGTGGACCAATATTCGGGGCTAGAGCTTGACATTCCTGGAGGTGACGAGGAGCACATGCTGGGAGAGGCCATACATTGTATCATCCTATGGAGAAAGGATTGCATCATGTTTCGAAGGCCACTGACACCGCGTGAGCCGACTCCTCCTCGAAGTCTGCCACTGCGTCAGCAGACTCCCGCTCCTCCAAGTCCACCAATGCGTCAGTAGACTCCCGCTCCTCCAAGTCCACCAATGCGCCAGGCCACTCCTCCCCCTCCAAGTCCGGCACAGCGTCAAGCCACTCCTCCTGCTTCAAGTCTGGCACATCGTCAGGCCACTCGTCCCACTTCAAGTCCGGCACAGCGTCAGGCCACTCCTCCTCCTTCAAGTCTGACACTGCGTCAGGCCACTCCTCCTGCTCTAACTCAGCCACGTCAGCTGTCTCCGCCGCCTCTGCAATCACGGAAGAGAGCCGCCGCGGCTATGGTGCGTAGCGGTACAAGTCGAGGTAGTACAAGAGGTACAGGCGCAGGCAAGCGATTTGAATATGGTACAAGCCTCGCGCCTCTTCCACTGAGGCCTTATGACATGACCATGGAGCAAAACGCATCCATAGGAAGGCCCAAGTGGACGCCCATTTTGGACCGAAACCGCCAACTCCGCCAAGGGATAAACTGCCTAAGGATAAGAATGACCACTTTATTCGTATGACTCAAGCACCAGCTCCAAAGCATGTTGACTCAGACTATGAGCACCAAATTAGGAAGGCACATCGAGCATGGCTAAAGAAGGAGTCGAGCTCGAGCTCGAGCTAAGCTGCTGGCAAAAATGTGGGAAAATCGTTCCCCAGCTGGGAGAACAGGCGACGCAATCGACCCCCCCCCCCCGCTTGTTGTACCAACACATGAGAGTACCGGCGCCGGTCAGCTGGTAATAACCAATGAGCATAGAAGGTAGGCTGAAGATTTTGGTATCACTGTTGGACAACTCCTACAGATCAAGCCCATGGATACGATTAGAGAGGAGGACATAAAACGGAAATATGTCCGCGGTGAACCTATGATCAAGCCTAAGGAGGTCAAGAAGCTCTCAACGAGAATGTATGAATTGAATCAATGGTACATGGATATTTGCAAGACCCACAATCAAGAGTCCCTCATGGTGAAAGTCAAGGAAGAGGATTACTTCCATGGGACAGCTCTGTCTATTGAGTATATATAACTGTTTCAGTTATTCAATCAAGACGCACTCAACAAATCTATCGTCAGCTGCTATTGTCTGTAAGTGATTTCTTTCTGTAATTTAAGTCTCAAGCTAGCTGTAGTGCTCTAGTTGATCATTACTTGTAATTATCGTCACTATATTCTTTTCTATGGTATTATGCAGGATGAAGATGTACGAAATGAGAAAAGGTGGACGATATGGCATTGGGTTCATTGACCCAAATACCATTAATCAACAGACATGGTCATATGCATGGTATAAAGAAGATGTAGAGAACAAAATGCTAGAGTTCTTGAAGCGCCTCAATACCAATTGAGATATACTACTTCCTTACAACTTCGACTGAGTCACACTGTCTTGTACTACAAATTATGTTTTTGCTTACTAGATAGATGTTAATAAGTGTAGAGGGTTTAGGGTTAGTTGATGAGTGTTATGCACATGCCCGCTTAATTTATACATGCAAACGTATGCGCATGCAGGTTCCACTGGATCTTGTTAATCATTAAAATTGATGAAGGAACAGTTGAAGTACTGGACTCACTTCTTAAAGAACCTAAAGACTACTCAATTGTGAAGGGGATAGTCAACATGTAATTTCAATCATTATTAAACTATATTCCTCCTCTTTAGTTCATCATTTCCTGATATTAACTAATCAATAACTCCTTTATTAATTTTCTTTGCCGGCAGGCAGGGCTTGGCAAAAGTTCAACAAAGCGTTCGAGGCCCGTTCAAATAAAAGCTACATTGGTTTCAACCCAAGGTAAGTAATTTTAAGTACTACTAGCTAGCTACCATCTCTTTAATTGTACTTTAAATACCATTAATTATAATGCTTGATTAATAAGTATATGATAGAATTCAATTCGTGTAAAGGCCATGAAGCAAGCATCGGGGACAGATTTATGTGCATACTACGTTTGCGAGAACATTCGCATGATGGCCTCCGAAAGGACCAGAAATGCTAGACAGTGATGGGTACGTTTGCCAGAACACTATTCACAATTTTTACATCATTATCGATATCTAATCACACAACTAATACATGCATATTGATCTGCTTCTTAAAAGTTCTCTAAGGTGCGGGAGAAGCTCCTACCAATGGAGCGCGTACGAGAAATTGGAGAAGAAATAGAGTGATTTTTGCTCGACCAGGTCATAGATCCCAAAGGAGAATACCATTACCCGCTACTGCAGTAATGCCTTCATGTAGGAGAAATTGTATATACCAAATTTTATATATATACATGTGTATGTGTGAATGGTGGTGCGAGACATTCGATGATACATATATATATATATATATATGTGTGTGTGTGTGTGTGTGATCGGTTCTACGAGAAATTCTATTTATATATATGAATAACGTGTACAATATGTAGTATCATAAAATACCAGCAAATGAAAAACAATTAAATGGAAAACACAAAATTAAAGGAAAAAGAAATCATGAACCCAAACCCCCCAAAACTTCTAGTAACGGTTGGTGTTACGAACCGGTACTAAAGGTCTCCCCGCCCCCGGCGCTGGCTCGTGCCACGTGGTGGCCCTTCAGCGGCAGTTCATGCTGAACCGATACTAAAGGGGGGGACCTTTAGTCCCCACCCTTTAGTGCCGGTTGCAAAACCGGTACTAAAGAGCCTTACGAACCGGTCTTATAGCCCGGTTCTGCACTAGTGTAGGTGGGTTCTCTTGCTACAAGAATTTGATTTACATATTACTGACAGAAAGGATCTGATAACCCCTTAGCTGATAAGTTGTCTAGGTTGGAAAATGTTCTTGATGACCCACTATCTATTGATGATAGCTTTCCTGATGAACAACCAACAGAAATAAATGTCTCTCACAACACTCCTTGGTATGCTCACTATGCTAATTACATTGTTGCTAAATTTATACCACCTAGCTTCACATACCAACAAAAGAAAAAGTTTTTCTATGATTTAAGACATTACTTTTGGGATGACCCACACCTTTATAAAGAAGGAGTAGATGGTGTTATTAGACATTGTGTACCTAAGCATGAGCAGGAACAAATCCTTTAGAAATGTCACTCCGAAGCTTATGGGGGACATCATGCGGGAGATAGAACTGCTCACAAGGTATTACAATCTGGTTTTTACTGGCCTACTCTCTTCAAGGATGCCCATAAGTTTTTTTTATCTTGTGATGAATGCCAAAGAATTGGTAATATAGGTAAGCATCAGGAAATGCCTATGAATTATTCACTTGTTTTAGAACTATTTGATGTTTGGGGTTTTGATTACATAGGACCTTTTCCTTCCTCTAAAGGGTATACTCATATTTTGGTTACTGTTGATTATGTTACTAAGTGGGTAGAAGATATTCCAACTAGTAGTGCTGATCACAACACCTCTATTAAAATTCTTAAGGACATTATTTTCCCAAGGTTTGGAGTCCCTTGATATTTAGTGACTGATGGTGGCTCACACTTTATTCATGATGCTTTCTGTAAAATGCTTGCTAAGTATGATGTTAACCATAGAATTGCATCACCCTATCATACTCAATCTAGTGGTCAAGTTGAACTTAGCAATAGAGAAATAAAATTAATATTACAAAAGACTGTCAACAGGTCCCGAAAGAATTGGTCTAAGAAATTAGATGATGCACTTTGGGCTTATAGAACATCTTATAAAAATCCTATGGGTATGTCTCCTTATAAAATGGTTTATGGAAAAGCTTTTCATTTGCCTCTTGAGTTAGAACATAAAGCATATGGGGAATTAAAGAACTCAACCATGATTTCAAAGTTGCCGGTGAAAATAGGTTATTTGACATTAGCTCACTAGATGAATGGAGAACCCAAGCTTATGAAAATGCCAAACTATTTAAAGAAAAAGTTAGAAGAAGGCATGATAAAAGAATCCCAAAACGGGAATTTAAAGTTGGAAAATATGTTCTCTTGTACAACTCTCGTTTCAGATTCTTTGCAGGAAAACTTCTCTCCAAATGGGAAGGACTGTATATTATCAAAGAAGTCTATCATTCTGGAGCTATCAAAATAAATAATGATGAAGGTACTAACCCAAATGTTATCAATGGGCAAAGAATCAAACACTATATCTTAGGTATGCCTATTAATGTTTAAAGCAATATTATCCAAACTATGACACCAGAGGAACACATAAAAGAAACCTTTCGGACCACTCCAGAATCATGAATAAAAGGAGGTACATGATACAGTAAGTAAACAGACTCCAAAAAAATTGCAAAAACATTTCTTGTCAGTTTTGGAATATTACAAAAATTAGGAAAGTAATAAACCACCCAAAAGGCAACCGAGGAGGGCACAAGACAACAGGCTGCGCCCAGGTGGGTTGTGCCCACCTCGGGTACATTCTGGACTCCATTTTCTCTTGTTTCCCAAGATAAAAAACTCTTTATGTACCCGCCGAACCTATTGACCACCATACCGCGGATAAATCTTCTGACCTTCTTTCTCGTTGTTTTTCCGACAGATATGAAAATATGTCATCTCAAGACTCAGAGGGTGAGAGCTATGTTGCTGGTTATATCGCAAACCCCAAGGTTTACGGAGATGTAGAACATTATGGTTGGACTTCGGAGGATGAAGAAGACTATGATCCTAAAGGAAACACTGGTACAACGAGGTGTTATACAAATGGTTTTTTAACCCATTTCCGCGACGGTATTTTGAATCGTCGCCAAGTGAGTGACTGTGTCGGATTGCGGGTTCTGGCTAACGCTTGAGGTTCGAACTCTGGGGTGCGCACAAAGTACACTCTCTCCCTAGCTCGCTCGCTCAACGATCTCACGGCCTAGATCAACGAACCCAAGGAACAAGAGACACAAGGGTTTATACCGGTTCGGGCCACCTTGTAGTGTAATACCCAACTCCAGTGTGGTGTTGGTGGATTGCCTCACGGGCTAAGGATGAACTAGTACAATTGGTGAACCGCCTCGGGAGAAGAGGTGTTCTTGAGCTTGGCTCACTGGTGGATGTGAGGATGGAATGGATCCGATCCAAGATGAGTCGACCCCGCCCTACGGTGGTGGCTAGTCCTATTTATAGAGGCCCTGGTCCTCTTCCCAAATGTTAGGTGGGAAGGGATCCCACAACAGCCAAGTTTGAAGGGAGACAACTAGTACAAGCCGTCCTGACAAAAGGTGGTCTTCGCCTGCCAAAGGCTCTGGTGGTGACGCCGCTATGGGCTCCATGGTGACCTCTGTCCTGCCGTCCTGTTGGTCTTGGTCTTGTTGCACGGATATGGAAACCTTTGCCTGATGCCTCGGGACTCCTCGCCTGCGCCTGCCTCTTTAGCATGAAAGAGGAAAATGGTAAACTACGCCCGCTGGTGCCTGCCTTGCCTTGGTCGTTATGGCTCACATCACGTGAACCTCGCGAGGTGCCCCTTGCATAGAGATCTCCGCTCCTCAGGAGCCAGCCCAGTGAGGCTGCTCCTGGGGAGGTCTTGGTGTCGTCCGCCTCGCGAGGCTTGGCCCCTTGAGAGGGCCTTGAGTGGTTTCTGCTAAAGATGGGGCATACTAGGCCATTGGTGGAACCACACATAGGCCCGTAGGCAGGCAGGTGTGGGCACCCCCGGTCCTAGAATGCCGACAGTAGCCCCCGGTCCCAAGGCATGCTCGGGCTTGGCTACGAGGCGAAGCCAAAAGTCCAGTGCGGAGCGTCGCGGGCCCCAACCGCCTGCGGCCTTGATTGACGCATGAGGATTGATGGGACATGGGTGCCTCCGCTTCTCCACGCTGCCTCGTCAACCGTTCGACTTGAAGAGACCATGCTGCATGCAAGAGGAAAAAATCATTACCTGTGATCGTGGAGGCCGACGGTTGGCCTCCCTTTGACTATAAATGAGGAGAGGGGCGGAGCCCCCGTTTCTCATCTTCTCCTCCACTCCGCTTGCTTCTTCTTCCTCTTTGCTCCACCGTCTTGCTGCAACACCCATGGCACCGATGAAGAGGTTCACGGTTGCGGAAAAGGGGACGGCATGCCAGGAGGGGCCCGACTCTCCACTGCCCAAGAGGGGTCGTGGCCGCCCCTGCAAGCATGCCGTGACCCCTGTCGTGGCCCCTCGGGGGCGCAGGCGTACTCCTTCGGGAACCGGCGTCGTCCTTTGCGGCCGCAGCAGTGTCCCCTCCCACGACGGGGGCCGCTCTAGGTGGAGCAGCCCTGGCGTCGAGGGGAGGCGCGCCATGGTCGCCCGGCCTCCTCGGTCGTGCTTCCATTCGGCGGAGGTGCTCCCAGAGTTTGTCGTATGGTCAGAGCAACCGGCCGACACTTGGCTCCAGCTCCAGCGCTCTTTTGCCGGCGAGCTGTAGGCCACAGGTCTTGACGGCTTCTGGCTGCATGCTGACGGCTACTGCAGCAAGGCCTCGTGGGCCGCAGTGGAGGTCTCAGCTGTGGGCAACGTGGTCCTGGCCCGCGACTGGTAGATATTCGCCTGTGTGCGCGGTCTGAGCAGGAGGTGCACCCTCCACTTCAAGTATGACGGCGTTGTGACCCTCTACGTGAGTGTTTTTAGGGAAGATGGCCACCGCGCAGGGTACTGCCCCGAGGACAGTGGTGGCAACGACGAGCCGGGCCTTGACCACAGCCGCGACGATGCCGGAGGCGAGCTCGCCCTTGGTGACGGCCGTGGCTCGTCTAGCGGCGGCAGCTCCTCCTCCAGCGAAAGCTCCAGCAGCGGTGGCTACGACCAGCCGCCATGTCACTAGGCTCGCTATGAGGACGGTAGTGGGTCATCCCGCCGTCGCGCTCCGGCGAAGTGCGAGGAGGACTTTGGCTGAGTCGGGGGGGCGTCGGGGGTCGACCCTTGGGAGCCGCTGCGGGCGCGCGCGCTGCTTTGGCCTGTCCTTTCCCTTCTTCCTGCATTCCAAGAAACAAGTATGGGCCCCTGTGAGGGTGTGTAATGAACCGTAAATTCCATGCCACTTGTGTTATGTTTATTTTGTTCCTGTGTTGTGTTATGGCATTCGTGCTTCATGTAGACAGAGAGGGATAACTTAGCTAGATGCGCCCGGGGTAGTTTCCTGTCTCGCGAGGGCGCGCCCTCTGGCACCTGGTGAACCCTCCTTGTTGCTGGCTCGGGAGCGGTTGACGTCGGGAGGCGTCACAAAGCTACAGAAATTGTTAGGACGTCCGTCGGGTGCCTTATCCTTCCTTGCGTGAGGCCTCATAATCATGGCCTAGCGCACTGATACGTCTCCAACGTATCTATAATTTTTGATTGCTCCATGCTATATTATCTACTCTTTTGGACATTATTGGGCTTTATTATCCACTTTTATATTATTTTTGGAACTAACCTATTAATCGGAGGCCCAGCCCAGAATTGTTGTTTTTTGCCTATTTTAGGGTTTCGAAGAAAAGGAATATCAAACGGAGTCCAAATGGAATGAAACCTTCGGGAATGTGATTTTCTCAACGAACAAGACCCAGGAGACTTGGACCCTACATGAAGAAACAAAGGAGGAGGCCACGAGGTAGGGGGGCGCGCCTACCCCCCAGGCACGCCCTCCACCCTCGTGGGCCCCCTGTTGCTCCACCGACATACTCCTTCCTCCTATATATACCTACATACCCCCAAACGATCAGATACGGAGCCAAAACCCTAATTCCACCGCCGTAACTTTCTGTATCCACGAGATCCCATCTTGGGGCCTATTCCGGAGCTCCGCCGGAGGGGGCATCCATCACGGAGGGCTTCTACATCATCACCATAGCCCCTCCGACGAAGTGTGAGTAGTTTACCTCAGACCTACGGGTCCATAGTTATTAGCTAGATGGCTACTTCTCTCTTTTTGGATCTCAATACAATGTTCTCCCCCTCTCTTGTGGAGATCTATTCGGTGTAATCTTCTTTTTGCGGTGTATTTGTTGAGACCGATGAATTGTGGGTTTATGATCAAGTCTATCTATGAACAATATTTGAATCTTATCTGAATTCTTTTATGTATGATTGGTTATCTTTGCAAGTCTCTTCGAATTATCAGTTTGGTTTGGCCTACTAGATTGATCTTTCTTGCAATGGGAGAAGTGCTTAGCTTTGGGTTCAATCTTGCGGTGTCCTATCCCAGTGACAGTAGGGGCAGCAAGGCACGTATTGTATTGTTGCCATCGAGGATAACAAGATGGGGTTTTCATCATATTGCGTGAGTCTAGCCCTCTACATCATGTCATCTTGCTTAAGGCGTTACTCTGTTTTCATTAACTTAATACTCTAGATGCATGCTGGATAGCGGTCGATGAGTGGAGTAATAGTAGAAGATGCAGGCAGGAGTCGGTCTACTTGTCTCGGACGTGATGCCTATATACATGATCATACCTACATATTCTCATTACTATGATCAATTCTGTCAATTGCTCAACAGTAATTCGTTCACCCACCACTACTAGGGAAAACCTTATACACAGAAATTTAGCAGTAGTGCGTGATAAAAAGAGAGGTAGTGCTAAATAGCAGTAGCGTGTGTTCGTAAACCGCGCTACAGATACAATAGTAGCAGTAGCACATGCACATGGAAATGTGCTACCACTAATATCCCCTTTGCTAAACCGATAGGCAACGCATAGCAGTAGCGGTCTTGAGGAAAGCGCGCTACCACTACCACATAAGTAGCAGCGCGTTTCGTGCGGAGAGCGCTACTGCTAATTGAAATAAAATAAAATAAAAACAAATGGAAAACTAAATGAAAAAGGAAGAAATAGAAAAAGGAGAAAGGAAAAAATAAAATGTAGAGAAAAATAAATGAGAAAGCAGAAAAAAGGAGAAAGACGTAACAGTATTGTTTGTTCGTAAGAGGCACTATAGCTAACGTAGCTGCAGCGCGTTTCCTAGAACCCCGCTGTAGAAATAGAAAAGGAAATAAGAAAGATGAAGGAAATTACATAGCTATAGTAGTAGCGCATTTTGAGAAAATCACTATAGCTAACTTAGCTATAGCGCGTTTCGCGAAAAGCGCTACCGCTAAGTTTGACTTAACCAAAAAACCGTTTCCCCCCGACCACCACTTCTCCCCCAAATCCCTCGACCCACCCCGCCGCCGTCTGCCCGATTCACCGTCGCCCCACTTCGCCGCCGTCTCCTGCTGACGTCGACTCCCCCGGAGCCACCAGAGCCGCGCGCCATCGACACCACCGGAGCCGCCCCCAACGCCACCGGAGTCGTGCGGCCTCATCAACACCACCGGAGCCGCAGTCGACGCCACCAGATCCACCCTCGCCACAATTGCCTCCCTCGCCGTCAGCGGAGACGCCCCCGCCTCCCTTGCCACCACTGCCTCGCGCGCCACCACCAGAGCCATCCTCTGTAAGCCCCCACCCCTCCTCTCTCTCTATCTCTAAATTAGTTAGGTTAATTTAGTTAGGAAAAGAATTTAGTTAGTTTAATTATTTAGGTTAATTTGACAGAGATGCCCCTGCCTCCCTCGCCGTAGGAAAAAATTGTATATGCTTAACTAGGGCAGTAGGGTTAGGGTTGTAGTGTTTAATTACAAATGTTAGGAAAGTAAGGTTTAACTAGATGTTAACTAGGGTGGTAGGATTTAGTTTAGAGAAAAAATCAATATAACAATATAAATTTCTATTAGTGTTGCAAGTCTAGTAGGTTCTTAATTTTTAGTGATTTTTTATTAGGACATAATTTGAGTTCTAGGTTCATAATTTGAGTTCTAGGGTTCATCCATCTATATTTGGTTTTTGAATTGAGTTTTAGAGAGCATGACATTTGTGTACATTTTCTTGAAGTGTCAAACACTAGGAGATGGAAATTTGAAGTGGTCATGATATATGAAAAATCCTCAATTGTGTTTGCTGATTGATCATAATCGACATTGAAGTGGTTCGATTGTGCCCAAGTGGCCTTTTGTTTTTTCCAGGGAATGAAGCCGAGTGGCCTATGTTTTGCCAGAATGTTGATTCATTTCCATTCCGGCAAAATTCAGGTTCTTGATTTGTGCACTTTTTAGCAAAGGTCATGCCAAAATTTTCCGTGAATTTCGGCATGACTTGTGCTACAAACTAGGACATATCGAGTGCCTGGGATTTGCCGCACTGGGAAGGAGTCAACGTTCCTGCAAAACAATAGGCCTTTTTTTATGTCATTATTCATTTTATTAGGTCTAGAATTAATTGACTAGATTTAATCGTAGGAAACATGGCTAGCCGACATCGAGACCGGCGCTGAGACTCAGACCGGCATCGAGACTGAGACTGACACCGGCGCTGAGACTCAGACCGGCATCGAGATCGGCGCTGAGACTGAGACCGGCATCGAGACTGGTGCTGCCTTGGGGACCGGAGCCGGTGTAGAACCGAAAGCAAAGAGGCAACAGCCTCCTAACAAACTCAGGACTACTAGACTGGTGGTCACGGAGGTGGACGACGGCAATTTTGAGCCAAAGGCGCCCGAGGAAGTGCGTCGATGCTACGACAATCAAATAGGCTGCATCATACGGACAACCGCCACCATCAACAATGAGAAACTACAGAAGATAGAAAATATGAGGAGCTCCCTCCTAAAGAAGTTTCACCAGATATTCTTGTTCCCGGGCTGGAATGAGAAGGATTATAAAGATCTAGATGAGGACCCGGCAATGAAGAAGATAAACAAATACGCCATGACCAAGTTTAGCAACGCGTTGGCCACCTGGAAAAATCAAGTGAAAGCAAAGATCATCGACAAGAACGAACCCTACTTCGAGATTGTAAAGGATAATCCAACAATCACGGAAGAGCAGTTTCAAATATTCAAGGAGGCTTGCGAGGCCGAAGCTGCCAAAAAAAGTCTAAGTACATGAAGGGGCTTCAAGAGAGGAACATTGGGAGCCACCACCTCGGAAGCCGTGGTTACGGCGGAAAGAGGTCCAAATGGGCCAAGGAGGACGCGGAAGCCGCGAGTCTGGGCATCCCAGACCCCTTGGCGTATTTCACCGTCCCGCAGGAGCGTGACGTCCTCAGGGCCCGGCACCGTTGGGACCCAGTGAAGAAGGTTTACAAGACAAAACCGGTCATTACGGAGTTCATGAGACTGCTGGTAATTTTAGTTTCTGATCAATTCGACTGCACACGTTAGTCATATTTGTAAACGATCCTTGTGCCTTTTGCAGAGAGAGCAGCACCGGACTGCGGCCGAAAGCGACTCGCCGTCTGAGGCATTGGTGAGGCCCAAGTGGGACACTCCATTCAACCGGGCGTTGAACATATTGAAACGACAACCGGTGGATACTCGATCGTCGTATGGACGCGTGCACGGTGTCGGAGACGGCACCACGTGGAAGAAGTACTACTGTGCGACCACGGAGGAGAGAAAGGAAAGACGGAGGTTAACTGAAGAAAACATCGACAAGAAGGTTGAGATTGCGGTTGAGAAGAAATCATCTCAGACAGCCGCAACAGCGGTAGCTGCCGCAAAACAGGTGGTTGCAGATTTGTCTACTTCCTTGGTGACGGGCGTTTTCACTTGGACATGGCAACATCCAGAAAAAAATGCAGAGGACTTTCCCCTTGCTGACTTCTTGGGGAGCAGCTCGACTAGCGTTGCACCAGCACCTGCTCCCGCACCGACTCCCACACCGGAAGTGCTCGGTGGTGCTTCATCTTTGGCTGAGCTCGACGCCCTCATGGTATCTGTCACACCGGCCCCCTTCAATATAAATGTATAATCTTTCGTTTTCGTCGCCTTTCGGATGTCTCACGTCGCAGACTTTTCTTTGCAGCCGACGAAACCCCGTGCACCATATTGTACACCATCGGCGACCAGAAGGTGGACGTGGGGAAGGCGGCGATAATGAAGCCGAAGGAACCATTGTTCCACAGCCGGCCAATCCCCCCGAACGTCTTCAAGGTTTCCATGGCCAGTGTCAAACTGGGCACGAGAATTTGCCTCCTCCAATACTAGCGGGGGATGATGACGAGACACCGTGGTGGCTTGGTGATTGTTGCAATGGGTGGGTCCAGTTGTGGCCAAAGAGTCTGCTTCGTGTGGAGGCGGCCGGGAGCACACCCACGAGCACGCAGCCTCAGCAAGGTATGAACATCAACACCCCACCTACCCAATTAGCATCGGGTGTTGGGTTGGGTGATAGCGGACGAGGTAAGGAGGAGGCTCCATTAGTCACTGATGACGTCGCCATGGATGAGGATGAGGACGACGATGGCGTTGAACAGTATGTCTATACTGGCGCCTCCTCAGGGTTTGAGCATCATGAGTTGGTGCTTGAATTGTCGTCTCAACGTATTATGGACGACCTTCCGGTAGTAAAGAAGTCTAGGAAGAGAGCGAGGAAAGGCAAAAAAGCTGATTCTATGATCCAGCCGCCTCAGTAGCCTCGGCTTTAGGACCATATAGATATCCCCGATGCGGATAAATGGCATATCCCCGGTCAACCAATCCTACCTTCAACAGCGCTACGGGCCAGATTCGGCGATCTAAGGAGACTTCATGACGATGTGCTGCGGGTAGAGAAAGGCATGATCGCCTCGAAAGATCCAGGATACCAAGTCTACGTGGTTAACATTCTGTGGCAAATGTCGTACGTCGACAGCTTCCCCGCAGATAAGTTCTTCCTCCGATTCGATTACATATTCGACATGTTTCACGTGAAAAAGCTGGATTTTACGTTTGTCCGCCTTTATGCCTTGCACATGAACAACATCATCGGGGTTGAGCAGATATCTCATATCTGTGTCGCTGACCCGTACTACATGCACGAGGGCTTCTTGGGAGTCTGCACAAAGCACCATGAATACGCGAGGGATTACATCGTCAGTTTCATGCTCGCCAATAAGGACAAGGAGGCGATTCTCGTGCCTTATCATCCCGTGTAAGTCATCCGCACTGCTATCCTTCCTTCGATTTCAATCATTCATTTGCACGGTGGAGGCTAATTAATTTGAGGTGTACTTATTTTGCGCAGCGGCGGGCGCGCAGTCCTCATCATCCTCTACCCCCGATTCTCCCACGCTCTTTACTTGGACTTGTCGAAGAACATTCACAAAAAGGATTACATCCACATCAAGGATGTTCTCGACAGTGCTATGTTTTACTACCAAGCAAGGGGTGGAGAGGTCAAGGACAAGAAGAGAAGGGGCGGCAGGGCCGCCTTCGTTCATAAGACCGACTTCTACTGCATCGAGCAACCGAACGATTCTCTTAATGATGGATTCTATGTCCTACACCACATGTTGGAGTACAGACGGGATCACCAGAACCTTCACATGTCACCTAGATCCGACGATGCCCATATTCTGCAATGGGCATAGGACATAGGAGATATCGAGGATCATCGACTTCGAGCTGAGTTCTATAACACCCAGCGTGAACTTGCCCAAATCATCATGAAGGAGGTCGTCGGAAAAATAGGGATGTTCTACGGAGAAGTACAAATGTTGCGGGAAGACGTCCGAACATGGATAGCCTCTCAGTGTCTCAACATGAAGCCTTTCACTAAGCTCAAGGACTATCTCCCTGACTTGGATGGATGGAACGGCATGTTGGAGTGATTGTCGATATATGACAGTGTGTCCGTTTAGTCCATACTTTCTGTATGACAAAACTTTGAGTTATGCACGGTGAAACTTTATTTGTGATGTAATTAAACCGTCCTCCTCCTCGACTAGTGAAAATCACTCTAGTTAGGGCATTTTGGGGTACGATGAACTTTGTTATTTATGCTTATGATATGTTGTTTCTATTTTTGCCAAGTCTGTCTCTTTCTATTGCTCAACTATATATGTTGCATATCATTGACTCATGTGACAATGCAGGTGCATAGATAATAGATGGCGAAGAAGTGCTACGCCAGGAGTATATATATGACAAGTGGCCGGAGTGTCAGGCCCAGATGTACCGGTTTCCAGTTTCCGAGCGACAGGCAGTAGTTAGTTTAGGTTCACGCTAATGCGAGAGAGGGATACGAACTCATGTACTCAAAGTGATAGCTCTTCTCACGTATATCATTGTTTAGATGGATGACGATGTATTTGCAAGTAATCGAGACTTGTATCACTTTTTTTGAGATGATGAAGAGAGACCACTTTGTGTTGGATGATGATTATGATGATGACATGATTTGATGAGACTAACTGTATGTATATGCTATGATTACATTTGTATGTGTATGATATGCTAAAGATTATTGTATAAAGCCTATTCAAATACAAAACAAATATTCAGGGAAAAAACTAATAAAACTAGTAGTAGCGAGGGGGGAAATTTAGCAGTAGTGACGCCTTACCAGTAGCACTTCCCAGTAAACAGCGCTGCAGATAATATCAGCAGCGCCCTTTTCTAAAGAGCGCTACAACTATTCTTGTATAGCAGTAGCGTGGGACAACAGGCGCTACTGCTATACGTTAGCTGTAGCGCCTTATTAGTAGCGCTGGTCCCCGCACTACTAATAGGCCCAAAACCCGCGCTGCTGCTAGGCTTTTCCCTAGTAGTGCACCGTAGAATACCTATGCTCTTGAGAGAAGCCACTAGTGAAACCTATGGCCCCCGGGTCTATCTTCATCATATTAATCTTCCAATACTTAGTTATTTTCATTGCCTTTTATTTTACTATGCATCTTTATCATAAAAATACCAAAAAAATTATCTTATCATATCTACCAGATCTCACTCTCGTAAGTGGCCGTGTAGGGATTGACAACCCCTTATCGCGTTGGTTGCGAGGATTTATTTGTTTTGTGCAGGTACGAGGGACTCGCGCATAGCCTCCTACTGGATTGATACCTTGGTTCTCAAAAACTAAGGGAAATACTTACACTACTTTGTTGCATCACCCCTTCCTCCTCGGGGAAAACCAACACAGTGCTCAAGAGGTAGCAAGAAGGATTTCTGGCGCTATTGCCGGGGAGTATACGCAAAAGTCAATATACCAAGTACCCATCACAATCCTTATCTCCTGCATTACATTATTTGCCATTTTCCTCTCGTTTTCCTCTCCCCCACTTCACCCTTGTCGTTTTATTCGCCCTCTCTCTCTCCCTATCCTCCCTCTCCTTCTCTATTTGCTTCTTTTTGCACGCTTTCTTTTGTTTGCTTGTGTGTTGGATTTCTTTCTTGTCACGATGGCTCAAGATAACACTAAATTGTGTGACTTTACCAATACCAACAACAATGATTTTATTAGCACTCTGATTGCTTCTATTACCGATGCTGAATCTTGTGAAATTAATACTGCTTTGCTAAATCTTGTCATGAAAGATCTATTTTCCGGCCTTCCTAGTGAAGATGCCGCTACCCATCTAAATAGCTTCGTTGATTTATGCGATATGCAAAATAAGAAAGATGTGGATAACGATAATGTTAAATTGAAGCTATTTCCTTTTTCGCTTAGAGATCGTGCTAAAGCTTGGTTTTTGTCTTTGCCTAAAAATAGTATTGATTCATGGAATAAGTGCAAAGATGCTTTTATCTCTAAGTATTTTCCTCCCGCTAAGATCATCTCCCATAGAAACGATATTATGAATTTTAAGCAACTTGATCATGAACATCTTGCACAAGCTTGGGAGAGGATGAAATTAATGATACGTAATTGCCCTACTCATGGTTTGAATTTGTGGATGATTATACAAAAAATTTATGCCGGATTGAATTTTGCTTCTAGAAATCTTTTAGATTCGGCCGTGGGATGCACTTTTATGGAAATCACTTTAGGAGAAGCTACTAAACTCCTAGATAATATTATGGTTAATTATTCTCAATGGCATACTGAAAGATCTACCAATAAAAAGGTGCATGCGATAGAAGAAATTAATGTTTTGAGTGGAAAGATGGATGAACTTATGACATTATTTGCCAATAAGAGTGTTTCTTCTGATCCTAATGATATGCCCTTGTCTACTTTGATTGAGAATAATAATGAATCTATGGATGTGAATTTTGTTGGTAGGAACAATTTTGGTAACAACGCGTATAGAGGAAATTTCAATCCTAGGCCTTATCCTAGTAATCCCTCTAATAATTATGGTAATTCCTACAACAATTCTTATGGAAATTATAATAAAGATGCCCTCTGATTTTGAATCTAATATTAAAGAATTTATTACTTCGCAAAAGAATTTTAATGCTGTGATTGAAGAAAAATTGCTTAAGATTGATGAGTTGGCTAGGAACGTTGATAGAATTTCTCTTGATGTTGATTCTTTGAAACTTAGATCTATTACACCTAATCATGATATCAATGGGTCTCTCAAAGTCATGAGAATTTCCATTGACGAGTGCAAAGAAAGAACCGCTAGGATGCTTGCTAAGAAAGATGCCTTTATAAGAGCGTGTTCTTCTAGTTCCTATGAAAATAAAGATGAAGATCTAAAAGTTATTGATGTGTCCCCTATTAAATCTTTGTTTTGCAATATGAATCTTAATAATGATGGGACTGAATATGATCCACCTTTACCTAGAAGACGTTCCAAGAATTCGGAGTTTTTAGATCTTGATGCTAAAATTGATGAAAGTGGGATCGAAGAAATTAAAACCCTAGATGTTGCTAAACCCACTATTTTGGATTTCAAGGAATTTAATTATGAAAATTGCTTAGCGACCCGACCCGAATGGATCAAGTCTACTGTGCTCCGGTGTCATCCCTGGATCAGTAATGCTGACACCACACAGTACATCGAAGGATTTATAGCAGAGTGGCAATCACACACTTATTACATCGTTGTCTCAAAAGAGAACTTATTACAATAAAAATGGCTTAAGGCCATCTAATAACGATAACAGCGGAAGACTCGGAAGATAAATGGGTCCATCAACTCCAACAGCATCACTGAGTATAGGACCACGACCTAAAAGCACCTTACTCGTCGTCTGAAAAGTCTGCAACATGAAGGTTGCAGCCCGAAAACGGGTCAGCACATGGAATATGCTGGCAATGTAACACATAGAGAATAATGGAATGAAACAGCTATACTATATGCATATATGGCTGGTGGAAAGCTCTATGGTTACAGTTTTGCGTAAAGCCAGTTTTTCCCTACTGCAAAGAAATAAATTTATTTAACTAACATGGTGGTTATTAAACATCGAGAATGGTTGACAGCATTCCGATCCCAATTAGGTGAACAATTAAAACCCAACAACATTAATTAGAAGTAACATGATGAGATTCACATGATATTCAAGTACTAGATACTCAAGTTGTCCATAACCGGGGACACAGCTAATCATGATTAGTTTGTTAACACTCTGCAGAGGTTTGCGCACTTTTCCCCACAAGACTCGATCGCCTCCGTTTGGTTTCTCGCACTACATGGTGTTTGAGAAACGGATGACCGAGACACAGTCTTTCAGAAGCGCTAGCACCTTACAATGTGGGTAGACCGTACCACCTACATCCCCTACATCTGCTAGTCTACCCTGTAAGAGTTCGCACGACTTAGTCAACTATGCCAGAGCCCATAATGGCTTGTGGCTGCACACGGAAGTTACTAGCATGAATGATCTTATGATCCCTTTGAGCCTGGGTGGCGGTCCGAAATAAAAACAGGCAAGTCCTGATAGACATCAGGTGCCTCAATCCACCCAGATGTGTGTTTAAGTTGCCACCTTAGATAAACCATTAATTAACAATACTCACATTTGTCATGGATATCACTCACCCAATCCACGTCTACTAGCATAGCATGGCATAATAAGCAAACGTAGAAGTAACTCCCAAAGGTTTCATAATAATACAGGTAATAGGTACTACCTCATCTACTTCCCATCCCACAATTTAATTAGATCCTAATCATGCAATGTGAGAGGATTGATCTAATGCAATAAAACATGGGTTGTAGAAAAGGTATGATCAAAGTGTTACTTGCCTTGCTGATGATCCGCGAGACCTAGGGTTTCGAAGTAACAAGCGGCGCAATCCGGGTGATCTATCGCAGACAAACAACAAGCACACAATAAGTACTCATCTAATGCACAGGTAAAACTCGAACAAGAGAACGAACCAGAAAGTTCAACTTAAGAACTCCGGTTGCAAAGAAAGAAAGAACCGAACAAAGAACGGAAAAACAAACGGCGGAAGAAAACAACTCGGTTCTAGCAAGTTGAAACTAGGTCAAATTTTACTGTAGCAAAGGCTTGTTCAAGTTGATTAGACGGAACGGCGGTTTCGAGACGAAACTCCAGGCGCTTGAATCACCTGATTCCGATAAACGAGCGGGAAGAAAGACTAGAACGAAGATCGGATCTGAGATCGCGATCGCGGAATAAATCCGACGAAAAGAAAGACACGAACGGTTAAATGAACGGGCATCGTTAACCGGGAATAATCGGTGATCACGTTCGTTGAGACGAACGGTCCGAAAGAAGAACGAAAACCGATCTAGGGTTTTCGGAAAAGAAACCGAAAAGAAAAACCGGAAAAGAAAACGGAAAAGAAACGGAACGGTTCTTTTAAGAAAAACCGAACCGGGAAAGAAAAAGAGGCGCGGCGCGGGCTACCTCGGGAGGGGCGGCGGCGGCGGCGGTATAGCGGCGGCGGCATAGGCGGCGGCTTGGGGTGGAGAGAGGGGGGGTGTTGGTATTTATATAGGGGGGGGTCTCTTGCTTGGGGAAGGGGCAAGGGGAGGCGGCGGCGGCTTGGAGTCCCGCTGGGACTCGGCCTGGCGGCGGGGCTGGCGGCTGGCGCGCGCGGCTGGGCCGGCCTTGGCCCAGGCGGCTGGGCCTGCGTCCCTCTTTTTTTAAATCGGTTACGCGCGCAGAAAAACAAAAGAAAGAAACCTAAACGAACTCCAAATCCTAAAGTAAATTTTCCCCGACTCCTAAAAATGAGTCGAACAAAATGAACTTTTCTCCGGGACCTAAAATGCAATTTTTGAAAACACGCATTTTTCCCTATCCAAATAAAATGCAAATAAAACTCCGGAAAAACCAAAATTTGATTTATTCATTAAATCTTCATTTTTCCTAATTTGGGAAAGTCATATTATTCCCTCTCTCATATTTTTGATATTGGAAAAATAATTGAAGATGAAATAAATAAATCAAATGATCCTCTTTTCAAATTTGAGAAAACTCTCAAATATGAAAATAACGAAATCTCCAACTCTCTCCGAAGGTCCTTGAGTTGCGTGAAATTTCTAGGATCGACAAAATGCAGAAAATATGATATGCATGATGATCTAGTGTATAACATTCCAAATTGCAAATTTGGGATGTTACAAACCTACCCCCCTTAAGATGAATCTCGCCCTCGAGATTCGGGTTGGCTAGAAAATAGGTGAGGGTGGTCCTTGAGCAAATCTTCTTCTCTTCCCAGGTGGCTTCATCCTCTGAGTGGTGGTTCCACTGAACTTTGCAAAACTTGATAACCTTGCTGCGGGTAACTCTGCTGGCATAATCGAGAATCTTGACTGGTTTCCTCATATGTTAAGTCATCCTTCAACTGAATCGCTTCAAGCGGTACTGTATCTCTTAGCGGTCATCTCCGCCATCTCGGCGTGACATTTCTTCAGCTGAGAAACATGGAATACATCATGAACTCCTGACAGTCCCTCTGGTAATTCCAACTTATAAGCGACTTCTCCCATACGTTGCAAGATCTATACGGTCCAACGAAACGCGGTGCTAACTTTCCCTTAACTCCAAAGCGCTTAACTCCTCGAAGTGGGGATACTCGAGAGATAAACTCTGTCTCCGGTTTCGTAAACTGTCTCCTTGCGTTTAGAATCTGCGTAGCTCTTCTGCCTGGACTGGGCTACCTTGAGCCTATCGCGAATCAACTTAACTTTCCGTTCAGACTCCTTAATCAAATCTGGTCCAAAGAATTGGCGGTCTCCAACTTCGTCCCATGACAACGGTGTCCTGCACCTCCTTCCGTATAAAGCTTCGAAAGGTGCCATCTTCAAACTGGTTTGGTAACTGTTGTTATAAGAAAACTCCGTGTACGGTAAGTTTTCGTCCCAACTTGATCCATAATCTAGTGCACAAGCTCTCAGCATATCTTCCAAAATCTGATTGACTCTCTCGGTCTGTCCATCCGTCTGTGGGTGAAAAGCTGTGCTGAACTCTAGTCTAGTTCCCAAAGTTTCATGCAACTGATTCCAAAACTTTGAGGTAAATTGGGTTCCTCTATCTGATACGATACTCCTGGGAACTCCATGCAAACAAATGATTCTAGTCATGTAGATCTTTGCCAACTTAGCACTGGTGTAAGTGGTCTTAACTGGAATGAAATGTGCTACCTTCGTCAAACGATCAACTACTACCCATATCGAGTCATAACCTGCCTTCGTCCTGGGTAGTCCTGTGATAAAATCCATGCCTATCTTATCCCACTTCCATTCGGGTAACGGCAATGGTTGTAACAATCCGGCTGGCTTCTGATGTTCTGCCTTTACTCTCTGACAAACGTCACAAACTGCTACACATGCTGCAATATCCTTCTTCATTCCGGTCCACCAGAATGTTTCCTTCTAATCCAAATACATCTTGGTATTCCCTGGGTGAATCGAATATGGTGAATCATGTGCCTCGTGCAAAATCAGCTTCCTGATCTCTGGGTCATTTGGCACATAGACACGGTCCTCACACCATAGGGTATCGTGCTCATCCTCACGAAATCCCTTTGCTTTTCCTTTTCTCATTCTCTCTTTTATAGAAGCAATCTCCTTGTCAGTCTTCTGAGCTTCTCTGATTTTATCCATCAATGTTGACTAAATCTCCAATGCTGCTACATAGCCTCTCGGAACTATTTCCAAACATAGCTCACGAAAGTTTTCTGCTAACTCCTTTGGTACTTCTCCCGTCACTAGGGTGTTGACATGGCTCTTACGGCTCAATGCGTCAGCTACCACATTAGCTTTTCCGGGATGATAATGCAATCTCATGTCATAATCCTTGATGAGCTCCAACCATCTCCTTTGTCTGAGGTTCAACTCCTTCTGCGTGAAAATGTACTTCAAACTCTTGTGATCCGTGTACACCTCACAATGATTTCCAATGAGGAAATGTCTCCATGTTTTCAATGCATGCACTACGGCTGCTAACTCCAAATCATGTGTGGCATAATTCAACTCATGAGGCTTCAGTTGTCGTGAAGCATATGAAACAACTCTCCCTTCCTGCATAAGCACTACTCCAAGTCCTTGACGTGAAGCGTCGCAATACACCTCATAATCCTTGGTCTGATCTGGCAAAATCAATACTGGTGAGGTAACCAAGCGTTTCTTCAATTCCTGGAAACTAGCCTCACATTCCTCAGTCCAAATGAACTTAGTATCCTTCTCCAACAATTTAGTCATAGGCTTTGCAATCTTTGAAAAGTTCTCAATGAACCTCCGGTAGTATCCTGCGAGTCCAAGAAAACTCCGGATCTCTCCAACTGTCGTTGGTGCTTCCCATTCGGTTACAGTCTCAACCTTTGTGGGGTCAACTGCTATACCTTCTCCGGATATAACATGTCCAAGAAATCCAACTTCCTTCAACCAAAACTCACATTTTCTGAATTTGGCGTATAACTGATGTTCCCTTAGTTTCTCCAAAACCAATCGCAAATGTTCCTTATGCTCCTCTTCATTCTTTGAATAAACCAGGATGTCATCAATGAACACTACACGAACTTATCCAAAAACTTCATAAACACTTTGTTCACCAGGTTCATAAAATAGGCAGGTGCATTAGTCAATCCAAATGACATAACGGTATACTCATACAGTCCATATCTTGTGGTGAATGCGGTCTTAGGTATATCCTGCTCTTGAATCTTCAATTGATGGTACCCTGATCGCAAATCGATCTTGGAAAACACTTTAGCTCCTTGCAAACGATCAAACAGATCGTTGATCATTGGCAGTGGGTACTTGTTCTTGATGGTTACTTCATTCAATCCACGATAATCAACAACCATCCTTAATGATCCATCCTTCTTTTCCACTAGAAGTACGGGTGATCCCCAAGGCGAAGAACTTGGGCGAATGTAACCTTTATCCAATAACTCCTTAATCTGATTCTTAATTTCCACCAAATCCTTTGCTGGCATCCAGTATGTATGCTTCGATATTGGGCCTGTACCTGGCAATAACTCAATCAAAAACTCAATGTCTCTATCCGGTGGCATGCCTGGTAATTCCTCAGGAAATACATCAGGAAAATCCTTCACCACTGGTACTTCTTCTGCACAACTCCTGTTAGGCAGTTTACTTGTGTCCTGTTTGGCACATGCCGGGATACATACTTGATCCTTCTTCCTTCTGGTGTGGTAAGCAAAATTGACTTACTAGGCACATTCAATGTTCCCTTCATACTTCGATAACCAATCCATGCCTAATATCACATCCAATCCTTGAGATTCCAATACTATTAGGTCTGAGGGAAAACAACATAGTTACCAATCCTTAATGGTAACCGATCACACCATCGTCTAGCCATATACTCCGCTCCTGGTGAGCTTACTAACATGGGTGACCTAAGGGCTTGGGTTGGCAGGTTATATTTATCCACAAATCCCCTTGATATGTATGAATGCGATGCACCAGTATCAAAAAGAACGAGTGCAGTAAATGACTTAACCAAAACTTACCGATTACTGCATCGGGCTGATCTTCAACCTCCTCCACATTAATGTGCTTCACCTATCCTCTATTGAAAGGGTTCGGCTTCTTCCCAGAGCTTCCATTGCCATTTCCATTCTGGCCTTCAGGACATTCATTGCATAATGTCCGGTCTTGGAACACTTGAAACAGGTGACTTGACTCAGGTCTCTCTTGGTTGGGGTCGATGGAGTGGTCCAGTTCTGGCCGTTGCTTCCTACATTCCCATTACCGTTCTTGTGGCCATTATGGTTGTGCGAGCTACCTCCTCCATGGGTGTGCTGAAACTGAAATCCCGGTTTAGGGGCAAAACGGGGCTTCTGCTGGGCTCCAGAGTTATACTTCCCCTGTCCATACTTCCTCTTACGGTTCTCAATCTGCTGTTGCTTCCCTTCAATCGTGATGGCACGATCTACCAACTCCTAGTAGTTGTTGAAACTCACTACCATCAACTTCATGCTTAGTTCATCATTCAGTCCTTCTAGAAACTTCTCCTGCTTGCATCCGTAGCAACGTCATCTGGGGCATAACGTGCTAACTTGCTGAAGTCGTCAACGTACTGGCCAACTGTCCTTCCTCCTTGGCGTAAGTTGTGAAACTCACGCTTCTTCATGGCCATAGCTCCGGCTGAAACATGGGCAGTGCGGAAAGCTTGCTGAAACTGATCCCATGTGACAGTGTCAACTGGGTAAGTGGCTGTGAAATTCTCCCACCATGCTGCCGCGGGTCCGTCAAGCTGAGCTGGTGCGGCAAACTTCACTTTCTCACCATCTGTGCATCCTGCAGTGGTTATCTCCCTTCCTATCTTGCGGTGCCAATCGTCTGCTACTATCGGCTCGGTGCTACTGGAAAACACCGGCGGATTCAGCCTAAGGAAATGGGCTAGGTGGTCAACAGGTGGTCGTGGTGGTGGGTTGTTGTTGGTGTTGTTCTGCTGGTTCTGGACTAACATCTGCATCAATTGATTCTACTGCTGGATCAACTGAGTGATCTCCGGTGGAAATCCATTGTCACGTCTCGGAGGCATCTGAGGGTTTAGAAAAGCGAGAATTAAGAATAGAGTGAGGTCTAAAGAGAAAACACTACCCAATACACATGAGCAAATGCACACATGATCACTTCATTCAATCAAACAAGGGCTTACAATCGGTCTAAAACTATCGCAAAAGTGCTCGACTATGATGTTTACATGGGGGAATACTACTACTATCTGGTGGTCATCTAGAAATTTGAACCGGTGGAAGACTCCATGATATCTGCTCCAGCTTCGTCTTCAAAGTCGGGTTCACTTGGATCCGAATCGGTGTCGTCGATGATGATGTAGTTGTCCGGACATGCGACGTACTCGTCTTCCTCCTGGGATTGCTAACTTCCTCTTGAGTTCTTCAATCTCCTGCTTAAGATCGCCATTGTGTCTTGCTAGAGCTACGATCTCGTCCATGTAGTCCTTGCGTGTAGACTTCAGTTCTCCTTCTAGCTCGATGATCCTTGCCTTCGCATTCTTCAACTCTATCATATCATTGCACATCTGGTTCTCGTGGCGTTGAATGTGCTGGTTTAACTCCTGGATGAAAGATGCAATGGATCTATCCTTCTTGGTGCTGACTAACTCCCATTGTTCATCTCGGCGTCCGCAAATCTGGTAGATAGTGTCCTTGAGGTCTTCTTGGTAAACTTCTCCAATGCGTCCTATGGTGATATGAGCTGCCATGCTCTTTACCAGACTCCAGGTTGGTGCATTGAAAACACTATCTATAGGCTTCGTGATTGGCGTGAATGTCCTTTCCGGAACGTGAGCTTGAATCTTCCAGGGCTCCTCTTCAGGCAGAGTGGCGTTGAACGTTCCCGTGAAGCTTGGTAATCCAATGTTCAGGTACTTGGTGACTTCCTTCAGGTGAAATCCAAATGGTGTGCCTTCATCCGGTTGAGCGTACTTAATCTTCGCGTGCGTCATCCTAAAAGAGTAGAAAAGATGAGGAGTTAGAAAATGAGAAGAGAATGGTGATCTATGGCTTTAACTTAGTGGTCGTGTCCTACAGTCAGCGTGTGCTCTGATACCATCTCTGTCGCGACCCGACCCGAATGGATCAAGCGCTCTGTGCTCAGGTGTCATCCCTGGATCAGTAATGCTGACACCACACAGTACATCGAAGGATTTATAGCAGAGTGGCAATCACACACTTATTACATCGTTGTCTCAAAGAGAACTTATTACAATAAATATGGCTTAAGGCCATCTAATAACGATAACAGCGGAAGACTCGGAAGATAAATGGGTCCATCAACTCCAACGGCATCACTGAGTATAGAACCACGACCTAAAAGCACCTCAATCGTCGTCTGAAAAGTCTGCAACATGAGAAGTTGCAGCCCGAAAACGGGTCAACACATGGAATATGCTGGCAATGTAACACATAGAGAGTAATGGAATGAAACAGCTATACTACATGCATATATGGCTGGTGGAAAGCTCTATGGTTACAGTTTTGCGTAAAGCCAGTTTTTCCCTACTGCAAAGGAATAAGTTTATTTAACTATCATGGTGGTTGTGAAACATCGAGAATGGTTGACAGCATTCCGATCCCAATTAAGTAATTAAAACCCAACAACATTAATTAGAAGTAACGTGATGAGATTCACATGATATTCAAGTACTAGATACTCAAGTTGTCCATAACCGGGGACACGGCTAATCATGATTAGTTTGTTACACTCTGCAGAGGTTTGCGCACTTTTCCCCACAAGACTCGATCGCCTCCGTTTGGTTTCTCGCACTACATGGTGTTTGAGAAGACGGATGACCGAGACACAGTCTTTCAGAAGCGCTAGCACCTTACAATGTGGGTAGACCGTACCTACATCCCCTACATCTGCTAGTCTACCCTGTAAGAGTTCGCACGACTTAGTCAACTATGCCAGAGCCCATAATGGCTTGTGGCTGCACACGGAAGTTACTAGCATGAATGATCTTATGATCCCTTTGAGCCTGGGTGGCGGTCCAAAAGAAAACAGGCAAGTCCTGATAGACATCAGGTGCCTCAATCCACCCAGATGTGTGTTTAAGTTGCCACCTTAGATAAACCATTAAAATTAACAAACTCACATCTGTCATGGATATCACTCACCCAATCCACGTCTACTAGTATAGCATGGCATAATAAGAAAACGTAGAAGTAACTCCCAAAGGTTTGATAATAATATAGGTAATAGGTACTACCTCATCTACTTCCCATCCCACAGTTTACTTAGATCCTAATCATGCAATGTGAGAGGATTGATCTAATGCAATAAAACATGGGTTGTAGAAAAGGTATGATCAAAGTGTTACTTGCCTTGCTGATGATCCGCGAGACCTAAGGTTTCGAAGTAACAAGAGGCGCAATCCGGGTGATCTATCGCAGACAAACAACAAGCACACAATAAGTACTCATTTAATGCATAGGTAAAACTCGAACAAGAGAACGAACCAGAAAGTTCAACTTAAGAACTCCGGTTGCAAAGAAAGAAAGAACTGAACAAAGAAATGGAAAACAAACGGCGGAAGAAAACAACTCGGTTCTAGAAAGTTGAAACTAGGTCAAATTTTACTGTAGCAAAGGCTTGTTCAAGTTGATTAGATGGAACGGCGGTTTCGAGACGAAATTCAGGCGCTTGAATCACCTGATTCCGATAAACGAGCGGGAAGAAAGACTAGAACAAAGATCGGATCTGAGATCACGATCGCGGAATAAATCCGACGAAAAGAAAGAGACGAACGGTTAAACGAACGGACATTCGTTAACCGGGAAAATCGGTGATCACGTTCGTTGAGACGAACGGTCCGAAAGAAGAATGAAAACCGATCTAGGGTTTTCGGAAAAGAAACCGAAAAGAAAAACCGGAAAGAAAACGGAAAAGAAACGGAACGGTTCCTTTAAGAAAAACCGAACCGAGGAAAAGAAAAAGAGGCGCGGCGCGGGGCTACCTCGGGAGGCGGGCTCCGGGCGGCGGCGGCGGCTATAGGCGGCGGCTTGGGGTGGAGAGAGGGGGGGTGTTGGTATTTATATAGGAGGGGGGGTCTCTTGCTTGCGGAAGGGGCAAGGGGAGGCGGCGGCGGCTTGGAGTCCCGCTGGGACTCGGCCTGGCGGCGGGGCTGGCGGCTGGCGCGCGCGGCTGGGCCGGCCTTGGCCCAGGCGGCTGGGCCTGCGTCCCTTTTTTTTAAATTGGTTACGTGCGCAGAAAACAAAAGAAAGAAAACCTAAACGAACTCCAAAATCCTAAAGTAAATTTTCCCCGACTCCTAAAATGAGTCGAACAAAATGAACTTTTCTCCGGGCCTAAAATGCAATTTTTGAAAATGCGCATTTTTCCCTATCCAAATAAAATGCAAATAAAACTCCGGAAAAACCAAAATTTGATTTATGCATTAAATCTTCATTTTTCCTAAATTTGGGAAAGTCATATTATTCCCTCTCTCATATTTTTGATATTAGAAAAATAATTGAAGATGAAATAAATAAATCAAATGATCCTCCTTTCAAATTTGAGAAAACTCTCAAATATGAAAATAACGAAATCTCCAACTCTCTTCATATGTCCTTGAGTTGCGTGAAATTTCTAGGATCGACCAAAATGCAAGAAAAATATGATATGCATGATGATCTAATGTATAACATTCCAAATTGCAAATTTGGGATGTTACAATTGCTCTTTGATTGATTGTATTTCCTTGTTGCAATCCGTGCTAAATTCTCCTCATGCTTATAGTCAAAATAAAGCGTTTACTAAACATATCATTGATGCCTTGATGCAATCTTATGAAGAAAAACTTGAGTTAGAAGTTTCTATCCCTAGAAAACTTTATGATGAGTGGGAACCAACCATTAAAATTAAAATTAAAGATCATGAATGCTATGCTTTGCGTGATTTGGGTGCTAGTGTTTCCACGATTCCAAAGACTTTGTGTGATTTGTTAGGTTTCTGTGATTTTGATGATTGCTCTAAACTTGCACCTTGCGGATTCCACTATTAAGAGACCTATGGGAAGAATTAATGATGTTCTTATTGTTGCAAATAGGAATTATTTACCCGTATATTTTATTGTTCTTGACATAGATTGTAATGCTTCATGTCCTATTATTCTTGGTAGACCTTTCCTTAGAACGATTGGTGCAATTATTGATATGAAGGAAGGAAATATTAGATTAAAATTTCCATTAAGGAAAGGCATGGAACACTTTCCTAGAAAGAAAATTAAATTACATTATGAATCTATCATGAGAGCCACTTATGGATTGTCTACCAAAGATGGCAATACCTAGATCTATCCTTGCTTTTTATGCCTAGCTAGGGGCGTTAAACGATAGCGCTTGTTGGGAAGCAACCCAATTTTATTTTTATTCCTTGTTTTTTATACTATTTAGTAATAAATAATTTATTTAGCCTCTGTTTAGGTTGTTTTTTTGTGTTTAATTAGTGTTTGTTCCAAGTAGAACCGTTGGGAAGGCTTGGGAAAAGTCTTGATTTCTTGCTGTAAAAAACAGAAACTTTAGCACTCACGAGAACTGCTGCCATTTTTAGTTGGATAGTGATATTTAGTTAATTATTTTTGAATATGATTAATAGATAAATTCCTCACGTCCATAAATTTATTTTAGAATTTTTGGGGTCTCAGATCTTGCGCTAGCTACAGATTACTACAGACTGTTCTGTTTCTGACAGATTCTGTTTTTCGTGTGTTGTTTGCTTATTTTCATGAATCTATGGCTAGAAAAATAGTTTATAAACCATAGAGAAGTTGGAGTACAGTAGGTTTAACACCAACATAAATAAATAATGAGTTCATTACAGTACCTTGAAGTGGTCTTTTGTTTTCTTTCGCTAATGGAGCTCACGAGATTTTCTACTTTGAGTTTTGTGTTATGAAGTTTTCAAGTTTTGGGTAAAGATTTGATGGACTATGGAACAAGGAGTGGCAAGAGCCTAAGCATGCGGATGCACATGGCACCCCCAAGATAATCTAAGGACACCTAAAATCCAAAGCTTGGGGATGCCCTGGAAGGCATCCCCTCTTTTCGTCTACTTCTATAAGTAACTTTACTTGGAGCTATATTTTTATTCACCACATGATATGTGTTTTGCTTGGAGCGTCTTGTATGATTTGAGTCTTTTCTTTTTAGTTTACCACAATCATCCTTGCTGTACACATCTTTTGAGAGAGCCATACATGATTTGGAATTTGTTAGAATATTCTATGTGCTTCACTTATATCTTTTGAGTTATATAGTTTTGCTCTAGTACTTCACTTATATCTTTTAGAGCACGGTGTGGATTTGTTTTATAGAAACTATTGATCTCTCATTCTTCACTTAGATTATTTTGAGAGTCTTAAATAGCATGGTAATTTGCTTAAATAATCCTAATGTGCTAGGTATTCAAGATTAGTAAAAAAAATCGTCTGAGTGTTTTGAATACTAAGAGAAGTTTGATGCTTGATGATTGTTTTGAGATATGGAGGTAATAATATCAAAGTCGTGCTAGTTGAGTAGTTGTGAATTTGAGAAGTGATTGTGTTGAAGTTTGCAAGTCCCGTAGCATGCACATATGGTAAACGTTATGTAACAAATTTGAAACATGGGGTGTTCTTTGATTGTCTTCCTTATGAGTGGCGGTCGGGGACGAGCGATGGTCTTTTCCTACCAATCTATCCCCCTAGGAGCATGCGCGTAGTGCTTTGGTTTTTGATGACTTGTAGATTTTTGCAATAAGTATGTGAGTTCTTTATGACTAATGTTGAGTCCATGGATTATATGCACTCTCACCCTTCCATCATTGCTAGCCTCTTCGGTACCGTGCATTGCCCTTTCTCACATTGAGAGTTGGTGCAAACTTCGCCGATGCATCCAAACCCCGTGATATGATACGCTCTTTAACACATAAACCTCCTTATATCTTCCTCAAAACAGCCACCATACCTACCTATTATGTCATTTCCATAGCCATTCCGAGATATATTGCCATGCAACTTTCCACCATTCCATTTATCATCACACATTCATCATTGTCATATTGCTTAGCATGATCATGTAGTTGACATAGTATTTGTGGCAAAGCCACCGTTCATAATTCTTTCATACATGTCACTCTTGATTCATTGCATATCCCGGTACACCGCCAGAGGCATTCATATAGAGTCATATTTTGTTCTAGCATCGAGTTGTAATCATTGAGTTGTAAATAAATAGAAGTGTGATGATCATAATTTTCTAGAGCATTGTCCCAAGTGAGGAAATAATAATAAAAAAAGAAGAGAAAGGCCATATAAAAAAAGAGAAAGGCCAAATAAAAAAATGAGAAATAAAGAGAGAAGGGACAATGTTACTATCCTTTGCCACACTTGTGCTTCAAAGTAGCACCATAACCTTCATGATAGAGAGTCTTTTGTTTTGTCACTTTCATATACTAGTGGGAATTTTCATTATAGAACTTGGCTTGTATATTCCAACAATGGGCCTCCTAAAGTGCCCTAGGTCTTCATGAGCAAGCAAGTTGGATGCACACCCACTTAGTTTCTTTTGTTGACATTTCATACATTTATAGCTCTAGTGCATCCGTTGCATGGAAATCCCGACTCCTTGCATTAACATCAATCTGTGGGCATCTCCATAGCCCATTGATTAGTCTCATTGATGTGAGACTTTCTCCTTTTTTGTCTTCTCCACATAACCCCCATCATCATATTCTATTCCACCATAGTGCTATGTCCATGGCTCGCGCTCATATATTGCGTGAAATTTTATAGGTTTGAGATTGCTAAGGTATGAAAAAATTGCTTGGCTTGTCATCGGGGTTGTGCATGACGAGAGCATTCTTGTGTGACAAAAATGGAGCATGACTAAACTATATGATTTTGTAGGGATGAACTTTCTTTGGCCATGTTATTTTGAGAAGACATAATTGCGTTGTTAGTATGCTTGAAGTATTATTATTTTTATATCAATATGAAATTTTGTCTTGAATCTTTCGGATCTGAATATTCATACCACAATTAAGAAGAATTACATTAAAATTATCCCAAGTAGCACTCCGCATCAAAAATTCTATTTTTATCATTTACCTACTCGAGGACGAGCAGGAATTAAGCTTGGGGATGCTTGATACGTCTTCAACGTATCTATAATTTTTGATTGCTCCATGCTATATTATCTACTGTTTCGGACATTATTGGGCTTTCTTATCCACTTCTATATTATATTTGGGTCTAACCTATTAACCGGAGGCCCAGCCCAGAATTGCTGTTTTTACCTATTTTAGGGTTTCGAAGAAAAGGAATATCAAATGGAATCCAAACAGAATGAAACCTTTGGGAACATGATTTTCTCAACGAACAAGACCCAGGAGACTTGGACCCTACGTCAAGAAACAAAGGAGGAGGCCACGAGGTAGGGGGGCGGGCCTACCCCCACCCCAGGCGCGCCCTCCACCCTCATGGGCCCCCTATTGCTCCACCGACGTACTCCTTCCTCCTATGTATACCTAAGTACCCCCAAACGATCAGATATGGAGCCAAAACCCTAATTCCACCACCGTAACTTTCTGTATCCATGAGATCCCATCTTGGGGCCTGTTCCGGAGCTCCGCCGGAGGGGGCATCCATCACGGAGGGCTTCTACATCATCACCATATCCCCTCCGATGAAGTGTGAGTAGTTTACCTCAGACCTATGGGTCCATAGTTATTAGCTAGATGGCTTCTTCTCTATTTTTGGATCTCAATACCATGTTATCCCCCTCTCTTGTGGAGATCTATTCGATGTAATCTTCTTTTTGTGGTCTGTTTGTTGAGACCGATGAATTGTGGGTTTATGATCAAGTCTATCTATGAACAATATTTGAATCTTCTCTGAATTCTTTTATGTATGATTGTTTATCTTTGCAAGTCTCTTCAAATTATCAGTTTGGTTTGGCCTACTAGATTGATCTTTCTTGCAATGGGAGAACTTCTTAGCTTTGGGTTCAATCTTGCGGTGTCCTTTCCAAGTGACAGTAGGGGCAGCAAGGCATGTATTGTATTGTTGCCATCAAGGATAACAAGATGGGGTTTTCATCATATTGCATGAGTTTATCCCTCTGCATCATGTCCTCTTGCTTAAGGCGTTACTCTATTTTCATTAATTTAATTGTCACTTCCGTAGCTTCTGGCAACACCTAGTGCTAGCATTGGGTGATGCATCATGTTTACTTTTCACAGAAAATCGAAATGGGGATTGCCTAAACCCTAGCATCAAAGGAATTCACTAGGTTTAACTAAAATATTCTCGGTGAATCCAAATGGCTTTTAAAAATGTCCATCATTTCTGGAAAATGCTAAAAACCATAACCAGAGGTGTTGCACATTTTTCCATGACATATTTGGTCACTGAATTAAATAGTATTTATTTGCATTTGGGCATTTAAATGCTATTAAATATTTTAAATGCTCAAATAATCATAAACTAAAATGTTTACTGTTGGATATATTCTAAACAGTAGCCATGTGCAGTTTCTTGATTTTTGGGCTTGTTCTAGTATTTTAATTAAAGCCCTAAAGCTACAGAAGAAATAGGAAATTAAAGCACATAAAAGAGAGAGAGAGAGAGAGAGAGAGAGAGAGAGAGAGAAGGACTTACCTGGCAGAAGCTTACCTTGCGCCCACCAACAGGCCCAGTACTGTAGCTGGCGGCCCATCCCACCACCGCTACCCCCTGTCGTCTTCCTCCTTGGACAGAAGGACAGGGGCGCGTGCTCGCCGCCTGCTGGCCACGCGCAGGCCACCTCCACCCTGCCTGCTTCACTCCCTCGACGCCCTGAACATGCCACGCAACCCCTGGTCACTCCCCCCCTCTCTCCCATGTCTCTCCCTCGTCTGCCCCTCTCTCCCGAGGACCACCGAGCGGAGCTCATCGCCGCCACTCATCGCCGAAACAAAGTGGGTGTGCATCCAACTTCCTTGCTCATGAAGACCTCGGGCATTTGAGGAAGCCCATCATCGGAATATACAAGCCAAGTTCTATAATGAAAATTCCCACTAGTATGAAAGTGATAACTCAAGAGACTCTCTATATGAAGAACATGGTGCTACTTTGAAGCACAAGTGTGGAAAAAGGATAGTAGCATTGCCCCTTCTCTCTTTTTCTCTCATTTTTTGTTTTCTTTTTTTCTCTTTTTCTGGACCTTCTCCCTTTTTTTGGCCTTTCCCTTTTTTTTCGTCCGGAGTCTCATCCCGACTTGTGGGGGAATCATAGTCTCCATCGTCCTTTCCTCACTGGGGCAATGCTCTAATAATGATGATCATCACCCTTTTATTTACTTACAACTCGATATTACAACTCGATATCTAGAACAAAGATATGACTCTATATGAATGCCTCCGGCGGTGTACCGGGATGTGCAATGATCTAGCGTAGCAATGACATCAAAAAACGGACAAGCCATGAAAACATCGTGCTAGCTATCTTACGATCATGCAAAGCAATATGACAATGAATGCTCAAGTCATGTATATGATGATGATGATGAAAGTTGCATGGCAATATATCTCGGAATGGCTATGGAAATGCCATGATAGGTAGGTATGGTGGCTGTTTTGAGGAAGGTATATGGTGGGTTTATGGTATCGGCGAAAGTTGTGCAGTACTAGAGAGGCTGGCAATGGTGGAAGGGTGAGAGTGCGTATAATCCATGGACTCAACATTAGTCATAAACAACTCAGATACTTATTGCAAAAATCTATTAGTCATCGAAACAAAGTACTACGCGCATGCTCCTAGGGGGATAGATTGGTAGGAAAAGACCATCGCTCGTCCCCGACCGCCACTCATAAGGAAGACAATCAATAAATAAATCATGCTCCGACTTCTTTACATAACGGTTCACCATACGTGCATGCTACGGGAATCACAAACCTCAACACAAGTATTTCTACAATCCACAACTACCCACTAGCATGACTCTAATATCACCATCTTTATATCGCAGAACTATTGCAAGGAATCAAACATATCATATTCAGCGATCTACAAGTTTATGTAGGATTTTATGACTAACCATGTGAATGACCAGTTCCTGTCCTCTCTCTAAATAGATATAAGTGAAGCAAGAGAGTTTAATTCTTTCTACAAAAGATATGTCCACGCTCTAACAGGTATAAGTGAAGCAAAAGAGCATTCTACAAATGGCAGTTGTCTAAGTGAAGAGAAACAGGCAATCCAAACTTCAAATGATATAAGTGAAGCACATGAAGCATTCTATAAAGCCAAACTCAAAAGATATAAGTGAAGTGCAATGAGCATTCTATAAATCAACCAAGGACTATCTCATACCAGCATGGTGCAAAAAAGAAACATGAAAACTAAAGCAAAGACGCTCCAAGATTGCACATATCGCATGAACGAAACGAATCCAAAAACATACCGATACTTGTTGAAGAAAGAGGGGATGCCTCCCCAGCATCCCGAAGCTTAGACGCTTGAGTCTCCTTGAATATTTACTTGGGGTGCCTCAGGAATACCCAAGCTTGATCTCTTGCCTCTCTTCCTTCTTCTCACATCAAGGCCTTCTCGATCATCGAACACTTCATCCACACAAAACTTCAACAGAAAACTCGGTAAGATCCGTTAGTATAATAAAGCAAATCAGCACTCTAAGTACTGTTGCAAACCAATTCATATTTTGTTTTTGCATTGTGTCTACTGTAATATAACTTTTTCATGGCTTAATCCACTGATATGAATCGATAGTTTCATCAAAACAAGCAAACTATGCATCGAAAACAGAATCTGTCTAAAACAGAACAGTCTGTAGCAATCTGAACATTCACCATACTTCTGATACTTGAAAAATTCTACCAAAATTAGGAAAATAAAAAATTTGTATAGGAAGACATTGCAAAAAGAATCAGAACCATTCGACATTCCAGCTAAAAATGTAAAATCGCGCACTACAGCCAAAGTTTCTGTCCTGCACCGTACAAACCATCAAGCAAATGTAAACATCCTAAAGGCAAACCTTGGCACATTATTTTTATAATACAATGGAATTGTATTTTTGTTGAGAAGTTTCTGTAATCAAGATTCACAAAGTTGCCGTGAGCATGAACAAAGTTCAAGGAGCTCTCCCACTTCAACAGTGCTTGTCTTTCTCACTTTCACTTTCCTTTTTGAAAAGTTTTGGGTTCCCCTCTTTATTTTTGTTGTTTTTAAACTATATGAAAGCACTCAACAGAAATAAATGACTCTCTAAAACTTCCGGGTTGTCTCCCTGGCAGCTCTTTCTTTAAAGCCATTAAGCTAGGCATATAGTGGTCAAGTAGTGAATCCACCCGGATCCCAAGGTATATCAAAGCCAATTTTAATTAACAATGATTTGTAATTTAGTAGTGAGCACAAAGCAACATATATCAAGCAATGACGAAGTCTAACTCTCTTCCTATGCATTGTCATGTCATAAAAGAACAATTCATGCACACCTAGTAAAGGCCAATGCATAGTATAAACAGTTTCTTGCAATTTTATCATGTTGGAAACATAGAGAGGTGGAGATATAGTTCCTCTCTCATAATAATTGCAAGTAGGAGCACAAAGCACATGCATATTATATTTATCGAAATCATCATGTGCAACGGTAAAAGGCAACCCATCAATATAATCCTTAATAAGTGCAAACTTCTCCGATATAGTATAATCGGGAGAATTCAAAAACATAATAGGACTATCATGTGTGGGTGCAATAGCAACAATTTCATGTTTAACATAAGGAACTATAGCAAGTTCATCTCCATAAGCATAATTCATATTGGCATCTTGGCCATAAGCATAGCAAGCATCATCAAAAAGGGATATTTCAAAAGAATCATAGGGATCATAACAGTCATCATAGCAATCATCCTTCGGTAAGCACGAAGGGGAATTAAACAATGTATGAGTTGAAGAGTTACTCTCACTAGAAGGTGGGCACGGGTGATCAATCCGCTCTTCCTCCTTTTGTTCTTCGCTCTCCTCCTCATCTTTTTCATCCAATGAGCTCACAGTGTCATCAACTTCTTCTTCCATAGATTCCTGCAAAATATTAGTCTCTTCTTGGACAGCGGAGACTTTTTTAATAAGTGCATTAATTTCATAATTGTTGAGGGAATCTTGGATTAGGGGGTCTCCGGACAGCCGGACTATATCCTTTGGCCCGACTGTTGGACTATGAAGATACAAGATTGAAGACTTCGTCTCGTGTCCAAATGGGACTCTACTTGGCGTGGAAGGCAAGCTAGCTAGTACGGATATGGATATCTCCTCCTTTGTAACCGACCTTGTGTAACCCTAACCCTCTCCGGTGTCTATATAAACCGGAGGGTTTTAGTCCGTAGGACACAACTACAACATACAATCATACCATAGGCTAGCTTCTAGGGTTTAGCCTCTCTGATCTCGTGGTAGATCTATGTTGGAAATATTCCTAGAGGCAATAATAAAATGGTTATTATTATATTTCTTTGTTCATGATAATTGTCTATTGTTCATGCTATAATTGTGTTATCCGGAAATCGTAATACATGTGTGAATACATAGACCACAATACGTCCCTAGTGAGCCTCTAGTTGACTAGCTTGTTGATCAAAAGATAGTCATGGTTTCCTGACTATGGACATTAGATGTCATTGATAACGGGATCACATCATTAGGAGAATGATGTGATGGACAAGACCCAATCCTAAGCTTAGCTCAAAGATCGTGTAGTTTGTTGGCTGTAGCTTTTCTGAACGTCAAGTATCATTTCCTTAGACCATGAGATTGTGCAACTCTCGGATACCGTAGGAGTGCCTTGGGTGTGCCAAACGTCACAACGTAACTGGGTGACTATAAAGGTACATTACAGGTATCTCCGAAAGTGTCACTCCGTATGATGGAGAGGTATCTCTGGGCCCACTCGGTAATGCATCATCATAATGAGCTCAATGTGATCAAGTGGTTGATCACGGGATCATGCATTACGGTACGAGTAAAGTGACTTGCCGGTAACGAGACTAAACAAGGTATTGGGATACCGACGATCGAGTCTCGGGCAAGTAACGTACCAATTGACAAAGAGAATTGTATACGGATTGATTGAATCCTCGACATCGTGGTTCATCCGATGAGATCATCGTGGAGCATGTGGGAGCCAACATGTGTATCCAGATCCCGCTGTTGGTTATTGACCAGAGAGTCATCTCGGTCATGTCTGCATGTCTCAAGAACCCGTAGGGTCTACACACTTAAGGTTCGGTGACGCTAGGGTTGTTAGGAAGACTTGTATGTGATTACCAAATGTTGTTCGGAGTCCCGGATGAGATCCCGGACGTCACGAGGAGTTCCGGAATGGTCCGGAGGTAAAGATTTATATATGGGAAGTTGTCATACGGTCGCCGGAAAGGTTCGGGGGCATATCGGTATTGTACCGGGGCCACCGGAGGGGTTCCGGGGGTCAACCGGGAGGGGCCACCTCTTCCGGAGGGCCTTATGGGCTGTATGGAGAAGGGAACCAGCCCAAGTGGGCTAGGGTGCCACACCCCCCTAGGGCCCATGCGCCTAGGGTTGGGGGAAACCCTAAAGGGGGGCGCCCCCTTGCTTGGGGGGCAAGCCCCCCTCCCCTTGGCCGCCGCCCCCCCTCTAGTTCTCATCTAGAGGGGGCCGGCCCCCTTCCCCCTTCCCCTATAAATAGAGAGGTGAGGGGAGGGCTGCATACGACATCCAAGGCGCAGCCCCTCCCCTCCCCAACACCTCTCCTCCTCCATAAGAGCTTGGCGAAGCCCTGCCAGAGTATTGCAGCTTCATCACCACCATGCCGTCGTGCTGCTGTTGGAGCCCTCTTCCTCAACCTCTCCCTCCTCCTTGCTGGATCAAGGTGCGGGAGACGTCCTCGCTCCGTACGTGTGTTGAACGTGGAGGTGCCGTCCATTCGGCGCTAGGATCTTCGGTGATTTGGATCACGTCGAGTACGACTCCATCAACCCCGTTCTCTTGAAAGCTTCCGCTCGTGATCTACAAGGGTATGTAGATGCACTCCTCTCTCCCTAGTTGCTAGATGACTCCATAGATTGATCTTGGTGATGAGTAGAAAATTTTAAAATTCTGCTACGTTCCCCAACAGTGGCATCATGAGCTAGGTCTATGCGTAGTTACTATGCACGAGTAGAACACAAAGTAGTTGTGGGCGTCGATATTGTCAATTTGCTTGCCGTTACTAGTATTATCTTGATTCAGCGGCATCATGGGATGAAGCGGCCCGGACCAACCTTGCACGTACGCTTACGTGAGACCAGTTCCACCGACTGACATGCACTAGTTGCATAAGGTGGCTGGCGGGTGTCTGTCTCTCCCACTTCAATCGGATCGGATTCGATGAACAGGGTCCTTATGAAGGGTAAATAGAAATTGGCAATTCACGTTGTGGTTTTGGCGTAGGTAAGAAACGTTTTTGCTAGAAACCTATAGCAGCCACGTAAAAACTTGCAACAACAATTAGAGGATGTCTAACTTGTTTTTGCAGCAAGTGTTTTGTGATGTGATATGGCCAAAGGATGTGATGAATGATATATGTGATGTATGAGATGATCATGTTCTTGTAATAGGAATCACGACTTGCATGTCGATGAGTATGACAACCGGCAGGAGCCATAGGAGTTTTCTTTATTTATTTATGACCTGCGTGTCAACATAAACGTCATGTAATTACTTTACTTTATTGCTAAAGCGTTAGCCATAGTAGTAGATGTAATAGATGATGAGACAACTTCAAGAAGACACGATGATGGAGATCATGATGATGGAGATCATGGTGTCATGCCGGTGACAATGATGATCATGGAGCCCCGAAGATGGAGATCAAAGGAGCAAATGATATTGGCCATATCATGCCACTATTTGATTGCATGTGATGTTTATCATGTTTTACATCTTATTTGCTTAGAACGACGGTAGCTTAAATAAGACATCGACGGTTTGGACGATGATGTAGGAGATGAACATGAACCAGCGCCTATAGGGCACTGGACAGCCACCTCATCATACGATATATACATGTTGGATACACCCAAAGAAGGCAATGGCGACGAGATAGCGGAGGATGACCCCTCCAAGAAGCAACCCAAGCGTCGACGTCAGCGGCGCCGCTCTAAGTCCCGCCAAGCAAAATGGTGATACCGGCACAAGAGATAATAATACTCCGGATAGTGCCAAAGACAACAACAATCCCCTCCAGCAAGATTTAGATCAAGACAATGGAGAAGCCAGCCCTCCTGAGAGAGCGGCAGATGGAGAAGAGGAGGATGATAATTACATGCCCCCCTCCGAAGACGAGGCAAGCCTCGGCGACGACGAATTCGTTGTGCCAGAGGATCCCATCGAAAAAGAGCGCTTCAAACGCCAGCTTATAGCCACGGCAAATAGCCTTAAGAAAAAGCAGCAGCAGCTTCAAGGTGATCAAGATCTGCTAGCTGACAGATGGACTGAAGTCTTCGCGGCCGAGGAATATAAACTCGAGCGCCCCTCCAATAGTTACCCAAAGTGCAGGTTGCTACTTCGACTGGAGGAAGAAGTGTATGATACGCCTGATCGGCCACCTCATGGCCGCGATAGAGAGGCATTCCAGCCAAAAACTCAGCCTCCACCTCGATGCCATTCAAATAAAAAGGCACGGGGAGATATGCCAGACCTGCGAGACATATTGGAGGATAAAGCAAAGCATGCAAGATCGATCTACGGATCACGAGGGCACGCCACTCTGCGAGACGATAAACATCACGTCGGATACAACAAAAGCAAATCCGGCCGGGCCGAACACAGCAGGCAAGACCCATTCGAGCTGCGTCGTGATATAACCCAATACAGAGGCGCCACACACCCTTATGCTTCACAGACAAAGTAATAGATCATCAAATCCCAGAAGGTTTCAAACCTGTAAAAATTGAATCATACGACGGCACAACAGATCCCGTAGTATGGATCGAGGATTTCCTCCTCCACATCCACATGGCCTGCGGTGATGACTTACACGCCGTCAAATACCTCCCACTAAAGCTCAAGGGACCAGCGCGGCATTGGCTTAACAGCTTGCCAGCCGAGTCCATCAACTGTTTGGAAGATCTGGAAGCCGCATTCCTCGACAACTTTCAGGGCACTTATGTGCGGCCACCAGATGCCGATGACTTGAGCCACATAATTCAGCAGCCAGAAGAATCGGCCAGGCAATTCTGGACTCGGCTCCTAACAAAGAAAAATCAAATTGTCGAGTGTCCGGATGCAGAGGCCCTAGCGGCTTTCAAACACAACATCTGCGACGAATGGCTAGCCCGGCACCATGGTCAGGAAAAGCCAAAATCGATAACATATCAAAGAACCATGGTACTTCGGATACCAAGGACGGTAATAGCAGGTCACGTCGCAACAAACATAAGCGCCGCATTAACAGCGATAATAACGAGGATACAGCAGTCAATGCCGGATTCAAAGGCTCTAAACCCGGTCAGCGGAAAAAGCCATTCAAACAAAGTACGCCGGGACCGTACAGCTTGGACCGTATACTCGATCGCTCATATCAAATACATGACACCCCAGAAAAGCCAGCCAATCACACCAACAGGGATTGTTGGGTGTTCAAGCAGGCCGACAAGTTAATTGCTGAAAACAAGGACAAGGGGCCACATAGCGATGACGAGGAGGAGCCCCGACAGCCACACACCGGAGGACAGAAGAGGTTTCCCCCACAAGTGCGGGCGGTGAACATGATATACGCAACCCACATCCCCAAGAGGGAGCAGAAGCGTGCGCTCAAGGATGTATATGCGTTGGAGCCAGTCGCCCCAAAGTTCAACCCGTGGTCCTCCTACCCAATCACTTTCGATCGCAGGGACCATCCCACTAGTATCCATCATGGAGGATTCTCCGCACTGGTTCTGGACCCAATCATTGACGGATTTCACCTCACTCGAGTCCTTATGGATGGCGGCAACAGCCTGAACTTTCTTTATCAGGACACAGTGCGCAAAATGGGTATAGACCCCTCAAGGATCAAAACCACGAAAACGACCTTTAAGGGCGTCATTCCAGGCGTAGAGGCCCATTGCACAGGCTCAATTACACTGGAAGTGGTCTTCGGATCCCTGGATAACTTCCGAAGCGAAGAGTTAATCTTCGATATAGTCCCGTTCCAAAGTGGTTATCATGCACTGCTCGGGCGAACCGCATTTGCGAGATTCAATGCGGTACCGCATTATGCATACCTCAAGCTCAAGATGCCAGGACCTCGCGGGGTTATTACAGTCAATGGAAACACAAAGTGCTCTCTCTGAACAGAGGAGCACACTGCGACCCTCGCAGAAGAAGCGCAAAACAGCCTCTCAAGGCAATCCACCAGTTCGGCGTTTCAAAACCCGGACACGTTCAAGCGTGCTCGGAGCAATCGGCAAATAGACCGCCTGGCGCGATCTGAGCTCGCGTAGCAATGCGGCCCCCACCCTAGTCCCAGCCAAACGGCGAAGCTCATACCATGCGTACATAATTATGCATTAAAATACCATGGGCATAGGTGGGGAGGGGGCACACTGCGGCACGCCCCAAGACGCGGCTTAAACCACACTAGGGGCTTCCCGTTTGGTTATTTTTCTCTTTTTCAGGACCTTAATCTCTGGAAACCCTGTCCGGCAGCACTATTGCCGAACACATGATGCAGCAACCAAGGAGGCAGAAAGCTACGTCACACCATGGAATTCCCAGGTGGATTACAATAACGAGCGAAATATTTGATTTAATACTATTCCTCAGCTTGCCCTTGGAAAGGACATAGTCCCACTCTTTGCTTATCGCACTATCTGTATCATTCTGCTTTAACGCACCTTTTTGAATAAACAATGCATAACATCACGACTATTATTGCATTCTTGTTATATATATATATATATGTGTGTGTGTGTGTGTGTGTTCATTAACGACGCCTTGCAACCGTACACTTTGGTACGGCCAATACACCAGGGGCTTACGTACCCCACAATATGGTGTGAAAAGTCCGAACACTTTCACAAGTGCGGCATCCCGCACTTATAGCATTATATGCATCAGCTCCGAATCATGTCTTTGGTCAAATGTTGGGTTTTCCCGGCTTCTATGTTTTGGTATCTTACGTTCCGCTCTATCGGCTAAGGTAGCGCTAGGAGAACTACTGCAATTGTGCCCCGGTTCTGCCGGGCTGAGCACCTCAGTAGAGAAAGCTAAAACTGACTGTCATGATAAGGCGAGAGACTGGTCGCTGTTCGGCAAGGTTTTCGAGTCCCTAAAGACTTATGCCGCTTAGGGCGAGGGGTCGGCCCTGTCCGGCTTAAAGGCGTGTATCGCGCCCCGAAATCGGCCTTCCGTATACCAGGGGCTTCGCCGAAATTGAAAATTATAGAATTCTATGGCTAAGTGAGAGTGATAAAGCATTATTAGTCCGGTTGCCTTGTTCGTTGTGCTAAGCACCTCCCTCGAAGGACCCAAATATGGGAACAAGAGTGCTCAGGTTTATCCCGAACACCCCAACACTCATGGCATGGGGGCAGAAGCCGAGGACTAGCCATCTCTCGGATTGATAAACGGCCAAATAGAAGGTAATAGTTTAAATTCACACAAGCGTTGCATAGCGCATATGAAACAAGTTTTCATCATACAGGATCACACGAGCAAGTTTACTCAAATATCACATCCTTTGAACATCCGTCCGCTACAAGACGGGCACCCTTCAGGACACCCTCATAATAAATCTCAGGGGTGCGATGCTCCTTGCCCTGCGGCGGCCCTTCTTTGATCAGCTTCACAGCGTCTAGATTGGCCCACTTCACCTTCACACGGGCGAAAGCCCAGCATGCACCTTCGATGCAGACAGACTGCTTGACGACCTCCAGCCGTGGGCAGGCATCCACAAGCCGCCTCACCAGGCCGAAGTAGCTGTTCGGAAGGGTGTCGCCAGGCCACAGCCGGACTATAAGGACCTTCATGGCCTGTTCGGCCGCCTGGTGCAGCTCGACCAGCTGCTTTAGCTGGTCGCTCAGAGGCATCGGGTGTTCGGTCTCAGTATACTGAGACCAGAACAGCTTCTCCGTTGAGCTTCCCTCCTCGGCCTGTTAAAATTGTGCGGCATCCGACCCGTTGCGGGGCAAATCTGCGAATGCTCCTGGAGAGCTCCGAATTCGGGTAAGTAATCGGTAATTTACTTTCACATGCTTGCTTTGCATATAGAATGCCTTACCCGCCGCTATTTTCTTCATCGCGTCAATCTCCTGGAGGGCCTTTTGGGCCTTGGCCTTGGCACTCTTTGCGCTCTCGAGGGCCGCGGCAAGCTCAGACTCTCGCGTCTTCGAGTCAAGCTCCAACGCCTCGTGCTTTGTCACGAGAGCCTGGAGCTCTTGCTGCACCTCACCCACACGAGCCTCTTGTTTTTCCCGCTCGGTGCGCTCCTTGGCCGCTTTATCTTCGTCCTTGGTTAGCGCTTGCTTCAGGGTCGCCACCCCGGTCATGGCCCCTGGCAAATATACGATGATCCTGTCATTTTGCAATCGCACCTTCTTTTATATATAGATATCTACAGACAGGGTATTATTTACCCTTGTTCTCCTCGAGCTGCCTCTTGGCAAGACCGAGCTCTTTCTTGGACCCCTCGAGGTCCTGCTTCAGTACGGCGACCTCCGCAGTCAGTGCGGCAGACGCCAGCAACGAGGCCTGCATACGCATATTGACATACTTATATTAGACTCCTGCGATGTTATTTGATCCTCTGTTCGGCTTTTCTTTGTGAACACCGAACAAAGCATCAGGGGCTACTGTCTATGCGGTAATATTTTTCCTATATTTTAAAACACTTACCTCAAAGCCTGTTAGAAGGCTAGCACAGGCTTTAGTCAATCCGCTCTTGGCGGACTGGACCTTCTGGACCACCGCACTCATAATAGTATGGTGCTCCTCGTCGATGGAAGCGCTGCGAAGCGCTTCCAGCAGATTGTCAGGCGCCTCTGGATGGACAGAGGTCACCGGCACAGGCATCTTGCCCCTCTTAGAAGGAGGCCGCCTGCCCGAGCCCGGAACCACATGAGGTTCCGGCGCGGTGTTCGGCTGAGGGCCGAACTCGGGGCTCTTAGGGGCCCCGTCCCCTCGGCTCCCGGAGTCCGGAAGGTCGCCTTGAGGCGCCTCCGGGACTGTCTCCCCTCGACCCGGTGCCTCTTGAGACAGCACCTCGGCGTCGTCTGCAGGATGAGGGGAGGTGGCGGTCGGGACTGGATCGCTATCCATGTCCGACGAGCCCATGGAGCCGTTCGAGGATACATCGATATTGGCTCGTGGCGGCCTGCATAATTATGTTCGGTGTTAGGGAAAGCAGTGCGAAAAAGGAATGCTATGAGTTTCTCTGGTATCCGAATACTTACGATCTCCCCAGGGGCTTGTCCCTAGGCAACCACTCGTCTTCGCCTTCGTCGGCGGCAGTGGAACTGTCCGGAAGGAGAGTCCTTCCCTTCTTGGACCATTCGGCCCCCCCCAGTTGGGGCGGCCTTCCTTTTCTTATCTCCCCCATCTGGAGGGGGGCATCTTCTTCTTCTTCCTCGTCTACGGGGGAGGTGTGCGCCGCAGAGTCATCGGACGGTGAGTCCGACGACGCCTGGCGTCGGGAACTCTTTCGGGTTCCCTTGGCCTTCTTGGTCTTCTCCGGCACCGTATAAGGAGTCGGAGTCAACATCTTCTCCAGAAGAGCGTCCGCTGGGCCTTCGGGTAAAGGAACCGGACAGTCGATCTATCCGACCGTCTCCTGCCAGTCCTGTCAAAGGTACGGGAGTTTAGATCCCGCATGGAGTCAATCTATAAAAAATAAGTATCCTGTGAAAGGTAAAGCAGCTTACCGCACTGGCTTGGCGCTTCGAGCTGAATCCGCGATCCTCAGTAATGGGAGGGGGGACCTCAACGCTTTTGAACAGCACCCTCCAGGCATCTTCATGAGTTGTGTCGAAGAGCCTGTTCAGAGTTCGGTGCTGCGCCGGGTCGAACTCCCACAAGTTGAAGTCCCGTAGTTGGCTTGGGAGGATTCGGCGGTGGAGCATGACCTGGACCACATTGACGAGTTTGACCTTCTTGTTCACCATGTTTTGAATACATGTTTGGAGTCCGGTCAGCTCTCCCGAACTACCCCAGGACAGGCCCTTCTCTTTCTAGGAGGTGAGCCGCGTGGGGATGCCAGATCGGAACTCGGGGGCCGCTGCCCATGCAGGGTCACGCGTCTCTATGATGTAGAACCACCCCGATTGCCACCCCTTTATGGTTTCCACAAAGGAGCCCTTGAGCCATATAGCGTTGGGCATCTTGCCCATCCGCCTTGCAATGCCGAAGACAATACTGCGCGCCGGACTCATTGTCATTGAAGCCTGGTTCAGGGGCTACTGAGGGAATCCTCGATTAGGGGGTCTCCGGACAGCCGGACTATATCCTTTGGCCGGACTGTTGGACTATGAAGATACAAGATTGAAGACTTCGTCTCGTGTCCGGATGGGACTCTACTTCGCGTGGAAGGCAAGCTAGCCAGTACGGATATGGATATCTCCTCCTTTGTAACCGACCTGGTGTAGCCCTAACCCTCTCCGGTGTCTATATAAACCGGAGGGTTTTAGTCCGTAGGACACAACTACAACATACAATCATACCATAGGCTAGCTTCTAGGTTTTAGCCTCTCCGATCTCGTGGTAGATCTACTCTTGTACTACCCTTATCATCAATATTAATCAAGCAGGACGTAGGGTTTTACCTCCATCAAGAGGGCCCGAACCTGGGTAAAACATTGTGTCCCCTGCCTCCTGTTACCATCCGGCCAAGACGCACAGTTCGGGACCCCCTACCCGAGATCCGCCGGTTTTGACACCGACAATTGTATTCATAATTCTCATACCAATATTTGAGGATAGCAAAATTTTCAGATCTATAACAAGCATCATCAATATCATCAAACTCTTTAAACATAGATTCAATTTCATAAGCACCCATAAAAGCAACAAATTCTTCTATTTGTTCCACATCATAGTAATCATATATACCTCTAGCATAAGAAGCCAAGGTTTCATTATCATTAAATTTGCATGAAAAGGGGAGGTGTGGAGAATTCATCCTAGAGCAACAAGTATAATCATATTCCGAGCATAGTTGTCTAGCATACCACTTCAATATATAAATTTGATCCCATAATAGTTTCCCTTTTTGTGTGAAGCGGTAATCCCTAAAGTATTCACGTTGATCCAACGTTACTCCCATTACATAATTGAATGGGGTTTTCTCAGGATTATTAAAGTAGTACATAATATCTTTCACATAACCAGCATCGAGGGTTTTAGGAGGTTCCCCATCTCCATGAGCAGAAAGTACGCCTAATTTTTTTGGTATTTCGTGTTCCATATCCATAACTAAAGATAGAGAACAACTAAGAACAGCAAATAAAAATTACTTAGTGATAAAGCAAACAAGCACACACGAGAATATTCATCCCACGCTATTGCTCCCCGGCAATGGCGCCAGAAAAAGGTCTTGATAACCCACAAGTATAGGGGATCGCAACAGATTTCGATAAGTAAGAGTGTCGAAACCAACAAGGAGCTAAAGGTAGAACAAATATTCCCTCAAGTTCTATCAACCACCGATACAACTCTACGCACGCTTGACGTTTGCTTTACCTAGAACAAGTATGAAACTAGAAGTACTTTGTAGGTGTTGTTGGATAGGTTTGCAAGATAATAAAGAGTACGTTAATAAAAGTAGGGGCTGTTTAGATAAAGAAACAATAAAGTAAATATAGCAAGTGTGTAAAAGTGGTGGTAGGAGTTGCGAAATTGTCCCTTAAGCAATTGACTACTTTACTAGACCGATAGCAAGTATTATGTGGGAGAGGCCACTGCTAGCATGTCATCCCTGACTTGGAATTCTATGCACTTATGATTGGAACTATTAGCAAGCATCTGCAACTACTAATGTTCATTAAGGTAAAACCCAACCATAGCATTAAGATATATTGGTCCCCCTTCAATCCCGTACGCATCAATTTCTATGCTAGGTTGAAGCTTCTGTCACTCTTGCCCTCCAATACATAGTCCAATCAACATACAACTAACCCTAGGGTGTGATCCACACACGCAATCGTATGATGGGCACCGAAGGACGGCAACATAACCACAAGCAATATTAAATCAATCATAGCAATTCATCAACCACCGATAGGACAATGAAAATCTACTCAGACATCATAGGATGGCAACACATCATTGGATAATAATATGAAGCATAAAGCACCATGTTCAAGTAGAGGGTACAGCGGGTTGCGGGAGAGTGGACCGCTGTAGATAGAGGGGGGAAGGTGATGGAGACGTTGGTGAAGATGGCGGAGGTGTTTGTGTAGATCGCGGTGATGATGATGGCCCCCGGTGGCACTCCGATGCCACCGAAAGCGTGGGGGAGAGAGCCCCCCTCCTTCTTCTTCTTTCTTGACCTCCTCCCTAGATGGGAGAAGGGTTTCCCCTCTGGTTCAAGGCCTCCATGGCACGGGAGGGGTGAGAGCCCCTCTGAGATTGGATCTATCTCTCTGTCTCTCTCTGTTTCTGCGTTCTCTTCTGGCTCTGTTTCACCGTTTCATATATATATGGGGATCCGTAACTCCGATTGGCCTGAAACCTTCACCGTGATTTTTTTTTGAATATTAGCTCTCTTGCGGCAAAAGAAGAGTGTCAACCACCTTACGGTGGGCTCATGAGGGTAGGGGCGCGCCCTGGGGGGGGGCGCCCCCTGTCTCATGACCACCTCGGGCACTGGTTCTTGTTGATTTTCCTTCCGAATTTTCCATATTTTCCAAAAATAAGCTCCATCCGGTTTTATCACGTTTGGACTCTGTTTGATATGGATATTCTGCGAAACCAAAAACATGCAACAGACAGGAACTGGCACTGGGCACTGGATCAATATGTTAGTCCCAAAAATAATATAAAAAGTTGCCAAAAGTATATGAAAGTTGAATAATATTGGCATGGAACAATCAAAAATTATAGATACGATGGAGACGTATCACCATGGTAAGGCGAGCCCATGGGAATACCGTGCGTGAGGCCGCAAAGTGATATGAGGTGTTACAGGCTAGATCGGTGTGACTTAGAATCGGTCTTGACATTAATACTCTAGATGCATGCAGGATAGCGGTCGATGAGTGGAGTAATAGTAGTAGATGCAGGCAGGAGTCGGTCTACTTGTCTCGGACATGATGCCTATATACATGATCATACCTAGATATTCTCATAACTATGCTCAATTCTGTCAATTGCTCAACAGTAATTCGTTCACCCACCGTAGAACACCTATGCTCTTGAGAGAAGCCACTAGTGAAACCTATGGCCTGGGGGTCTATCTTCATCATATTAATCTTCCAATACTTAGTTAATTTCATTGACTTTTATTTTACTTTGCATCTTTATCATAAAAATACCAAAAATATTATCTTATCATATCTATTAGATCTCACTCTCATAAGTGGCCGTGTAGGGATTGACAACCCCTTATCGCGTTGGTTGCAAGGATTTATTTGTTTTGTGCAGGTACGAGGGACTCGCGCGTAGCCTCCTACTGGATTGATACCTTGGTTCTCAAAAACTGAGGGAAATACTTACGCTACTTTGCTGCATCATCCCTTCCTCTTCGGGGAAAACCAACGCAGTGCTCAAGAGGTAGCACGCACCACGACGCGGTACCCGTGGGGCATGGACTTAGCTAGAGGGGTGCGCCAACTATGAGCTCAGTCGAGGGTGCCTCACGAAGGTCAGGGGAGCTATAGCTCTGGACTGACAGGGCTTTGGTGAGGTGTGTCTGTGGCTTAGGCTAACCCAGCGCACGCACACACACCTACCCAGCCCCCACGCGAGGCACGCGAGGGAGAGAAACGCGAAACCCTCCCTTGCGCGAAACAGTCGTCCTCCCTAGCGCGAAACAAAGAACCGAGCAAAGAAGTAGAGAAAAGAAAGGATTCAACCGAGCAATCGAGAAACGCCAGAACTTCAAATTTCATTAAAAAGCTGCAAACCAACCACAGAAAGCAAATGAATAGCCGTGTCCGACACCTAGTCTAGTCTTCTCACCAGCACGGAGCTAAGTCACTACAAAAAAAGACACTTCCGTGATGATACGTGTTTGTCATAGTAGGTCACGTTTTCTGTCATGCATGTACATCCATGACGATTTTATGACAGAATGAAGATAGTCATACATGTGCTGTCGTGGAAGTGTTCCATGACATTACCAAAATTATCATCACGAAAGTGTCCACTTCCATGATGATAAATCGCGCGTCATGAAAGTGCTTTCGTCAAGGGTGACCGACATGTGGCATCCACCGTAACGGGTGGCCATTAAGCTATCGGGTCCGGTTTTGGATCCGATAACCCGCTAACAGCCCAGACCAATGAGGATTTTCCACGTGTAAAATTCTCATTGGCCAGAGGAAACACGTGTTGGCTCACTGTTGGGACAGATGTCATCCATTCACTGGACAGGAGGCACCTATGGTACGTCGACATGTGGCATGACCCAATAGAGGCCCATTCCGGTGAAAAGGCCGGCCCGTTTGACTTGGTCAAAAGGTAAAGGGCCGGCCCACGGAAAGCCGGTTAACGGCATTTTCGTATATAGCCCATTTACGGCCCACTAACTCACAACCCGTTACGGCCAATCAGAATTAAGCCTAGTAGCTTCATCTGGGCTGTCCAATATGATTCCAGCCCATTGTAACTTCCGGCCCATGTATGGCCCATTATGTCTTTCGGCCCATACGAGGCCATTTGAAACTCTTGGCCCATTAACGGCCCGTGGTGAATCTGGCCCACAATGAACAGTGTACCCCTTTATACCCATTAACGGCTGAGGGAGTCTCGGACTAGGGGTCTCCGGACAGCCGGATTATATCCTTTGGCCGGACTGTTGGACTGTCAAGATACAAGATTGAAGACTTTGTCTCGTGTCCGGATGGGACTCTACTTGGCGTGGAAGGCAAGCTAGGAAATATGGATATGTATATCTCCTCCTTTGTAACTGACCTTGTGTAACCCTAACCCTCTCCAGTGTCTATATAAACCGGAGGGTTTTAGTCCGTAGGACACAATAACATACAATCATACCATAGGCTAGCTTCTAGGGTTTAGCCTCTCTGATCTCGTGGTAGATCTACTCTTGTACTATCCATATCATCAATATTAGTCAAGTAGGACGTAGGGTTTTACCTCCATCAAGAGGGCCCGAACCTGGGTAAAACATCGTGTTCCCTGCCTCCTGTTACCATCCGCCTTAGACGCATAGTTTGGGACCCCCTACCCGAGATCCGCCGGTTTTGACACCGACATTGGTGCTTTCATTGAGAGTTCCTCTGTGTCGTTGCCGTTAGGCTTGATGGCTCCTACTATCATCGATAGCGATGCAGTCCAGGGTGAGCTTTTCTCCCCGGATAAATCTTTGTGTTCGGCGGCTTCGCACTGTGGGCCAACTTGCTTGGCCATCTGGAGCAGATCGAAAGTTACGCCCCTGGCCACCAGGTCAGGTTTGGAAGCTTAAACTACACGGCCGATATCCGTGGAGACTTGATCTTCGACGAATTCGAGCCTCTGCCTTGTGCGTCACGTGGTCACGATGAGTACGATTTAGCTCTGCCATCGGACAGTGTTCAAGAAATCACATCGGCAGCCGCTCCGACCCTTAATTCGGAGCTAGGTGTGCCTCCCCTGGATGGGTGGATAGCCCCCGCCACAGAGGCCGCATCCCCAACGGCGATCGAGCCGAATATCGACCTTACCCTTCACGAGAGCCGTGTTGTTAAACTGCCAGATACTTCTCCGGCCACAGACTCTGAACCGCCTGCGCCCGTTCCTATCAAATCCGGTTGGGCGCCAATCATGGAGTTTACCTCCGCGGATATCTTTCAGCACTCGCCCTTCGGCGACATACTAAATTCATTAAAGTCTCTCTCCTTGTCAGGAGAGTCCTGGCCGAACAATGCCCGGCAGGATTGGGATGCGGATGATGAAGAAATTCGCCACCCACCCACCACCCACTTAGTAGCCACTGTCGATGACTTAACTGACATGCTCGACTCCGACTCCGAAGACATCCACGGTATGGACGACGATGTAGGAGACGAACAGGAACCACTGCCCATAGGGCACTGGACGCCCACTTCATCACATGACGTATACATGGTGGACACACCAAAAGAAGACGACAACGAGGAACGGAAGGACGCAACAAAGGGTTGTCCCCTCGAGAAGCAGTCAAAGCGGCGGCGTAAGCGCCGCTCCAAATCCCGCCTCGGCAGAAACAACGATCATATAGACCCAGCGTTAGAGCAGGGTGAATCATCGCCGGACCATGGCAACACGGAGAATCAAACCGAACAACCCGACTCTGTCAAAGATAATAGTCCGGACGACATCGCAACGGACAGACACCCAGAGCAACAGAATGCCCACCAAAGGCTCGTTGCCACCGCGAGGAGTCTAAAAAAGCAGAAGCAAAGGCTCAAGGCTGCACAAGACACACTCTGAAGCAGATGGAGTAAAGTACTCAACACAGCAGCAAAGTACGGCGGTAATCGCCCCACCAAGAGCTACCCGAAGCGGAAGTTGCTACCTTAATTCGATGAGGAGGCCTTAGATCCCCCGCAACCAAAAATTAAAACGGCCATCTAGCCGGATAGACGACCTCACAGCCAACATAATGCGGTAACCGATGCCGCACACAAGCTAGTACGCGATCCAGGCGAGGGCTCGCATCAAAAGGATGACACAACCAAATCCATCTACGGACCACGCAAGCGCGCTCCAGCATGCAACACAACACAACAAACATCGAAACAATGCGGTACACCCAAATATAGGGGTGCCGCACACCCCCTATGTTTCACCGATGAGGTGCTGGACCACGAATTTCCAGAGGGATTCAAACCCGTAAACATAGAGGCATACGACGGAACAACAGACCCTCGGGTCTGGATTGAGGACTATATCCTCCATATCCATATGACTTGAGGAGATGATCTCCACGCCATTGAGTATTTACCCCTCAAACTCAAAGGGCCAGCTCGGCACTGGCTTAAAAGTCTACCCGAAAGCTCCATTGGAAGCTGGGAAGAGCTTGAAGTGCTTTTCGGGCAAATTTTCAAGGGACTTATGTCTGACCTCCGGATGCGAACAATTTGAGTCATATAACTCAACAGCCCGGAGAGTCAGCCCAAAAGCTTTGGAACAGGTTTCTTACTAAAAAGAACCAAATAGTCGACTGTCCGGACACCGAAGCCTTGGCAGCTTTTAAGCACAGCGTCTGCGACGAATGGCTTTCCAGACACCTCGGCCAAGAAAAGCCGAGAACAATGGCAGCATTAACAAGCCTCATGGCCCGCTTTTGTGCGGGTGAGGACAGCTGGCTAGCCAAATGCAGCACCAGCGACCCAAGTACATTCGAAGTTAGAGATGGAAATGGGAAATCATGACGCAGCAAAAATAATAAGCGCCAGAATAAAGAAGACAACCCGAAGAGCACGGCGGTAAATGCCGGATTCAGAAGCTCTCGGCCAGGTCAGCAAAAGCCGCCCTCTAAAGGCGCCAGAGATGAACTGTCCAGCCTAAACAAAATTCTGGACCAAATATGTCAGATCCATAGCACCCCCGATATACCTGCAAATCATACCCACAGAGAATGTTGGGTCTTCAAGCAGTCCGGCAAGCTCAACGCCGTACACAAGGGGGAGGATACACCAAGCGAAGACGAGGATGAGCCTCTCAAGCAAAACACTAGGGAACAAAAGAAATTTCCACCAGAAGTCAAAACAGTGAACGTGTTACACGTGATCAAGGGGAGAAACAAAGTGGGACTCCCAGAGAAATATGCCCAAGGGCCTATCACCATGGAGTCCGGCCACTGGTCGTCTCAACCGATCACTTTCGACCATCGGGATTACTCAGCATGTATCCGGCATGCAGGATGGGCTGCCTTGGTATTAGACCCAATAATTGACGGATACCATTTCACACGAGTCCTGATGGACGGTGGCAGCAGTCTAAACCTGATATATCAGGACACAATCCGCAAAATGGGGATAGACCCAATGAAAATTTGCCACAGCAATACTACCTTTAAAGGAGTAACGCCAGGCCCAGGGGCTCATTGCAAGGGCTCCATGCTACTAGAGGTTATATTCGGCTTCCCCGATAACTTCCATAGCGAAAATTTAACCTTCCACATTGCTCCGTTCTAAAGTGGCTATCAAGAACTACTTGGACGCGAAGCTTTCGCTTGCTTTAATGCAATACCGCATTACGCTTCCCTGACGCTTAAGACGCCCGGTCCACGTGGCATCATTATAGTAAATGGAAATATTGAGCGATCCCTACGCGCCGAAGAGAGTGCGGTTGCCTCGGCAGCCGCGCACTAAAACGGCCTCACCAACTAAAGCATTTGACAGGTCGTCAAGACTACGGACACGGTTAGACAAGTCCGATGCAGCTATATGTAATTCATACAAGTTTGAGGGCCACACCCCTATTACAAATACAAGGGGCTCAATGCACACAGACAAGTGTCAATTTTTACTCATCTTGAATTGTACATGGTTTCTTTAAACCTACCTTTTTGCACGACAACTTTTCACCTAAGTTTCTCTCTTTTGACCATCGTGCTACACCCATCCAGGATATGGCACAATGGAGACACAGGCGCAGACGTGCAGCAGGGACCCGTTCCAAGGATTCTTTTTAGATTAAGACCCTGCGTAAACCTTTCTTACTGTCTCTTGTTGATACACATCCCTCGGATTCTCAGTACTATTGAGAAGAATGTTGACGTCTTGGCATGTGGCCACGTCAGAATAATGCACGTACCCGGACACCAGGGGCTTCTTAGAAAGGGCACTGTTTAGGCCTGGTTTATACCATAAAAGACCGAATACCTTAGGGAGTGTTCGGTGTCGCGAGTTTGGCCTTATATGCATCAGCTCTGAATCATGTCTTTGGTCAAATGTTGGGTTTGCCCGGCTCCTGTGTTTAGCTGCCTTACGTTCCGCTCTATCGGCTAAGGCGGCACCAGGAGAACTACTGCGATTGTGCCCTGGTTCATCCGGATGAGCACCTCAGTAGACAAAGCCGAAAACTGACTGTCATGATATAGCGTGAGACTGGTCAACCACTCGATGACCTATCAGAGTGTTAGAATTCCTCTGCCTTAACGAAGGGCCGTTTCCCGGCCAGGCACGTACGCACCCCGAATTCGGATGAGTGCGGAGCCACCAGGGGCTATATAGTAGCCCCACTGTCAAACTCCTATGGCTAAGTGAAAGTGTTAAAGCATTATAGTCCAGTTGCCTAGTTCGCTGCGCCATCACCTCCACATTAGGACCAAGACGTTGGATTAAGTCTGAATACGCGTCTTCTGCGAACACCCCCGCATTATATGCGTGGGGATGAAGCCGACGACTGCTATCTTTCAGGTTATACACATGTATACATAAACGGCCGCACAGGAGGCACCATATTACTTTCGGGCAAAAGTATAAATATAGCCTTGATAAATTTCATAAAAACATTGTTTTTACAATGGGAATACATGTCACTCAAACATAATATTCTTCGAGCACTGGGCCTCTATCAAACGAGCACCCTCAAGAACTTCTTCAAAATAGTGCTCGGCAGCCACTCGGCCTATGGCCGAACCCTGCACCGCAACAGTGGTAGCATCCATCTCCGCCCAGTATGCTTTGACACGGGCAAGGGCCATCCGCGAGCCTTCTATGCACACCGACCTCTTCATCGCATTGATGCACGGCACCGCACCAAGGAACTGCTGCACTAAGCTGAAATAGCTTTTCGGCTTCGGCTTTTCCGGCCACAGATGATCTACGACGGACCTCATGGCAAGTCTGGACAATCTATTGAGTTCGGCCCATTCGGCAAGCCAATCAGTTAGTGGAAGCGGACGCTCTGGAATGTTAAACTGCGACCAAAATAGCTTGTCCACTTCACGATCTGTTTGATCTCGGAAGTATTCGGCCGCATCGACAGCACTCGCCGTCAAATCCAGATATGCGTTTGCCGAACTCCACAGCCGATCCAGAGGGGCATACCGCGGATCTCCAAACTTCCTCCGCAGCAAAAAGGGATTCCTAGCCATGATACGTCTCCAAAGTATCTATAATTTTGATTGCTCCATGCTATACTATCTACTGTTTTGGGAAATATTGGGCTTTATTATCCACTTTTATATTATTTTGGGGACTAGCCTATTAACCGGAGGCCCAGCCCAGATTTGTTGTTTTATGCCTATTTCGGTGTTTTGAAGAAAAGGAATATCAGACGGAGTCGAAACGGAACAAAATCAACTGGAGAAGTTATTTTTGGAAGGAAACACACCTGATGGACTTGGACCCCACGTCAAGGAAGGAACGAGGTGCTCACGAGGGTCGGGGCGCCCCCTAGGCCTGTCTCTTGGGGCCCTCGTGGCTCCCCTGACGTACCTCCTGCACCCATATATACCTACGTGAACTAAAACTTCCAGAACACAACATACATCGGGAGTTCCGCCTCCAGAAGCCTCCGTAGCCACCAAAAACCAATCGGGACCCTGTTCCGGCACCCTGCCGGAGGAGGGAACCCTCACCGGTGGCCATCTTCATCATCCCGGCGCTCTCCATGACGAGGAGGGAGTAGTTCTCCCTCGGGGCTGAGGGTATGTACCAATAGCTATGTATTTGATCTCTCTCTCTCTCTCGTGTTCTTGAGATGATACGATCTTGATGTATCGCGAGCTTTGCTATTATAATTGGATCTTATGTTTCTCCTCCCCCTCTTCTCTCTTGTAATGAATTGAGTTTCCCCTTCGAAGTAATCTTATCGGATTGAGTCTTTAAAGATTTGAGAACACTTGATGTATGTCTTGCCGTGGATATCTGTGGTGACAATGGGATACCACGTGCCACTTGATGTATGTTAAGGTGACCAACTTGCGGGTTCATGAACCTATGCATAGGGTTTGGCACACGTTTTCGTCGTGATTCTCCAGTAGAACTTTGGGGCACTCTTTGAGGATCTATGTGTTGGTTGAATAGATGAATCTGAGATTGTGTGATGCATATTGTATAATCTTACCCACGGATACTTGAGGTGACATTGGAGTATCTAGGTGACATTAGGGTTTTGGTTGATTTGTATCTTAAGGTGTTATTCTAGTACGAACTCTAGGGCTGTTTGTGACAATTATAGGAATAGCCCAACGGATTGATTGGAAAGAATAACTTTGAGGTGGTTTCGTACCCTACCATAATCTCTTCGTTTGTTCTCCGCTATTAGTGACTTTGGAGTGACTATTTGTTGCATGTTGAGGGATAGTTTTATGATCCAATTATGTTAGTATTGTTGAGGGAACTTACACTAGCGAAAGTATCAACCCTAGGCCTTGTTTCAACACATTGCAATACCGTTTACGCTCACTTTTATCACTTGCTACCTTGCTGTTTTTATTATTTCAGATTACAAAAACTATTATCTACAATCCATATACCACTTGTATCACCATCTCTTCGCCGAACTAGTGCACCTATACAATTTACCATTGTATTGGGTGTGTTGGGGACACAAGAGACTCTTTGTTATTTGGTTGCAGGGTTGCTTGAGAGAGACCATCTTCATCCTACGCCTCCTACGGATTGATAAACCTTAGGTCATCCACTTGAGGGAAATTTGCTACTGTCCTACAAACCTCTGCACTTGGAGGCCCAACAACATCTACAAGAAGAAGGTTGTGTAGTAGACATCAAGCTCTTTTCTGGCGCCGTTGCCGGGGAGGTGAGTGCTTGAAGGTATATCTTTAGATCTTGCAATCGAGTCTTCTAGTTTCTCGTTTTATCACTAGTTTAGTTTATAAAAGAAAACTATAAAAAATGGAATTGAGTTTGTCTCATACGCTTCACCTTTTTAATATCTTTCGTGAGTATGATGGAAAGGATAATTGTGCTCAAGTGGTAGAAGAAGAAATCTGTAAAATGTTTGGCACTAAATATTTGAATGATAAGCATGATTGCAATATTGTTAGTATGAATTCCTTGAATATCCATGATGCTAATGATATGCAAAGCCACAAGCTTGGGGAAGCTATGTTTGATGAAGATGATATTTTTCGTCCCCCAAGTTTTGATGAGCAAATTTATTATGATGAAAGCATGCCTCCTATTTATGATGATTATATTGATGAAAGTAGATTTGGAGAGGTCATGACTTTATTTTGTGATGAATCCACTATTCCGGAAGAGGTTCCAATTGATTATGAGAACAAAGTTGCTATCTATGATGATTATTGTGATGACTTGTATGCTATAAAGAATAATGATATCCATGAAACTTGTCATCATGATTTTAGTTTTCAATTGGATTATGGCTCACATGATAATTATTTTGTTGAGCTTGCTCCCACTACTATTCATGAGAAGAAATTTGCATATGTGGAGAGTAGTAAATTTTCTATGCTTGTAGATCATGAAAAGAATGCTTTAGGTGCTGGTTATATTGTTGAATTCATTCATGATGCTACTGAAAATAATTATGAGGGAGGAACATATGCTTTTACGAATTGCAATAATATCAAGTTTCCTCTCTATGTGCTTAAAGTTTTGAAGTTATGCTTGCTTTGCCCTCCTATGCTAGTTGATTATTGTTCCCACAAGTTGTTTGCTCACAAAATCCCTATGCATAGGAAGCATGTTAGAATTAAATGTGCTAGTCATATTCTTCATGATGCTCTCTTTATGTTTCAATTCTTATCCTTTATGCGAGCATCATTGAAATCATCATGCCTAGCTAGGGGCGTTAAACGATAGCGCCTGTTGGGAGGCAACCCAACTTTATTCTTATTCCTTGCTATTTGTTCCTGTTTAGTAATAAATAATTCATATAGTGTCACATCCCTAGTTCTGGTATGACCTAGACCAGCTAGTCAATTGTGCATCATGTTCAAATTCCATTTAAATTTGAAATGGGGATTTGTGAAACCCTCAGAATCATTTCTGGAAATAACCCAGATAAAAATTGCTCCAAAAAGGTCCAAGAAAATGTCCATGTAGCTCTCTGAAAATATTGGTTAGAGGTAAAATTGAAACAAATATTTTCAGGAGCTCATAAGTATTTATTTTGGCCATTTGGAACTAATGCAATAATTATTTGCATTGGATATATATATGCTATATTTATTTATATATGTCCAACAATTCTGATTTTTATTTGAGGGGCTCTGGAATACTTCAACTAGCTCCTAGAATAAATTTCAGAAGAAAATAAATTGATTTAGTATTTTTATTAAATCAAAACAAATGTCAGACAATAGAAAAGAAAAGAAATGGAAAAACCTACCTGGACCTTACCTGCGGCCAGCTCCTGTGCTAGCCCAGCACTGTGCGGCCTGGCCCGGCCCAACTGGCCAAGCCAGTCATCCTCCTCCTTGCCAGGAGGAGGCGAAGGAGGGCACGGCGAGCGCGCGCATGCACGTCACGCTCCTGCCTGCCTGCCCCCCTTCCCCTCGGCGCTGTCCACCCCAGAGAGCTCCACCGAGCCCCCTGGCCTCTCCTCACTCTCTCCCGAGCTCTCTCCTCTCCTCTGCTCGTCTTCTCTCCCGCGCCCGAACGCCACCACAGCACGTCGCCGTGAGCCACCGCGACCATCGCCACCGCCCTGTCCCTTGCTGCTGTCCAGGAGCACCGCCGCCCTCGACTACACCTCCTCGTCGTGCTGGACGACGCCAGGAGCACTGCAGCGTCGCCACCGCCGTCATCCCCTTCGTCGGAGCCGCGGATCGCCGCTGCTAAATTCTTCGCCGACTGGTCCTCCCCGAGCTCACCGACGACGCCTTCGAGTTCGTTGTGAGCTCCCCTTCCTCCTCCCCCTAGCCCCGTAGCTCGAGCGCCCCCCTAGCCCTGTCGGCCACCTTGGCCGAGAGCTCGGCTCCGCCGTTCATGTCACCGTCGTGGCCACAGCTGCCACAGCTCGCAACCGAGCTCACCGCCGTTCTCAGTGCCCTCCCGCGCGTCGTTTGCACCCAACCGCAGCCCCCTAGTGCCCCGTAGCACCTAACCCGCACGCACCCGACTCCGGCCGCCGCCGCGAGCTCTGCTCCGGCGAGCTCCGCCGTTCCCGCGGCCTCCCCTGAGCGCGGCTGGATGCGCCCGTGCACGGACTACCCGCCGGTGGCCTCCGTGTGCCAAACCATGGCCTCCAGCTCGTTCCGGCGAACTTCCGCCGTGGCTCGAGGTCATCGCCGGCGAAACTCCGACGGCTGGCGTGGCGCGTGATTAGCTGCTACCCTGCCACTTAATCCACCCCTTAAGCCACTGACTATGGGCCCCAGGGCTCGGTCAAACCCTGGTCAGCTTGGTTTGACTCGGGTTTAGCCCCGGTGTCACTGACGTGTGGCGCCCACACGTCAGGTTTAACCTGGTCAGCCCTGTTGACGCCTCTGTGACGTCATGCTGACGCAATAATGATTTTTTTCTGGATTTTAAATAATTTAGAGAATTCCAGAAATTGATATAAACTTCAAAAATTCATATAAATTCAACCATAGCTCAGATTGAAATAATTTATATATGTAAAATTATCAGAAAAATTCAATCTATCCATCTATACCTATTTCATGCATATCTAACCAACTTATACTTGCTGTATAGGTGAAAACATATAAATGGCATTTATAAAGATTTAATTTAGAGTTGCATTTGAACCTTTGGTTCAAATGGACCTCTTCCAAATAGAATGCTAAATGCATTAGCTCAAAGCACATCACATACTCATGCCATGATCATGCATCATATTGTTGCATATGCTTGTGTTTGATTATCGATACCGTTCCTTCTCGATAGGTCCTACTTCGGAGACCCTTCCAGAGTACTTGTCTGGGGAGCAGTGCCCTCCTTGTTGATCTACCAGGCAAGCAAACCCCCTTGTTCATTCTGATACGATCCTACTCTCTCGCTCCTGCTCTCATTTATTGCATTAGGACAACAACGATTCAACTGCTACTTTATGTTGCGGTAGTTGAACCCATTCCTCTGCATGACCTGTCATTGCCACAGTAAATAGTTAAAACCCACTAGCATGTGGAGTTGCTTGAGCCATGTCGTGTTCTTGTCATGCCATGCCTGCTATTGCTTAGAGTTGTGTCAGGTCTGATTCATCGGGAATGAATTGGAGTGGTACGATATGTTCTGGTGCTGAGAGTTAAGCGTGTGAACACGATTTGGTAAAGGTAGCGATGAGAGGCCATGTAGGAGTACATGGTGGGTTGTCTCATTGGAACCGTCCTTAAGCACTGTGTCCTGTGTATGTTGTCCAATGACTAGCTACTTCCACACATTGGAATGCTTAAGTGCCCCTCTCGACTTATTAGCCAACTTGATCTCTGTCCAGGAGTCGCAAATAGTTTCTGGTGTTTGTAGGTAGTGTTAGTAGTCTACCAAGTGGCACCCGGCCAGGTGGGCTTGGGACAGACTAGGCACAAGTGGCATGGTGTACCAAGCGTAGATCCATCCGGCGAGGTTGGCTTGGGAACCCTGCACATATCGTTTGGGGCCGTGAGCGACACCCCGGCCGGATCTCCTTGCGAATGGACCCAAATAGGCGATTAACCTGGACTAGAGTCTTGTGTGGTTAGTCATGTCGTGGCCGACACCCTCGCCAGGCTTTATCTTGAAGGTTGCCGAGATACATGACGTGTACATGGTGATAAGTGGTGAGAGCATGTATGAAGAAGTACACCCCTGCAGGGTTATCATGATCTATTCGAATAGCCGTGTCCTCGGTTATGGACTTCTTGGATGCTTACGTGGTACATAGACAACTTAAAGTGGATACCCTAAAATGCTCAAGACAAGTATGAGTGCTATGGATGGCCTTCTCGTAAGGAGACGAGGATGAATCCATAGTAGTGTATTTGATGTGGTATTTAGTGGACTCGTGTGCGCTGCCTCACCTCAAAGAAGTTTCTCGTTATCGTAGAACAGGATAGCCACTGAGTCAAAGCTGGCTTGCTGCAACTAAACCCCACATTACCTTCTTGATACAAATGCATGTATGATAGGATCTGATGTAAGTCTTGCTGAGTACCTTTGTACTCACGTTTGCTTTATTTATGTTTTGCAGGTGAGACATCTGTCTCACTAGTAGTACCGCTTGGACTTCGACGAGTAGCTTGTTACCTCAGCTATGATCTTGTACCCTTGGGAGGGACTTGTAGATAGTCAGGCTTCTTAGCCTTTTCCTTTTGTAGTTGTCTGTACTCAGACATGTAATGCTTCCGTTGCTTGTATGCTCTGAATGATGGGTCATGTGACCCCTGATTGTATTAATGCTATGTGGCTCTTCTGGGCCTTAGCTATATGAATTGCGTTATGTTGTGATGCCATGTTGTACAGCACATACTTGCATGTTATGCGTACGTGTGACGTGTATTGCTATGTGTGGGATCCGACAATCTAGTTGTTTATCCTTGGCAGCCTCTCTTATGGGGAAATGTAGTCTAGTGCTTCTTTGAGCCATAGTAGTCCGCTACAGCCCGGTTCACCGGAGTCCTGCTAGCCTAGCACTACTGCTCAGGACACTTGACTGGACGGCATGTGTTTCATTTCGTTCCTGTGTCTGTCCCTTCGGGGAAATGTCACGCGGTGACCTCCGGAGTCCTGTTAGCCCAGTGCTACAGCCCGGATTCACACGCTGCTGACCGACATGCTCGATGTGAATCATGTATGCCTGTCCCCATAGGTTAGTGCCACTTTGGGTTCACGACTAGCCATGTCGGCCCGGGTTCTCTGTCATATGGATGCTAGCGACACAATCATATATGTGAGCCAAAAGGCGCAAACGGTCCCGGGCCAGGGTATGGCGACACCCGTGGGAATACCGTGTGTGAGGCCGCAAAGTGATATGAGGGGTTACCGGCTAGATCGATGTGACTTGGGATCGGGGTCCCGACATATAGCCTCTATCTAGATGTTTTTTTATGTGTTTAAGTAGTGTTTGTGCCAAGTAGAACCTTTGGGAAGACTTGGGGAAAGTCTTGTTGATCATGCTGTCAAAAACAGAAACTTTAGCGCTCACGAGAACTGCTACCATTTTTATTTGAAGAGTGCTATTTAGTTAATTCTTTTTGCAGGTGATTAATAGATAAATTCCTCAGGTCCAGAAATGTATTTGAGAATTTTATGAGTTCCAGAAGTATACGTTTGATTCAGATTACTACAGACTGTTCTGTTTTTGACAGATTCTGTTTTTCATGTGTTGTTTACTTATTTGGATGAATCTATGGCTAGTAAAATAGTTTATAAACCATAGAGAAGTTGGAATACAGTAGGTTTAACACCAATATAAATAAATAATGAGTTAATTACAGTACGTTGAAGTAGTGATTTATTTTCTTATACTAACGGAGCTTACGAGTTTTCTATTAAGTTTTGTGTTGTGAAGTTTTCAAGTTTTGGGTAAGGATTCGATGGACTATGGAATAAGGACTGGCAAGAGTCTAATATTGGGGATGCCCAAGGCACCCCAAGGTAATATTCAAGGATAACCAAGCGTCTAAGCTTGGGGATGCCCCGGGTGGCATCCCCTCTTTCGTCTTTGTTCATCGGTAACTTTACTTGGAGCTATATTTTTATTCGCCACATGTTATGTGTTTTGCTTGGAGCATCAATTTATTTTGTTAGGATTTGCTTTCTGTTATTTAGAACAATGCTTTGCATCTTTTATTTCAATAAAAGTGGCATTAATAGCCTTTACTATGCCTATGTTACAAGTATACATGTTGCTGTTTGAAAACAGAAAGTTTACCGCTGTTGCAATAATTCCCTAGAAAAGTCAGAATGTGATAAAATGTTGAAACCTTTTGCATATTAAGCTTTGATAAATTTACTACATTGGGTATTTTCTTTCATAATTTTTGGAGTTAGGGAAGTATGGATGTTGCAGCATTCTTTACAGACTATCCTGTTTAGGCAGATTGCTGTTATGTTTGCATATGTTTGCTTCTTTAATGATTCTATAGGACTATTAAATATGCAGAGGCATTTAGTATGCAATGCTGAATAATAATTTTAGTGATTTGCTACATTAGAGTATGATAAGGTTTTGGCAATTGTTTATACTAACTTATCTCACGAGTCCTTGTTGAGTTTTGTGTGGATGAAGCTTTTGAGATTTAGGGAGACCGTGATATGAGAGGAATTAAGGAGACACAAAAGATCAAGCTTGGGGATGCCCAAGGCACCACAAGATAATATTTCAAGAAGTCTCAAGCATCTAATCTTGGGGATGCCCCGGTTGGCATCCCACCTTTCTTCTTCAACAACTATCGGTTAGTATCGGTTGATCCTAAGTTTTTGCTTCTTCACATGATGTTTGCTATTCTTAGATGTCATTTTATTTTGCTTTGCTTGCTGTTTGAATAGAGTACCAAGATCTGAAATTATTAAATGCTAGAGAGTCTTCACATAGTTGCATAATTATTCGACTACTCATTGATCTTCACTTATATCTTTCGGAGTAGTTTGTCATTTGCTCTAGTGCTTCACTTATATCTTTTAGAGCATGGTGGTAGTTTTATTTTGAAGAAATAGATGAAATCTCATGATTCACTTATATTATTTTGAGAGTCTTAAATAACATGGTAATTTGCTTAAAATCCTAATATGCTAGGTATTCAAGAATAATAAAATTCTCTTATGAGTGTGTTGAATACTATGAGAAGTTTGATACTTGATAATTGTTTTGAGATATGGAGATGGTGATATTAGAGTCATGCTAGTTGAGTAGTTGTGAATTTGAGAGATACTTGTGTTGAAGTTTGTGATTCCCGTAGCATGCATGTATGGTGAACCGTTATGTGATGAAGTCGGAGCATGATTTATTTATTGATTGTCTTCCTTATGAGTGGCGGTCGGGGACGAGCGATGGTCTTTTCCTACCAATCTATCCCCCTAGGAGCATGCGCGGAGTACTTTGTTTCGATAACTAATAGATTTTTGCAATAAGTATGTGAGTTCTTTATGACTAATATTTAGTCCATGGATTATATGCACTCTCACCCTTCCACCCTTGCTAGCCTCTCTAATACCACGCACCTTTCGCCGGTATCATACACCTACCATATACCTTCCTCAAAACAGCCACCATACCTACCTATTATGGCATTTCCATAGCCATTCCGAGATATATTGCCATGCAACTTTCCACCATCTAGTTCATCATGACACATCCATCATTGTCATATTGCTTAGCATGATCATCTGTAGTTGCATTGTAATGCATCTAGTGCCACCCCTAGTTGGTTTTGGAGTATTGACGACAAACCTAGCTGAGGGACTATGTGTTTGTGAGAATTGCAGGAAAACACAGGTAGAAGTCCCTCATTGATTCGGTTTTACTACCAGAGATGACCCCTAAAAATGTACGAAGACATTGAAGACAATGGTGGTTTATGAAGATATTCATATTGAAGACAATGACATGAGAAGACTCCCTATGAAGCTTTTGGAACTCGAAGACCTAGATCCTTCGTAGTTTTATTTCATTCATGTTGTGTCATAGGAACCACCGTACTGTTAAGTGGGGTCGAAGAGAACCAGTCAGAATGACTGAAGTGATGCCTAATTCAAATCCTATGTCTTCGAGCGAAGCCTATGAGAGAAAATCTTGTCCAGAGTCAGACAAGTCAGCTTTACTTGTAGCCCAAGTAAAGTTGCCGTGTGAGTTCGAAATCCGACCGTTGGTACACGTGTCAGTTCCTTAGTGACCCAGGGTCATTTCGGACAGATAGGTCGGGTTGCCAAGTGGCTATAAATAGTCCACCCCCCCACAACCATAAATGGTTGGCTGCTCAGATTTCAGTGCACGGCTTTTGTCGTTTGAGAGCAACCCACCTCGAAGCCTTTGAAGAAAATTCCTAGTGAGGAGAAAAGCCCTAACCACCCAGAGCCAGAGTAAATTGGGCATCACTTAAGTCTTCTTGTCTGTGTGATCTGAAGACTTATTACACTTGAGGACTGTGCATCCTCCAGACGGTTAGGCGTCGCGTTCTGAGCATCCAAGAGACATTGTGGATTGCCGTGAACGAAGTCTGTGAAGGTTTGGGAGTCTACCTTGAAGACTTACCAGAGTGATTGGGCGAGGTCTGTGTGACCTTAGCTCAAGGAGAATAACGGTGAGGACTGGGTGTCTTGCTAGTGTCCTTGACTGGGTGTCCGGGACTGTGTGTCCTTTTTAAATACCTAGCCGCTCCAACCAGACGTACAGTTGTCACAGCAACTGGAACTGGTCCAACAAATCATTGTCTTCGACGTGTCACTGGTTTCATCTACACTTCCTTTTTACTTACAGTTATTCATTGTGAAGCCATTGCATGCTTGCTTTATCTTTTGTCTTCACAACATGAATGTATGATCTGTTTGGCTTCATAACTTCTTCCTACCTGATCCTTATTACACTGAAGCTTGTCATTGCGCTTTCACTCTATTGAATACTTGACCATGGCTTGCCTAGTGTAATCTAACTTCCGCTGCATAGTAATAGGCATATCTCACTGTTTGTCTTCATAACTTCACGTTTTGAAGACTTTCATAAAAATCGCCTATTCACCCCCCCTCTAGTCGATATAACGCACTTTCAATTGGTATCAGAGCAAGGTGCTCCCTTGTTCTGTGTGATTCGGTTTAACCACCTGGAGTTTTAGCTATGTCGACTGCAGGGATAATCAAAGTCTCCGCTGCTGCCCCGTCTTCGATGGAACTGAATATCCCTACTGGAAGAATAAGATGCGCATGCATCTTGAAGCCATTGACGTCGACCTATGGTATGTCGTCGAAACGGCGTTCCCAAGGCTGGAGAAGGTGTCACTGCTGCTGATGTCAAGAAGTTCGTTCAACTGGACTCTACTGCCAAGAATATCATCTGTGGTCATCTGACCAAAGGACAGTATGGCCGTGTGAGTGCCTTGAAGACATCCAAACTGGTCTGGGATTGGCTCTCCAAAGTTAATGAAGGCATATCAACCCAGAGAGATCAAAGAATCAGTGTCCTTCGCAATCTCTTCAACCGCTTCAAACGAAATGACAATGAGAATGTCCAGCACACCTTTGATCGGCTCACTGACATCACAAATGAGCTTCAAGCCCTCGGCGCTACTGAGATCACCAAACATGAAATCGTCAAGACGCTGCTGAGATCACTTGATAGTTCGTTTGACATTCTGCCCTGATGATTCAAGAACGTCCTGATTTCAAGACACTCGATCCGTCTGACATACTTGAGAGGCTCAACACACATGAGTTTCAGCTTTCTGAGAAAAGAGATATCTACGGTCCAAACTATGGGCGAACTCGTGCCTTGAAGGCAAAAGCTGTCTCCTCATCTGAAGAAGAATCTGACTGCAGTTCTGATGATCCTGAAGACATTGGAAGAGAACTTGCATGCTATGAAGAAGTTCCAAAAATTCACCAAGAAGAAAGGCTTCAGAAAATCTTCACGATCAAGCTCAAGGAATGATGAAGCTTCTGCTCATGACTACAAGAAGAAAACATGTCACAAGTGCAAGAAAACTGGGCACTTCATCTCTGAGTGTCCACAGTGGGACAATGAGAACAGAAGGAAGAAGAAGAGCAAGGAATATGATTCTGACGACAAGAAGAAGAAGAAACACTCAAAGTCTTCTTCCAAGTCTTCATCAAAGTCTTCATCACACAAGAAGAGCTCATCTGGCAAGGCGCGTGCGTTTGTAGGCAAGGAGATGGATTCAGAGGAGGAATCCGCATCTGAGGAGGCAGAGGTGGAATCTGAGGAGGAGTCTGATTCTGGCACTGCGAGTCTGGCTACAGCATACGTCGCCAAGTCCATCTTCAACACTGAAGTCAAATAATGCATCACCGACACCGACGCAAATGACAAGAACGACTCCACTCCTACCTACTGCTTCATGGCACGCGGTGCCAAGGTAAACACACGCACCACTCGCTATGAAACATCCAGTGACGATGACTCTGAATGTGATTCAAAACCTAGCTACAAAACACTTGCTAAAATTGCAACTGAACAACAGAAAGCTATGGAACATATTCAAAAACTGTTAGACAGAAGCGATGATCTGTTGGGTGCTGAAATGACTCGATCTGAATCCTTAATTGAAGACATAAAAAACCTTCACGTTAAGTATCAGGAACTTGAAGATCGTCATGA